>NC_138370.1:168464390-168482182 GCF_054177405.1 Leptonychotes weddellii | reverse complement strand
AATGTATGGTGATTAACATAACATAATAATAAAAAAAAGTTACGAGCAAAAAAAAAAAAAAAAAAAACACCACTGGTCAGCAGGAAGTTCTTTATTATGCCCAGAATATGGCCCTTTTTAATGTTTCTCCATTAGTCCTTGTGCTGCTTTTAGCAGTAGCAAGGAAAAGTCCACTTGAAGATATCACCATGTGCCTTCCCACCCTGGCCTGGGGCTCCTCACACTTACAGGGAGGACTTGCCCCTAGACACTATGGGGTTCACTGAGGATACTCATGCCCCTCTTGAACAGACATCCTGAACACCAAATTCCAGAAAAGTTTCACATCTAGTGCTAAGCCCATATCAACTTTCTAGGATGGAGAGTGGCTACTTGGAGTTCTGCATTGAGAAAGGATCTGAACTCACTCTAGGAGTAGCAGGAAAATATGTAGAATGAAATTAGTGAATTCTAAGGGAGAATCAGGCAATTTCTAGAGCTGATCTAGCTATGACTCTTCATATTGTCTATAGCCCAGACTGCAGGGAGACCAATTAACTCTCTTTGATTTAAATACTCTATCTTCCTCAATGCTAAATTAGTATCAGCTTTGCTTACGTAAGCCCATCTTTTTTTTTTTTAAAGAATTTATTTATTTATTTGAGAGAGAGAGAATGAGAGACAGAGAGCATGAGAGGGAGGAGGGTCAGAGGGAGAAGCAGACTCCCTGCCGAGCAGGGAGCCCGATGCGGGACTCGATCCAGGGACTCCAGGATCATGACCTGAGCCGAAGGCAGTCGCTTAACCAACTGAGCCACCCAGCCGCCCACTAGTAAGCCCATCTTGTAAAAAGACTAAGACATTCAGATTATTTTTTAAACTTAGTTGTAGCAAGACCTATTTTGACCCATGTTGTGGTGTTGCTTTTCTTCATAGCTAACTAGAAAGAATGAAGAATCAGGAACTATGCTGGCTCTGTATGCCATTTTCAGCCCTAACCCTTCCTGGTTGTGCAACTTATTTGAACTGTGAGCCTCTGTTTGTTCATCATTGAAAATGGGAATAATATATTCCTACTCCACTGGACTCACTAGAAATAGCCAATGAGATATTATGTGAGAAAAAGTATGCAGGCTAGAAGGTGATACAAATTTTTGTTATTGTGAGGACCCTGATATTTTTGGCCAGCCAACTAATCTTTCCCTCAGCCTCCTTATTTTTTATGGAATTGCTTCTCACTAGACACATTGACTTCTAGTAGGGGATTAAAACAAAAGCACAAGCAAAAGAAAGGAATACACATGGGATGCTCAGTAAATGGGCTTGCATGTGAATGAAATGTGTCAAGGGGAAGGATTTCAGCCAAGAGGAAAGTGTTTCCATGATGCTGTCAAAGCAGAGTGACAAAATGCAGACTGGCTCTCCTGGGGGCTTGTTCTGATTGGCCAAGGCCTTGGATGTTTGTTTTGCAATGATTTATGCTCACCATTTGCTCACACGATTCTACATTGTTGTTCTAATACTTTTTCCTGCAAAAGAGAGTGTACCCATTTCTCAGCATTATCAGCAACATATTAGCAGAGCTCTAAGCAATACATTAAGTCAAGGGCTACCACCCTAAAGCTATTGGACCTCACAGGAAGTGTGCATGAGTGAAAGCAGGAGACAGAGACCCTGGGGACCTAGGGCAGTTTGAGCCAGAGATTCTGTCCATCCCTGAAACCCTCCCACACAGGCTTCGAGACAAGTTCAAAGAGAAGTGCAAAATGAAGCAGTTTAAGTGGAAATTGAAAATCAAAGCCATGAGATGGAGGAGGGACAAAATGTGTGAACCACAAGGACGAATCTGGTTTCTGTGATTGAGCGTGAAATCTCACTTCCTGGCAGCCAAACCCAATCTTTTCAGACTTCCAGTGACTCGTGTATTCTCTGGCGTGCTCAGGGTGCAGGGCCGCAGGTGATGGGATGACTTCCCTTTCTGCTGCCCCGACCCTGTCCCACCCTGGAGCGAGTGTCTTCCCCCACATCTCAGCTCACTTTTCAGTCCTGGCTATGCACCGCTGTGTTGTGTTAAAATCTCACTGACATCTTATTTAAATGTTGTTTTGTGTGGTAAAGCATGCAAATCTTATAATTAAGGCAATTGGTAGTTGAAGTGGTTGCCATGGTGTTGCTAGAGGGAATCTGCAATCTGTGGTTAATCACAAAGCTTTCTGAATGCAGGTTCAAGGGACAGCTGGCTGGTTTGGGGAGAAAGGGGTCACAGAAAGTGGGAAGGGAGGTGTGGGGACGAGGAACGTGGTGGGGGGGTAGGAAGAAAGGTTTTGCTGAATCCTTACAACTTTCCCCAGTAGACACTCATTTTCCTCATCTTTCCCAGTCCTGTGCTCTTTCCTTTTCCTCTCACCATTACCTTCCCTCTGAGGCCCACAGAGAAATCCTGTCTCCACCTCAGGCTGCTCCCTCCCAAAGAAAACCTAGTCCTTCATTTCCTACGCTGTCTGCTAGCAGAGAAGACAAACCACCATTGCAAACTTTCTGTGTTGCTATTGACCCAGCCATTCTCCCAGATGTGCTCCACAACTGGTCAGTGCCTGAGGCTATCACTGTTCTGTTAGACTCTGGACACCACTTGTCAACAGGGCCATTGTCAAGCTGAATAGGGGTGGCTTGGGTGACAGGAAGAGGAGAAGTGTTAAAACGAAAGCACACATAGAAGGATGGCAGGGTCCTACCCTGGAGAAGGGAAAAGGGGTGGGAGATACAAGACTGATTTCAGGTATTTGAATATTTCCCTCAGGAAGGACTTCTGAAGCAATTCTCCAAGATTTGGCATCAATTATTTAAGATTCTTAATCCATAGAGGATTTGGCTTGAGCTAAACTAACAGCTCTATCATTTTCTAAGCTTGTGTTCTGGGGCAACTAACTCTCCTCATGTCCATCTCCTTGCTGTAAAAAATGAGGAAAATAGTATCCTTATCATCAAAGTTGCTGTGAGGATATAATATGGTGCTCAATCAATCATAGCTAACATTAATATTTCTGGTACCTCTGTTGAGATGCAATAGAAAAAAAAAGAGGAAGCATTAGATATACAGGGTTATTAAGTTGTTTGGATCATAAAGTATAAGATTTTCCTTCCTTCCTTTTTTCCTCCCTCCCTTCCTTCTTTCCTCCCTCCCTTCCTCCTTTCCTCCCTCCTTTCTTTCCTTCCTTCTCCCATCCTCCCTTCCTCCTTCCACTCTTCCCTCCCTCCTTCCTTCCTTTCCTCCTTCCTTCCTCCTCCCTTTCCCTCCCTCCCTTATCTCTTTCCCCATAGCCATCCAGCTGTACTCTGAACCTACATTCAGTAAGCTTTCTGATTAACCAAGAATTGTAGATTTCCTTTAGCAACACTATAGCAACAACCCCAACTATAAATTGCCTTACTTACAAAACTGCATTCTAAACAGGATTTGAGTGAGACCCTGAAAGAGATTCAGAAGTCTTTGGCAAGTGGGGAAAAGAGAGCTTTGCAATATTATATAAATGAAGGAGAGGGGGAGTCTTAGCTGTGGTTCTCTACCTTTGATACACCTTAATCATCAACAAGGGAGCTTTGAAAAATCCCAGCGCCCAAGCTGCACATCAGACCATTACATAAGAGCCTCTAGGGATGGGATCCAAGTATCAATCATTTTTAAAGCCCCCCCAGGTAATTCTAATATGCAGCCAAGACTGAGACCTGCTGTTTTAAAGGAAGTGGTGGCCAACAGCTAGAAAGCAGCAGAGTTAACAAGGCTGTAGGCTGTAGGCATCGTGTGAGTACTTTGGTGACTTTCTAGACTCTAGAGAGACCTTTCAGGAGAACCGTGGAAACAGAAAGCAGACTGTGAAAGGTGCAAGAGGCTAGGGAGAGCCTCCAGCCTGCCAGACTCCATCCTTCAACAAATGTGGTGGAACCAGGAGGGGAAGGATGAGGAACAGAGCTTGAGGAATTAGCAAAAGCAAAATAATTTATTTTTAGAATATGGAGGACCTGAACATATTTGAGCCAGAGATGAATCTACCATATCTTGTATGCTTGCAATTTAAATTTTGGAACATAGTGAAAAAAAATGTTTGCATCGATCTGGTAAATTTCATCTGGATGATTTCAGGTTCATCACAGAGTCTTGACCAAATGTGCTCTCTGCTTTATACCTCATCCCTTGTTTCATTTTAACCGTCACTTTTTACATTTTCTGCTGTGTGTCAAATATGTCACTTGATTACCTCTGGCAAACCTCACAAAATCCTGTAGAGTGGCTGCCTCTCATTTTACAGGTAAGGAAATTCCTCAAATGAGAAAATGAGATTCAGAGAGGTTGGGTGGTTTGCCCAGAGTCAGTAAGTGGCAAACTGGGATTCAAACCTGGGTCTGTATGACCCCAAAGCCCACTGGTCTTTTCACCCTGCCATTGTACCACCAGATAAAACACAAATTCAATCCTTGGACTGCCACATGCTCCCATCGAAACCCATAAAATGACAAAAACTATGACCTGGAAGGTCACGTCCCAGCACCAGGGCCTCTGAATGAAATGAATGAAAGAGTGGAAAATGTTTCAGAGGCTGCACCTCCTGCTTTGGGTTGCAGCAAGCTTGAGCAAGACGGGGTGGGCACAAGGTCTTTGGCATCATTGACACAGGGACCCAGTAGGGGAGGAACAGCCAGAACTGGGATCTGACAACTGACACTAATCTGAAAATGCAGCATCTTGAGCTCAGGTGCGGTAGGGTTCAGACAGAAACAGCTACACTCAATGCTGTTCCTCTCCACCATCTGCCCACTCCTTCCTCCTTCCCTGGACATGTAGTCCTTGCTGACCTCTGCCTGCCAAATCATCCGACACAGGCCAGCTCATTTGGCCACCTTCACTTGCTGAAACCGAATCTCCACATCCCTTGATTACCCCTGAAAACTGATTAATGTCTATTTGCAAGCAATACTTTCCTTCTGTACATCCAGGTATATATGGTCCAGAGGGCTGCTTTGATTCCTGGAATATTAGCTTAGAGAAGAATGAAATCTAATAAAAAATATAATATTAGCTCCAAATAGCTACATAATCTGTGTCAAAGAGATGATTTACATTTGGGCTACCATCTGTAGGTATTATTAGTTATCCCTTGCACTCAGATGGGGGACTGAGCAAAACATTCCTTTCCCTTCCAATCAAAAAGCCTGGAAATTGCTGATGCAATGTCCACATGAAAGAGCCGGTGACATTTTGTGTTGCCTTTTTAAAAAAAAAATATTTTAATATCATATTTTAAAAGAAACTGGACAGCAAGTTCATTCCAGGACAAGTTTTAGATTCTTTGCGAATCAAATTGGGTAAGACTATAACAGAGACTATTTAGTTTGGACAGACAAACTGCCAACATGCCCATAAAAGGGAGAACTGGCTGAGCGTTTTTCTTTCGGCTCTTATTTTCAGATTTTCTTCAAAAGTTAGTCTAAGAAAAATTTGAAAGAAGCCATGGGATATACCCATAAAACACAAACACCTCAAATAGAGCTTGGGTCTCAGACTGAATCCATCCGGGGATTTTGTGATGATTCAGACAAAATTCCTGTCTGTGATAACCTTAACTGATTATAAAAGTCATCAGAATAAAGGAAAGGTGGACATTTGCTGAATGCCTGCTGTGTGTCTGACATGTGCCTGATGTCCTTACTGTTAGACAAGCCTTATCTCATTCCATCTGCCCAGTCAGCCCCTGAGATTAGTATTATTCCCATTTACCAAGAAAGAAAAAGAAGCTGAGTTATGAGCTCCAGAATGAAACTACTATTTGTCCAAAATGTGTTTGAACCAATGAATGAATGAATCTTAGAAGGTGACCAAATATATATACACACACACACACACACACATAAAGATATATCAAATATATTTGATACATCTTTTTTATTAAGATTTAATTATTTATTTATTTATTTATTTGAGAGAGAGAAAGAGCATGAGTGGGGTGGGGCGAGGGACAGAGGGACAAGCAGACTCCCTGCTGAGCAGGGAGCCTGATGCAGGGCTTGATCCCAGGACCCCAAGATCATGACATGAGCTGAAGTCAGATACTTAACCCACTGAGTTATATATATATATGTATATATATGTATATATACATATATATATATAATATTCTAATGTATCAATTCTAATCCTTGAGAAATCTGAAGCTGGTTTTTTCTGTGTCCAAAGCTTCAGTCAAGGTACATCCCAGTATTTGTGGGTCTCTGTGACGAAGTGCCCCAGCCCCTCCTCCTCCACAGCTGTTTTGTGGAAGGCTGATTGTGTGCACTTAATCCTCATCAAAACCCACCTGCCGGCTGGGGAAAATGAGGTTCAGAAGTCCCAAACTTCAAAGGAGAGGAGGCTGGACAGGATCTTGAAGGAATGAGAGGACCTGCATATCCTGTGGAAAACAGCAGAAAAGACTTGCATATGGAGCCCTTGGTGAAGGCCAAGCAGCCCTGTTTGATCAGAGTCAAATGGTCCGGAAAAAACAGATAAAAGTTAGATAAAAAAAAAAAGATAAAAGTTAGATAAGGTTTGGATAAGAGTTAGAACTGTGAAAGACTCAAAGCAGAAGAGTAATGTTGACTTTATCCTCAAGTAATTGGGGAACCCATCAGAGGCTTTTGGGTGAGGGACACATATGGGATACAGAATTTCAGAAGGATTAACCTGGCCATGGTGTGAGAGAGGGACTGAAAGTGGGGAGGCCAGATGGAGAACTTTCCTCAGGATTCCATGACACTCTGAAGGCCATGGCTTTTCGGAGGCACCACACGCCATTTGGGGATGAACCAGGCATCTTTCGGCTGTTTGTGCTCCACCCAATGGGCTCATGTTGAATGGGCTAAATCCCTGTGGCCTTTGATGTGGAAATGTCATCCCTGCAGTGAGGGATTCCAGGAAGTCTTCCAGCTGAGAACATCCTCTAAAGAAGGAGGCCCCATACACTCATGTTGACCTTAGGAAGCAGGAAGACAAGATAAGGGGAAAGCCACTGGGAAAAAAATGTGCTTGTCTCCTAAAAAATTTTTCCCAATGCTGTAGGACACAAATTTAAATCAGGGCCCCAAAGCAGAAATGTCAGAATGTGAAGGGCTCACTTGAACTTTGTTAATACTTAGAGAACAATTCCCCAGAGAAACTTTGCTGCCTCACTCCACCCCTTTTCCTGTATGCAGGCACATCACCACTAGATTCTTGCTTTTATTAGAGCAACGTCTAGAGATGGATGCATTAGGAATACCCTGGTGAGGCCTTGCTTTGGGGCAGGTAATGGGTCCCTGCTTTTAACAGGTTGTAAAAATTAAGAAGACTGTGTGGGAAAAGGGGCTGGAAAGCTCAGATTGAATCTCAGTTCCCTTAGCCAGATGATGTGGGGCAAATTCATTCAGCTGCAGAATGGCAATTAAAACACGAGGACCAAATGAAAGAATATAGGTGGACCCCGTCATACTGGTAGGAAGGAGCCCACACAACAGTGAGCAGGGCACCAAGCTACCAAAACCCTCTCAATTTATTTTCTGGTTTTTAAATAATAGCAGCTAATTCAGATCATCAGTTAAAGCCCCAAACAAAAGAGTGGATCAAACTTGGCTGCCAGTTTGCAAACAAGGATTGGCAGCTTGCACACTCATGCTCAACCCCAAGTATGCCACCTGCTAGTTGTGTGGGTTTAAACAAATTCCGCACCTTCTCTGAAGCTTAATTTTCTCATCAAAGAAATGTGGATGATAAGGGCCATGCAGAGGGCAGTGGTGGAGATGAACTGAGACCAAGTGCAGGGGGCTTCCCAGCAGGTGACAGAATGCACCAGGCATTAACCCTTTAGTTGCTGGTCTGCCGAGAGGTCTGGTGGGTGGGAAGCTGGCACAACAGCTTTTACCAAAGCCCTCCACCCAGTTTCCAGTCCCCCATACTGTCTAATAAGTAGTGACAGTTATTATTATTAAGACTCAATTAAGGTTTGTCTCTTGTGCCTGCTCCTCACCATCCAGAATGGTCTTCATGCCACTGGAAACTGCTCTGCATCAAGGGGGATAACATATGAGAAAGACACAGGCCTATTCTGACTCTCAGAGAACACAAGACATTTAAATGACTCCTCACAAGACAGAGTGATGTGGTTAGACATGAGCTAGTCTCTGCTGCCAAGGGACCCCTGAAGTGCTTGGGTTTGGCATCAGGGGCCTGGAAGGTACAAAAACCATGGCCTGGCCCACAGAAAAGGCCTGCAAGGGCCTCTTTTGGCCAGGCAGCCATCCTCTGGATAGTGAGGGCTTTAAGACTGGATCAGGTGACCAGGTATTGCGGTGAGGGGGGGGGGGTGTCACGGTATTTCTATGGGCAAAAATAATCCATCAGTCTTTTAAAACACATAGACTCAATTCTTGCAATTCCTGGTAGATCTGGTCTATGTAAAGTCATTCCAAAGACTGATTTAGCAAATACTGAACCTCTGCTCCTGGGGAAAACACAAGGTTAGGGTCCTGCCAGCTTCTGGTCACAGCATTTTCAGCAGTGGATCAATATATAACCTTGTTTTAATGTGTTTCTGTTTAAAAGCACTTTATTTAATGTGTATTGTTGATTCGTTAACATTGAACTCATGGCCAACAGCACTGTAACTCATGCCTGAATGAAGTTTATCTTACATAAGTTTCTCCATAAGGCACCTCACAGCCCACTAGAAAGGACTTTTATGCTTGGGGGCCATTTGAATAGCAAAATCAGCACACACCCCCAAGAAAAAAACTAAAAGTGCCCAAAATGTGGCACTAAACAGACTTGCTAAAAGGATACTTGTTTATAGTATGAGAAACTGAAAGAGGAAGTTAATGCATCACCTGGTGTGATCTCAGCTGGGAACATGCACATCAGGGGACCCAAATTTTTGCTGCTCTGTGCATATCTGCAAATGACCATGGAAGAGCCATGAGTATTGATTTGCATTCACCAATAAAGTTCAGCAAGAGGCTGTTTCTAAAAATCCATTCATACACTTATATATGAAACGTATACTTACATGTAAAGTCAGCCTAGAAGAGCTCTGGTCAATTCATATCAACTCAGTATATATCTAAGACCTGCAAGTATTAACTAGCCCAGAGGACACAATGGTTGTCAAAAAAAAAAAAAAAATCCATTGTAAAGTTGGGTATCTTTTTCTCCAAAGGACATAGACCCCAAATGGAATTATCCCTGAGATAGTTTTCCAAGATACTACATCAGCCACTTGCATATTTTAGCATTCAATAATAGAAAATCGTCTTCCTGTTGAATCAGACTCTCTTTCTGGAACTTTCTGAATTGATCCTAGTTCTGTCGTTGGGAACTATACAGAACAAGGCCAGCCCTCCTTCCACATGGTAGTCTTTCAAATATTTGAAGACATTACCAGTTACCTCTTCCAAGACAGCGATTTCCCAAGTTTGACATCTCCATCCCTAATAATTTCCTTATTTTCAACATCTTTGTCATTTTCTTGGAACATGCTCTAATCTCTCAGATATTAACTGCTATCACCCACTTAGGCCCTAGAATAAAATGAGTAGCCTCAAACTCTGCTGATAAGTCAGTTAACTTGAACAACTTTACTGGGGAGTAACTTAACAATATACATGA
The DNA here is from genome assembly GCF_054177405.1 of Leptonychotes weddellii. NCBI lineage: Eukaryota > Metazoa > Chordata > Mammalia > Carnivora > Phocidae > Leptonychotes > Leptonychotes weddellii. Next base: position 168,472,536 of record NC_138370.1, on the reverse strand, counting down.
AATTCTTAAAATAAGCATATCCTTCTATGTCTTAAAATTTACTCTAAGTACTGAAATTTTGTTATGAGGATGTTCATTACAGGGTTCTTTACAATTCCAACATGTGGAAACAATGTAAACATCCAAGAATAGAGCAACATTAAAGAAAGTATGGTACATTAGTTCAGCCATTAAAGACTATGTAGACAATGTGAACAAATCTACATTGACAAACATAGCTATTTATAGAATCGTAATAGAAGATTAGGGCACAGTCTGATTACATTTTTATTAAAACATCCATCTACATTCCCAGAGGTAAAGAAAAACATTCCCAAGAATTAAAGAAAAATACTCCTAAGAGGTTAACACAGGCACTTGAAGGTTTAATTTCAAGTGTTTCCCTTCTTCTTTATCTATTTTTCTATAATAATCTATTATATTCATAATAAAGAAAAACAATTCTATTTAGTGTTTAAAAAGATTAAAACAATTCTGGTAGTTCCCCCATTGCTTTCAGGGAAGAATCCAAACACCCTGGCTTAGGACATGAGACTTTTTTTTTTTTTTTAAAGATTTTATTTATTTATTTGACAGAGAGAGACACAGCGAGAGAGGGAACACAAGCAGGGGGAGTGGGAGAGGGAGAAGCAGGCTTCCTGCAGAGCAGGGAGCCTGATGCGGGGCTCGATCCCAGCACCCTGGGATCATGACCTGAGCCGAAGGCAGACGCTTAACGACTGAGCCACCCAGGCGCCCCAGGACATGAGACCTTTTATGATCTCACCTCTTAGGGTTCATCCCCTAAAAAGCTACACACACAAGCACATTCTAAAATGCCCCAGATTTGTATCACTCTTTTCCACCTTATACCTTCTGCTTGAGATATCCTCTAGGTTTCAAAAGATTTGGGGAGATTATCCAAAATTATATCATTAATGAATGGCAAAACCAGTCCAGGCTGTCTGTCTCTGGGGCCCATGCTGTCTCCCCATGATCCAGATGAAAAACTGAGACAGTCAAGGTGATATTTGTCTAATTATCTTTGTACCATATTTAATCTCAGCATAGGCAAACACTTATACTGTTTATGACATTGTCTGGGTGAGAGAAAAAGCCCTGAAATAGAGTTCTTTCCATTGTCCTATAGACAGAAAGTCAAAATGATTCCAGAAGTGTGTTTTTCCTTTTTGAGAAGGATGATCGAGGGTATTTGGAGCAATATCTTAGCTAGACATTAAAGCCCAGTTTGCAAACATATGCACTGTGTAATCAGATTTCACTAATATGGTCTACTTTGACTTCTTTGTCTCTTTCATTATAAGAATTTAATATTGAATTTCAAAATCCAAATGGCATAAATGAATTCCAGATGTCTTCCCAAATCCCTAAATCTTGCATTAGAATGAGGGGAGATACAGCTATACATGAGTAGGTGGTTACATTGTAATTCACTGAAAAACTGAACGGATCTCTGAGCAGTTGGTTAGAGTTTCTTCCATGAAAAAAATACAGGAATTGTTTTGAGTTTCTTAAAGAGCTGAGTCCTCAAGATTTACAGCCCAGCTGTTTGACATATGTTCTGCTTTATTTCTCCCCCCAACGGGTGAAACAGCATCATTGTGAATGCAGGGCCCTGGGACCAGGCTGTCTTAAATCCAATCCAACTGGATGACTTTGAGCGAGTCACTTAACCTCTGTATTCCTCACTTTTCTCATCTGTGAAATGGGGATAGTCACAGTACCTATCTTGTGGGGTTGTTGGAGGGATGAGTGGGTTAATAATTGGAAGTGTTTAGCACAGTGCCAGCCACACAGCAAAATGCACTCATTGTCACCAACCAGGTATGTGTCTGAGGAGCTGAGTGAGGTCCTCGATGGCTAAAAGATTCCTTTCTCTTTTCCATCTTGATAAGCAGGGTAAGTCTCCTGAAACTTGCATTGAGAAGACTATCATCCTTTCTTCCATGAGTGACTAACAAGCTAAATTCAGATACAAGCCCCTTCCCCTGACCCTGGCCCTGGCCCCACACAGGCACTTCCTGAGTCTACATTCCTGATCTCAATGCCTGGACCACACCATCCCACCAGTCTTGCATCCAGGGCAACCCCACACAAGAAAATGTAAAAGCTCTGTCCTCAGAGAATTTGTGGAGGGAACTTGACATCTCCAATTAACTAGAGGAGATTATATATGTAAAACACCAAAGTATCATAACAAGTGCTCAAAAACGCTAGTCTTCTTCCCTCATTTCTCCTTCACCATTAATGATTGGTATCGCTGTTTGCAAGAAACACTTAGTCATACCCATAAAAGACCTCCACTGCTAACCTTCAAGAGAGAATTTAGAGTCTGTATATCCTTCAGCATCTCAGCCTCACCCCTCTAGACCACGCATCTGTGCCAGAGGGCAACTTGACAAATTTGGCACGATTTCACACAGGGCGTGTCTTTTCGCCTCTCCATGGCAATGAAAGCTTGTGCGATATTCTGATATTTACAGATCCCATTCACCTACATCACCTTCCTTACTCTTCGTCTCAACTCCGTAAGTGGGTATTATTATTACTGTCATTGTTGGTGCTGCTATCGTGATAATTCCGCATGCTGGGAAACCTCAACAAATGAAAAGACTTGCCCCAAATTATGCAGCTGTTCTGTGACTCAGTAAGGATTTGAATCTGGATTCTCTGTGTTGCCATTCTGTTTTTTTCCTACCGAACTCCACTGCTAGAGTTATAGGATTCAAGAGTGAAAATCTTAAAAGAAATCTCATTAATTCTTTGCTGCATCTCCTCCGCTGGATGTCCTTTTTTTCTTTCTCTTTTCTTTTTCTTTTTTTTTTTTTAAGCTTTTGATTTTTCTGTTTTCTCTGATGTTGCTATTGTTGGCAAGCTCAAGCTCAGCAGTCTCATGGCAAGGCTGGAGCTGTTTCTGTAGGCTATAATGATTGTGTGCTAGATGGTTGGTTTAAGAAGAAAAAGACTTGTTTAATTGGTGTTTTCTTTCAGGCAGAATTGTGTTATACTGCGGCCAAATAATGCCTCATCTAGAAAGAAAAAAATGAACTATTCTAGAGAGTTTGTTCAGAAAGAAGCCAAACCTTTTGCAACAATGAAGCATTATACACCAATCTCAAAGTATTTCAGATTGAGAATAGGATGGGAATGTGGAGTAGAGTTGTGTCAGTTAGGGAATGCGCTTGAGCCCATGTAACAGAAACCCAACTTCAGTGGCCTGGCCAAATAGGGGTTTATGTTTCCCATCTACAATGAAGTTAGTTTGGAGATATGCAGTCAAGGGTTGGTATGATGGCTTCGATGTCATCAGAGACCCACGTTCCCTCCTGTTCTTGCATCCCAGAATGTGGCTGTCTTTATCATGATCCCAAGATGTCTACTCTATATTAACGCCATGACTATATTCTTGGCAAATGGCGAAATACAAAGAACAAGATCTGAACAGGTGACACCAGCTGTCTTTCTCCTTCAGGAAGCTTTCCCAACAACCTCTTCCATCAACCTCTACTTTTATATCTTTGTCCCAACTGGGCGGCCACATGGCCTTCCCTAACCACGGGGAGCCTGGAAAAGGGGGCATGACATGGTCACCTTGCCTCCCCAAACAAAGAGTGTTTCTGTTAGTACAAAAGAAGGGCAAGATGGATATTGGGAAGCAACTAACAGAGTCTTCCAAGAGAGCTACCATTCGCTGAGAGCCCACAGTGTGTTAGGCACACACTAAAACAAAGCTAAGAAAGAAATAACACTATCGTCGCATTAGACATACAGGAAATTATATCCACAGAGCTATAAAGTGTGAAATGAGAGGCACTGTTCTCAGAAGATCAGTATGTAGATTCTTCTCATGTGACAATGCCTGGCACAGTGTAGACATTCAAAAATGGTTTCAAATATTTCCCTTCTCTTTGTCCTCCCTCTCAATTGAAAGTGGAGATTCAATGCCAGCTTTCACTTGGAATGTCTTTATATTTGCATTGTCTAATTAATCTTGTTATGATCTAACTATGGCTACTGTTCTGGCCTGTACATCCTTATCCCCCAACCTTTGGCAAACATAGCACCGCTGACTCTATTAGATTATGTCAAATCTTTCCTGCTTGATATGTTCTCTTTTTTTGATTGACTCTCCAGAGCTGTAATGATACTGTTTTCATTTTTAATTTCATCAGCGAGGACATAAATAGTCTTTGGCTTGGTGGCTTATCAGACTCTTCGTGATTCATGGCACTTAGTAGGGGCTCAATGATATCCATTGAATGAATGAATCTCAGCGTCGTCATTTACCAGCTGTATGATCCTGGGCAAGTTTCATAACCTGCCCTGAATAAGAAAAAAATAAATGTTTGTTGTCATTACAAGCCACTGAGATCTGGGAATCATTTGTAATGCTGTAGTATTATAGCTATAATAGCTGATTACTACAGCCTGCAGTTGGCGGGGGGGAGAGAATTCCCAGAAAATAAATGTTCCATAGATAATGCCAAAGGCATTTACTATAGAATAATATCCACACCATAACAAGACAACATTGTTTTTCTAGCATTCGTTACAATTAACAGACAATCTTGAATTATAATAACCTCACATATAATAAATCCTAAAAAACAATGACACACAAACTTCCCCAAATCATACTGAGATTTTTAGGGCACATATAGATCACCAATGTAGAAAATAAATGTTTTCTGGGCAACCATCATTCTGCTGCATCAGTGAGCAAGCACATGGGATGCCAAAGATTCAGAAAATACCCTGAATTCTTATCTCACTGCACAGCTGCACTATAAATGTGTCAGGTTTGAGTTATGGGAAACAATTAAACAATCTCTCTACAGGGAAAATAGAATGGGTAAAGAATCTCTCTTTGGTGAGGCAAAAATCACATCTCTTGATTTTCAGTGAAAACCAAAGCTGGAGTAAATTTGGAAATCTGACATGTGATCACCTGGAGCTTTATCCCTACCAAAATGTAAATATGCACCAGGGTACAATGGAGTTTTCCATCTTGCCTGATGCTCTCATGTACTTGACTTCTTTTCATCAACAGCCAATGAAACAGGAATTTTGGAAGCCACAAGCAGGTATTTGGTACCATATATAAGTTCATACGTAGGGTGTGAGTCACAGCCTAGTATATTTTCAAAGCATTTGTCAAATAGCGAAAGATAGCTCTCAAAAGATTTCTTTTTTTCAGGAAGCATGAACAACTGGAAATGTATTTGTGTACCTTGGAATCAAACAGACCCGGATCTGATTCCCAGGTCTCCTGTCTAATAAATGTGCAACATTAGGCACACTACTTATCACCACTGAGTTTTTTCCTCATCTGTGAAATGGGAAAAGTAATACTTTAAGTCAAACCAAGTGAAATTGCCATATTTGCCATCAAAAGAAGCCAAATATTAGCAATTTCATATGTTTCAACCTATACCTGTCTCACAGGACTGAGTTCAGAATAGAAGGCCAAGGCCATAGATGTCTACTAGTCACAGCTCCTTTGTTGCAGGTGACAGGCACCCTACTCAAGAGAGCTTAAGAAAAAAGGGAATACATTAGCTCATGTATTTGGTCAGTTTAGGAATGGTGTTAGCTTCATGCATGGCAAAATCCAGGGGTTCAGATGATGCTCTGGATCCTCTCTTCCTCTTTCTCCCTATCTCTTTCTCGCTCTATGTATCTTTTCTCTCCTGTCCCACTTTCTTCTCTGTCTGTTGACTTTGTCATACATGGTGGACAGGATGACCAAAGACAGTCTTTAGTAGAAGCAAAAGGGACTTCTCTCTCCCAAGGGCTGTCCTTTTTGGGTTACATGCTCACCCCTACCAGTCACTGTTTCCAGATGACCTACTCTGCTTGGCCCAGCCTGGTTGACTTTCTCGCTTCAAGGGAGGTGGCAGGAATGAAGGGCACTATACATGATAGCCCAATTAGAACCACATAAGATAGTGAAAGCATTAACCGAAGAATATTGGAGTGCCAGGTAGGCAGGTAAAAAAGATAGCCATTACATTGTGTGCAATACTTAACACAGATCCTGGCATGCAGAAGATGCACTAAAATTAGCTAAAGCATTTCCTACACAATACGCAAAGGACATAAGAGAAAATATTTACTCAAAGATAAGGTTTCACCTAAAGATATGGTGACCAACTTTTCTCAATTTGCCCAGGACTCTTCTGGTTTAGCACTGTTAAGTATCATGCCCTGGAAAACTCCTCAGTCTCAAGCAAACCATCTTGGTTTGTCTGGACTATCCAGTTTTAAAACTGTAAGTCCCACATCTGGGGAAACCCCTCAGTCCCAGGCAAACCAAGATAGCTGGTCACCCTGCCCAGACATAGCACTTGTAAGTATAAATGTTAGCTGCATTTGAGGTCTTATTAAGTCAGTTTATTAGTTGCTACATCAATAGAAGAATGATGTGGTATAGTACATCCCAAACTGGAGCTGGTCCTATGGGAAAAATGCATAGATCACATCTACTTGATTTAGAGTTACAGGATCTGTAACTTTGCTCTTCTTTCCCTTCTGCTTTCTTTGTTTTTCTTTCGTTGTGTCTATTTCCCTTTTTTTTCTTTCCTCCCTTTCTTTCCTTCCTTCTTGCCTTCTGACTGATCTTCCTTCCTTCCCTCTCTTATTTGCCTCTTTCTCTTTTACTTTCTTTTCTGGTGACATATTTACCTTTCAAATTGCATATGACTTAGATTTTGTTTGAAATCTTCAAAGGAGCTGTTATGTGTTGTTTGACAGAAACAAACAGGCCACAGTAAATTCATTTATCCTGGGCAATGCACCAAGTAAATGGAAACTTCATTGCTGATTAAAACGAGAAGTGTACACACGATTACTAGGAGTTTGCAGAGACAACATGGTCGTAACGTTGAGAGCGAAGAATGAAACCATTAGGATGCGGGGGGCAGAAAAGACGGTGATGATTGTGAAATGAGGAAGTTGGAGATTGTAAAGACTTGAGATTGAGTTCTTCCAAGGGCCATTTTGGTTTAAGTATTTACATAGGGGTTACATCTACTACTATTGGAAATTGCTGGGATTTGGGAACTCTTTCTTCTTTTGAATCAATATTATCATTAATTAAACAATGTAAACCAGGAAATCCTTCTTGGTTACAAACTATGCTTTGAAGCCAGGCATGCATTTGAGTGTTTTTAATCAAAATCTTAAAGTAAAAATAGAGAGAAAGCAATTTCTCATCTTCAAAGGAGAGCTATCAGTGGGGTTAACTGTCTTCTGAATTGTACTTCGGAGAATGATGTGTATTTTGTTGCCCTGATCAAAGTGCTGAAGTTCTAAAGAACTAACTGCACTTTAGAGACAAATCCAAATGCTCGCTTATAGCAAGGTTCCACCCACAAGTCAGGCTCATCAACTTGGACTTCCACAACATTTGGGTTTTCCAAATATGAGTACTCAACGTCCCTTTCACAATTTTTGTCATTACATAGTACCACCTCTGTCATTTATTTACCTAACATTTTGCTGCAAATTTACTTTTTTAATAAGATAGACTAAGCTGATGCAGCCAACGCAGCTCATTAGGGCTTGTGAATAACCTTTGTGGGAAGAAAAGTATCACTGGCAAGAAAAGCAGTATACTATGGAAGCATTGAGCAAAGGCTAGGAGATTCACCACCTGGTCCTCAGCTTCGTTCTACCTTTTGGTAGCCTTGAGATTTGGGATAAACTACTTCAATTTTCAACCCATATTGTTGTGAGAATTAATTAATTGAAAGAATTGATGAACAGTGCTAGCACATGACAAATCATTGCTAACATTCTCTTCTTAGTCCATTAGTGAAGAGAGAGAAGACTTACATAGTTCTGTAGCTCAGAAGGTGCACTTTGGGAGGAATTGTGCCTTAGCTAGGAAGGGACAAAGGATGCATCATCATCTTTGTTTCTAAACTGGCTTCCTCCAGACTGGATTTTTTCTTATTTATTTTTTTAAATTTTATTATGTTATGTTAGTCATCATTCATTACATCATTACTTTTTGATGTAGTGTTCCATGATTCATTGTTTGCATATAACACCCAGTGTTCCATTCAGTACATGCCCTCTTTAAAACCCATCACCAGGCTAACCCATCCCCCCACCCCCCTCCCCTCTAAAACCTTCAGTTTGT
>NC_138370.1:168371783-168463890 GCF_054177405.1 Leptonychotes weddellii | reverse complement strand
TTTGTTGAAGAGACTGTCTTTTTTCCACTGGACATTCTTTCCTGCTTTGTCGAAGATTAGTTGACCATACAGTTGAGGGTCCATTTCTGGGCTCTCTATTCTGTTCCGTTGATCTATGTGTCTGTTTTTGTGCCAGGACCATACTGTCTTAATGATTACCGCTTTGCAATAGAGCTGGAAGTCCCAGACTGGATTTTTATCACTTGTGGCTAGTGCGTCAAAGGTAATAATCAGGAGGGTGAAAAAAATGTTTTAACAAGACTGTATGAGTCTCTCCACACAAGCTGAGCTGATTAAGAGCCCAAGTGAGAAAGCACAACCCAGAGTTAAGGAGAGGCTGGATGCCCTTCCTCTAAAGAAAAGCCAACAACAAGGATTTTGTTTTTTTTTACCATTCTGTTCTCTGATTATTTTTAGTATATAGGCTATTTTTAGGGTATTTATTTTTTATCTGGCACCATATTGAAAATATATTCTTTCTAATAGCCTTTAAAATTTGCATGCATTGTTTAGGTGTACAATTGTATTATCTGCCAATAATGATAAATTTGCTTCTTCTAATCCAATCCCTGTACCTCTTATTTTTTGCTTCCTGTCTTATTACATGTAAATTATTTTACCACTATTTAGGGATGATTAAAATAGTATTGCCTTTTTGATACACTATGGTAAGGATGACTTTGAGAATGTAGCAACTAAAAGGCCAAGAAATAGCTAAAAATATGTCACAATAATTTGTAGGTGATGTGACAATGCCTGGACAAAGACAATGGGTAAAAAAGCATACAGAAAAAAATATCAGTGAGCAATATTTCAACTGAATAAATGAATGAACACAATGGAATGCAAGAATCAAAACCTGACTGTAGGGCTTCAAGTATGAAATGACATGAGGAAATTATCATTTGTATCAATCAGGATTCAGTTAGGAAACTAAAAATCACTCTAGGTAAGGATTGAAGATGAAAAATCAAAACCTTAAAACACCATTGAAAGAACTGTAGGCAATCTATACATAGGATCAAATTGCATTGACCTATACAACACACAAATGAATCCATGCAAAACTAGTGAAATCTGAATATGTTATACAATCTAGTTAATACTGTTGTACCGATGCCAACTTCTAGTTTTGATATATTACAGTGATAAAAGATGTCACTATTGAGAGAAGCTAGTTTTTGTTTTATTTGGTTTTTACACAACTTTTTTTTTTTTTGCAAACTTCTGTGAGTCTATAATTATTTCTAAATTAAGAAAAGGAGGCTGTGGAACCAACAAATGGAGAAAAGACCATGCTGTTTTTCTGAATACCCAGAAGTGCAGGATTGCTAGGAAACCACACTAGAGTATGTGATTCCAGGATCTCCACCCAGAAGCTCCTACAAACCTTGCATCAGTTGACTGTCCTCACTCTGACTGCAACCACCACCAAGGGATGTCCCCTCATTCACTTCTGCCTTTTACATGCCTGTGGATGCTCTCATTGGCTGACTCTAACTAGGGAAACTGACTGCAAAAGTTTGGGGAAAATCTAGTTTCAGGCTTCTAGTCCCTTACCTATAGGGGAGAGTAGAAAGGTCCAGGGATAATGCTGAGTTAAAAACTTATATCCCAGCTCATTGATATTTAATAAATACTATACATTTATCATATAGTCTTTGAAAAGGGGATTAGAAGAAGGAAATTGGTCAAATTTTTCAGTTTGTAAATAAAAAATTCATAAATAATTTCATTTCCCATCATAGTTTCTCATTCTCTCTGCCAAGCCATCTTCATCCAAAAGAATTTATAATAAGCAAAAATTTTTAAGATTTTTCCAGCTTATAAAACAATTTCACATGAACTCTTTCATTGGCCTACCAAACAAAGCTGAGAAACAGATAATAATGAAAACACATAATACTTACCTAGAACTTTCACTTATGTTATCACATTTCCTTGCAACCCACCAACAAAAGTGTGTTCTTTGTAGTTCTCTATACACAACACCTTATCTTTCCATGTCCTTGTACATGTGGTTTCTTTAGCTGAGAATGTCTTTCCTGGTGCAAATTCCTCCTGGTAAGCCCCATACCTCCTCACACCCTGTTCATCAGGATCTTGCTTCATCTCTCCCTGAAAGAGACCGAGGCTAATGGAACATGAACAGGCAGCCTCACTGTGCAGAGGGCCAGGCTGTTCTGCCCTTGCAGGAGTCCAGGGGTTGACCAGCAGGTCAACAGGTATGACCCAAGATCCATTCCTCAGCTACTTCTCCTTACTCCAAGAACCTCACTCTTGATGAGCCAAATCTAGTTTTCCCATGCAAAACAGCAAGGAGAAAAATTAATTTGATAGTACACAGAGGGCTTAATAAGAGTCCACCATTAGACTGTGGTTTCCAACATAGGTTTGCCAGTCATAACACTACTGTAAATGGGTCTTGTAGCTCCTCTTTACTACTATTTATTTTCCCTGATTCACCGATTCCTACTCCTCCCTTCCTTCCCTGTAGGTTCTCATGTTAGTGGTCTAATGGCTAGAGATGCTTCAGTGAGCCAAACAGCCTTGCCCATAGTGAACTTACAAACCAGTGAGGAAGACAAACATTCAATTATCTTAGGAATAATATAACTATTGAAACAACTACAGCTATGAAGCAACATTTTATAAAGTTTTACAAAAGGAAAAAAATTATGAAGGGGAAGGATAGGATAGTATAAGGGAAAGCTAGGGCAGGTGAGGGGCAGGTCAAAGAAAGCTTCCCTGAGGTAAGAATGCCAGTTGAGTTCAAACTGATGAGAGGGATTTATCCACATAGAAGAGGCTGGGAGGAAAGCAGGAAGAGAACAAGAACATTCTGGGCAGACTCCCCACAGTTGTCAGCCTGAACTCGGGGGGGCCCTGAGGGAAACCACAGAGCTCCCCAGCCCTCCCTCCCCTTCTCACCATGCACTGGGTAACACTGCCCTGATATGAGGTAGCTGAGCTCAGAGTTAGCAGGAAGGGAATGTAAAGGTTTATGGCTCAGAATCCAGCAGAGAAGAGGAGGCGGTGGAAGCAGACTGTGTCATGGAAAGAACATGGTGCTGATCATCACAGTTTACATATGGACACCGCCACTTATTAACTTTGTGACTTTGAAAAGCCTCTCAGAGTTGTTACGAGGATTCAGTGAGAAAAGAAATGAGTAGGGCCTTAGACCCAGTGAGTGTTCAATGAGGTTAGCTTTATCTGCTTACTTTCTACAGGTTTGCTCTGGACTGAATTGTGTCCCCTCAAAGTTCATAGGTTGAAACCTTGACTTATGGAGCAATGTGACTGTAGCTGCAGATAGAGTCTTTGGGAGGTAACTGAGGATAAATGAAGTTATAGGGATGGGGCCCTGCTCCAAATGGACTGTGGCCTTATGAGAAGAGGGAGAGAGGTGTCTGGGTGGCTCTGTTGGTTAAGTTTCAGTTCAGGTCACGATCTCATGGGTCATGGGATCAAGCCCCAAGTTGGGCTCCATGCTCAGCAGAGAGTCTCCTTGAAGATTCTCTCCCTCTACCCCCCCCCAAATAAATAAATAAATCTTTGAAGAAAAAAAAAAGAAGAGGGAGAGAGGGAGAGATGGAGTGTGAGGCTGACATGGACACTTGTGGGGGCTTCACCCTGCAAAACAAAATGGTCATCGGGTTTATGCCTACATAATTCAAATTTAAGGTTCCCTTCATTTTGATATACTGCAGGAGAGAGGAGATCTCTCTTTCCCTCTCCCTCCATCATGTGGGGACACAGTTAGAGGCAGCCGTCCACAAGCCAGGGTAAAGGCTCTCACCAGAACCTGACCACACTGGCATCCCAATCTCAGACTTCCAGCCTCCAGAACTGAGAAAATTAATTTCTGTTGCTTAAACTACAGTCTATGATAGTTTGTTATGGTGGCCCAAGCCAGCTACGGTAAAGCCCAGTTAGAAAACTGCTCTTACAGATGATGGAGTGCAAATCTTAACTGCAAGGACATCCAAAGAATGAATTTATGAAAAAGCAAAGGAAGAGAATGGAATAACTGAATAGGACCACGGCCTGAGCATTTTCATAAATGAGGCTGATCTCGATCCATCCACTGTCTGGCTGGGACTACTTCTGGGATGCACACAGCCTCGCCTGGGTCAAAACTCTACAGATGATTTTCTGTGTAGTTGAGCAAAATGCTTTCTCCTTGTTTTCATTCTTCCTGTTGCATGAGAGATGGGAGGACACTTAAGCTCTAAGAAAGAAGACCAGTAGTGGCCAACAAGGGAATCCAAGTGCCAAGAGATGGCATGACAGGGGAAGAAAAGCGAAATATACTGCTTAAAAGGAGAAGGGAAAAAAGTCCAAGACCCAGGATCCCTTGCACCAAGGGGTACAAGCCAATGCCACGGATGAAATGGGAAGAGGTGGTGGCACCGTCCCATCAACAGTGTTTTCTATGTGAAATGCTATGCCGGATGCTGGAAAATACTACTTCACAATTTTAAAGCCTGTAAAGGTTGATAAGCACTATCTCCATAAATACTCCATTTGATCTCACCACAGCAAAATGAGGCAAGCACAGTAGGAGAGGGATTATGTCCCCAGGGAGGAAACTGTGGTTTGGAATGCTTCATTGGAGTTCCCTTGGCTAGCAAGTGTTAAAGGCAGTAGCCAAACCTCCATTTTCTGATTCCAGACCCAGTGTCCTTTCTGTGGCAAATGTCAAGACATGTTCTATACCTTTGCATCTGATCTTGACCTGGTTTTCCAAGGTCAAAATTTGTCTTCATGTCCTATCTCATTCCTTGACCAACAGTCTCCTCCCCCCAAAAGTCACGGGATGGCTTCTTCCAGAACACAAAATAACATTGAATGGACTACGAGAACAGAAGGAAGAGAAGAAACATGTAGATGGGGACATACTGCCAAATTCCCACACGCGGTATAATGACTTTCCCCCTTGACGAGACTCTCCTACAGCGATCCTCATTCTTTGAGGCCACGCAAGGATAACTGCTATTTTGATTCCCACTTTACACCTGTGAGAAACTGAGACTCAGAAATATGAAGGACCTTGTCCATGACGTGCATTCCAAAGATCAAGAGCCAGATGCCAAACATCTGTGTCCGCCTCCACCTCCCTATGGGGGACAGAGCTCTGGCATGACGGCCAGGAAGCTCTTGGATTCCAATCCTTCCACTCACTTCTCATGTGCTCCTGGTCGAGCCTTGTAAACCCTGGGTTTCCTTTCCTTCCACTGTAAACTGAAGGGGCTGAACTGCATGGTCTCGAGAACGTTCTCTAAAGTGGCTGGTAAGAAAGCAATCATAAATATTGGAACACATATTGTCCAGACTCTTTGTGCTGTTTCCCAAATATGATTCAGGGAGTGAGCCAACAGATAGAGGAGGATATTTATTTTCGCTGGTGAGGTCGACGGATACTTCTTTTGAGCTCGATCACACAGAAGGTCTTTTTGCAGGCCACAGCGTCATTGCACGTCATGGGCCCTGCCTGTGTGCTCCCTCTCTCCCCGCCACTGCTCGAAGCCTGGGAGAACGCTTTTGAAACCAATCAGGAAACTACTTATCAATCTGAAGCCCCACAGAGTTATGAGTGCTCCTTGCTGCCAAAGGGAAGGGGATTTCGAGTGAAAGCTCCACATCTGTGTGCAGTAGAATTCAAAGACTCCAGCTGTTGGAAGGTCTTGCGAGCAATGTAAGTAAACAGCCCTCTCTCCCGATCGAAGTGAACTTCTTCAGGCTTTTTTTCTCCCACAGATGAGTCTTTTGGCTCACGCTGGTGTTGAGCTGTTCTCTCTCTGTTCATCTATGAGGTTTGGGGGTGTTTACTGACTGGGGCTTACTCAATGAACCATCTCCTCTGGGGGATGCTTCTGCTGAACAGAGGAGAGAAAGCGAAAGTCGTCAGAATCGGCTTTGCTTGGGAAGGGTTAGTTTTGAAAAAAGCCCTTGACTTGGCAGTTCTGCTCCTTAATGGCTATAGATCCATAGTCAAGAGGAGTGTGAGGCTGACATGAACACTTATGGGGGCTTCACCCTGCAAAACAAAATTGTCATCGGTTCTGTGCCTCCATAATTCAAATTTAAGGTGTTCCCTTCATTTTGATATACCGCAGGATTTTAATGGAAGAGAAAGGGAAACATAAGCTAATACTGTCCGGTGGAGATTTCCTTGCAGTGGTGTAAATCTTGTGCTCAATTTAGTTTCAGTCGGGGGTGCTGCTTTATTAATTGCTCATTTTATTAAACAAATGGGCTCTACATTTTACACTGCTGTCAGGAGGAGAATGCATTCATTGCAACACATGAGCGTAAACATCTAGGCTGTTTTGGTAAAACTGTGGGTTTGTATTAATAGTAATTACATGAGGGGATTGCATAATTTCATACACAACGCACTGTACTAGAGTATATTGCTTTTAAAGATATTTTAAATCAGATGTGGTTAAGGACTGAAAGGATTGCAGGGATATAGCTAATGTAAAGGAAATAGCTCTGTTTTGATCAACCTTTGTTCTCTGAGACCCTACAGCTTCACCAGGAACTTGAGTGTCCTTTTCCAAGGGTCCCTCATCAAGAACCCTAAGGTTGCAGGGAACTGGTGTCCCAAGATCTCAGACTCTGCCCCACCATCAGACTATGCATCTCGCAATATGTCTTGATTCTAGTTTGAATAATAAAGGCTCACATCCTCATCTTGGTTCTACTCCCTGGAAAGCTCCCCTAAGCACAAGAACAACTGCTCTTAACTCTGGTTGATATCTGACTTCCTTTCTTCCCTTTGAACAATTTTCGTTCACAGTTTGATTGGTCTTGTTCCCAATACGTTAGTTATTTACCTCCTCTGTGCCTCGGCGTCAGCACAAGTGTAAGGCACGTCAGAGGGTCAGGAGGCTCCTCATGGTCAGAGGGTCAGGAGGCTCCGCGTGGAAAGGGATTTCAGCTACTAGGAATTTATAACAGCTTATTTCCTATGTAGACACCCCCCACCCCCACCCCAGCCCAGAACAACTTTTAGTCTGAGGTGATCTCTAACCTCTCGTCTTTACTTAATATACGTTATATATCTAATGTGCTGAAAGCAATAAAAACAAAAGGTGAGATGATGCTCCCCTTCTAGAATTAACATGTTTGTACTCTGTGCAGACCAAGCCGTCTTATGTTTTCATGACAATAATTAAGTAAGTCTGGGCACTGGCTGTTGGACATGTGGGGTGCAATGGATCATAAAATATGGGATACACGCTTGGAATGTGAAAGGAAATCATCCAAATATTGGGAAACATGTACTGAGCGTTCACCATGCACTTGGCCGTCTGCTCACCCTGTCTCGTGTGATCTTTGGAGCAGCAACTCACTGGTGAGGAGTAGCGGCTCTGCAACCACAGCACATGAGGACACGTCCCCGAGTGGCCCGTGTGTGGTCACTTAATACCTCTGCGCCTCGGTTTCCTGGCTATCAAATAACGGTAAAACCCCGGGGGCTTGTGTGAAGGTTGAGAGTTAACGTAAGCAAAGTATTGTTTCTGTCTCTCTTGCAGAAGAACCTGAGGTTAGAGATGGCTAAGTAACTCCCCCTCGGCCACACAGGTGATGGCTGGCAGGGCTGGGATTTGAGAGTAAATGATCTGACTGCATCATACTGGAGAAAGACCTCATTTTTACCAGCTTCCCTCATACTGTTGGGTTCTTTTGTATGCATCCTTATCCAGCCCTCACAGTGCCTTCTGAGTGGAAGTGACTGACCATTGCCCACGAAGATTTCAGACAGGGAAACAAGCTCAAGACTTGAGGCAACTCGCCCTTGGTCACACACTTAGAAATCAGCAGGGCTGGGAGCTAAGTGCAGGCTTTGGAATTCCCAGGCCTGTGGTCTTTTCAGGACCCCATGCTCTTGATGCGGGGGAGGGGGGCGCACGACTGTCAGACCCATACTGCCCCCACTGCAGGGGAGAGTGAGCTAGTGGAGGACGACCATGCTTGACATCAGTGAGGCCCTCACCTGCCTCACCCGGTTCCTCATTAATTAAAGCAGATGCCGGGGCCCCTTTGTCAGTAGTTTTCCAGAGGATCGGATGTGCATCAAAGTTTGACAATCACCCTCCTCAGACTGTTCTGTAATCTGGCAAAGAATAAAGATTGCCATGTCCACCTGAAGAAGGTTAAACAATTCTGTTAAGTAGAAGAGATGGGGCATTTTCCTCATTCAAATTTTTTGATTACCCTGTGGTCAGAATCAACCTCATTTCAGAATTGTTTACTGTCTTATTTATATCCCCGTGCTTTCTTCCTCCTTCTGTGTACATCACCTTCCAAGCCCTGTGACCATCCGAAATTTGTGTCATCAACCCCTTTGACTGCACCAGCAGATT
Organism: Leptonychotes weddellii; assembly: GCF_054177405.1. Taxonomy (NCBI): domain Eukaryota; kingdom Metazoa; phylum Chordata; class Mammalia; order Carnivora; family Phocidae; genus Leptonychotes; species Leptonychotes weddellii. The sequence continues at coordinate 168,455,512 of NC_138370.1, read as the reverse complement.
TCCTTCCCTTTGTTGGCTTTTTATTATAAATCAGTACCGCTCAGTGGAATTCATCACCATATTAGAATAAAGCGAGCTATATGTGTAACATGAGAAATTTACTCAAGAAACTTTACACAGAGAAACTGGTGACTTGGAGCATTTACTGTGCTGAATAAAATATAATGAGATCGCTTTCTCTGCAGACTACTACAGCACAGATAGAGATAAGCCAAACGTGTTCTCAAAACATGTGCTGGGAAGTTCAGCTGCCTCAGAATGAGGTCACAGAGGGTGTGGTGGAACCGGAACCCCTGAACGCTGGAAATAATTTCCGGTGGTGGCAAATGTCAGGAGTTGAAGGAAAATAGCCATGGTTTTGAATTCTGGCTTGATCACTTTCTAACCATAAGACTCCACGTATGTCACTCACCTCTCAAATGCATATAACAGACATAAAAAACCCAGCATGGCACCTAGCATAATGGGTGCCCAACCAACAGGGGTTCCTTTTCTCCTTAGCTCTGGTCCGTTCAATCCACAAATATTTACTGAGCACCTCCTATGTGCCTTGCATTATTCTAGATATAGCTGTGAACAAGAGCCCGAGTGTCTTCCTTCATACCTCTGGAGGGGGCGACAATAGAATCATAAGCCAAGATGTAACCTCTGAGACTGGGTAGTGCTATAGAGAAAATACAATACGGTAATGAGACAGAGTGACCAGCAGTAAATCCATGGGGCTTTTTGGAGACCAGAACGTCTGTTCTGTCATTTTCTTTCCTCATCTCAGCATCAAATGCCAGGAGTAATTATATGAAAAGAAGGAGAGAAAAGTCTCTGAACCAAACCGTACTGCAGTTATTTCTTTCATTTCATCTTCTGGGTTTTTTTCAAGATGTTTTTCCTCATCAAAGATAAATCAGTAGGTCCTAAGTGCATGAAGATTAATTAATGATTCTTCTTAAAAAGTTCAAATCATCACAATTCCTAGGGATTACATTGTTGGAAAGGAGAAGAACCACCGCATGGCAAATTTTTAGGGATGAACTGTGCAGCTTCACAATGACTTCATGTGTGGCTTCGAGTCTGAAATTGTACATATGTTAGTGCAGCCAACACACGAAGCTGCCAGAAGTTGGCTGATCCAACGCTCTATTTGCCAAGAGTCATGTGTATGGCTTTGAAAAACAATCCATGGTCTGAAATGTTTCCTTTCTTAAAATGGTGCAGCAAACCTCACTTGGGTCTGAAACAGCATCTCTCCATAGCGAAGGTCACAGTGTAGATAATTTGTACCAGAGGAGTCTTTGTCTTTCAATCAGCCCACTATTTGTGGCCAGAATATTCTTGGCTGTAACAATCCAGATGACTGTCTCATTACTCCATTAGGCCTTTATCACCATCGTGTAAACCCCAATTATGGATCCACGACTTAGAACGAAAATTTTGTGTACACGGCAACACAAAATGCACAGGTCAGTGTTTTCAATTTTCCAATACAGTACTGGTATTTTTCTGTTTAATTTAGAAAAATGTGGTCTCTCCAAATTGCAAACACATTTCTAGAAATTGTTTTGAAAACAAGCTCCCAAGTTAAAACGCAAGGACTGAAAAATAAGAGCAAAGAGGATGAGATTAGGACATTGAAGTTAATTAACCGGTAGTAGAGAGGGTTGTGGGGCAATTCAGTGATGCTCCTTGGGGCTCCAAAGCAATCTCACCCAAAGAATGGTGGTGAGCTGCTGTCCCGAGGGGAAAGAAGGAGAAGGGAGCTTCTGTTGTGCATGCACTTTTATGACAGATACCACTCCAAGCATTTTAAGTATATGAGGTCTTCATCACGACCCTAGTGTGGCTATGATTTGCTTGTTCTACAGATGAGGAGCTGAAGCTTGGTGCAGTTAAGTAACAAGGAAGTTCAGCACCAGCTAGGAAGTGGCAGGACAACCTGAATCCAGGACTGCCCTGCTGCACATCCCACTCTACCACTGTGCTGGAGAAAGATAAAAGGTTTTCCCACCAACCCCTCCTACACACATGCAATACACATTTAAGTAAGGAAAGAATGTACTACAAGTTTTTAAATGTTGAAATGGCCTCCTGAGGGAAGAGGCTGAGGAATTGTCTTCTTTGGAGGTCTATTAAACCCAGACTGGTTATCATACATGTCTGGTATGATTTCATTGTGGTCCTTCCCCAAGGTGAAAAGATAGACAAAATGATTTCTCAAGGTCCTTTCTAGTTTTTCCAACCAAAGGCCAAGTCTACATCCATACAAGGCAAAATGGTGGTGACAAGACAAGTCTGGTCATCCTGCTCTCCCTCCCCGACTCCATGCCGAGTGCTTTGGCTGGAGTGATGTCCAGACTTTGTGGAAGTACCACAGTCACTCGGATCACAGACTTGGCTGGCCATTTCCCCACAACCAGGGAGGGGACCCAACTCTTCCAGTTTGTGTCCAACCAAAGGAAAACCATTCCAGTGAATCTATTATCTAACTTGATGGTTATACTTCCAATGTTTCAGAACTACAAATCGGGACCAAACTGGCATAAAAAATTGAACATAGAAAATAAGAATGTCTTCTACAATTCTGGCTACCACGTGTATCACTTAGGATTGCATTTATCTGTGAGTATCAGAAAATCTAGTTCCTTTCACATGTAAGGCGTTTATTTTTCTCACACAACGAAAAGTCGAGAGGTAGATGATCCAAGGATGATGTAGCTATTTCAAGATGTCACCAGGAAACCAGGCTCCTTCTATCTTCTTGCTTCACTTGTGTTGGTTAGCATGTGGCTTTCGTCCTCATGGTGGCATGAGGTGTTGAGGCCTCATGGTGGCCCCTCCAGGTGTTGAGTTCATATTCCAGGCAGGAAGGCAAAAGCTTTCTTGTAAAACTTTGCATTTTTATTTGGAAAAGGAAACCCTCTTCCAGGACTTTCCATGTACATGGGCACCCCTTGCTGCAAGGAGATCTAGAAGTTTGTGTATAGAAAAAGGCAGGGGGAAAGTAGATAGGGGTGGGTTTTGAGAGAGTCAAGCCTACAGTACTCGTCAAAATTGTCCACAAATTCCTATTTCTGAAAGCCACGAATTTGGAATTTGGAATTTGATACATAAATAAATATTACATAAACATTTGTTAGTTCCATCTATTTTGATACTTAACTTTGAGCATGAAAATATTTTTGAAACAAGTGGTAAGGGGCAGGTAGGGAAAGGATTCTACTCAAAGTACCACAGAGTAGGGGGAAGAAATGGATCCGAGTGTCAGATCAAGGTCTGAATTCTAGTTCATACCTAATTAGGTATGGGATGTCTGTGGGCCTTCATATTTATTTACATTTAAAATAGGGGTAATCCAGGCACCTCGGTGGCTCAATCCATTACATGTAAAATAGCTCAGGTCATGATCTCAGAGTTGTGAGGTCAAGCCCTAATTCGGGCTCCCCGTTCAGCAGGAAGTCTGCTTTAGCAACCCATAAAATTACTTTAGAATTAAATAAGATATGTAAGCTTATAAATAATATACCATATAAAGAGTCTGGCACTTAGTAGACATTCAAGAAATGATAGTTTTGCGTTGCACCTTTTATCCAGCAAGTGTGTAAACTTTATGAGCTAACAGTTGAAAAATCAGCTCTTTGATTACAAGAAATGAGAACAAATCCACTGAACGGTGTGTAGCTTTGCTCTATCAGTGCGCGCCAAGATTCTTTCATTTTGGGTTTCATCACATTATCTTAGCAAACCAGACAAAAATGTCCAAGTGATTTTGTTTTCCAAACTGCATCATACACTTCAAAGTGCCATCTGCTTGTGACTTGTTACAAAACAACAGAGCCATTTGGTGACATTTTAAAAAGTGACCAGTGTTTGTTACCAAGGGACATAATTCCTAGAATTTGTGCAATTTGTTCTGTGCTGTTGAGATGTGAAGTAAAGCCTGCACAGAAACTCTCAGCTGTTTCAATACATTATCCTCATTTTAATCCCCGAATCCAAGTCTTAAATTGCATTTCTTTCCATTTTAATTATCTCCCCATGTCACCCCAACCTTTCCAGTCAAAGGTGGATATTTAAAGCTTATCACCTCATAGTCACCACTGCAAAATTAAAAAGAGAAAATGAAACAAACCAAAAAGAGTTCACAGCTTTGCCAAGTCAAAATCCACCCATCAGCCAAAATCTCATGTCCGCGCTATGATCAGGTGGATAAAAATGATAGAACATAACTCAAAGTCATTGGCTTTTGTTCACATATGAGTGAACTTTTTAAAGTCATCTTTAGCAAGCCATTTAACTTTATTCTCCCCATCCTTACCTGGAAAAATTAATGAACATCCCTGCCCCTCCCATCTCACTTGGTTGATAAGAAAACCATTGAGATAATGTGCTAGATGTGCCATTCAAAATAACACATGATATACTCAAGCGTGTTTCAGCATTTCCTGTCTATTGTAGTACAATTTGTACCATATCGTAGTGCCTAATGAATTACATAACCTTCTCAGGTTCCCCTCTGATTTCTCACCTTATTTTAACCTTTCTTGACAAGAGGCCACTGCTCTTCCGTCACTCTCTCTTCCATACCTCAGTGTGAATGTAGCCAGTTCTTCCTGGCTTCTACCTGATTTCTAGCTGTTCAGACTAAATATCCAGGTCTCTGCAGGCTGACCACCTCTTTTCCTGGCTAGAATGAAGCCAAATTCATTTCACATTCATTAAATGTATGCTTATTTATTGAATCAGAAGTGATCCAAATAGACAAAAATCCCTGCCCTCCTGGAGATTACATTTCAGTCCTCTGGCCTCACCAGTGTAGGCATACTGATGAGGACATCTCAAAGTCAACAATCTGATATCATGCTGTCTGGTCTCACTAAGATCCTTGCCCCAAGTGTTTCTATGCTGTGCTAACATGTGCTCATGAATTCCTGCACAACAGTCACCATGTAAATCATGGTCCAAATCATAGTCCTCTATGCAAATCACAAACCTTGATGGGGTCCAACTTGAGAATGGTAACATTCAAATGATGGATGTAATCTCTTGTTTTCCCAAAGTTGATCATCTTCATGCAGCCAGAGTGGTGCTAAGTTCTGGGTAAAGACGGAGAGAAAGCCACTTTCCCATGGTGAGTCACCTGGCTCCAAAGTAGTTGTGCTTATACCCAGAGATTAAAACCTTTACTGGAAATATCTTCCTGAAAAGTTTCCCTGGAAATATTTCTTTCAACATCTGACATTAACAACTCTCTCCATAAAGACTGAAAACCAGTCACTGGGCAGGAAACAGAAATAATTTATACCCTCTACTGTCCATATATATCCCCCTCCCCATTCAGATATGTGTGCACACATATCCCCACACCTCTTACCTCTCCTTAATGGTCAATATGCTACTTCTAGTTGGCCTTAGTTAGAACACTCTAGAAACCAATGAAATCTGGGCAATCTATCTAAACTGTTGTCCCTTCAAATTAGTAGAGCTTGGAAATAGTTATTTCCATCTACTCCCAAGCACAGAATGGCCAGGCCCAACTGAATGCCTTCAGATAGCAGCTTCTGAAGCACTCTTAGAAACAGCTGATCTGCTTTCTTCACCTTTTATTGGTCCTGCAAGTTGCTTTTAACCCACCCAGTCCATTTTCCTTGGAAGAACAGAGAAGTATGGTAGTTAGAGGTGGGTCAAGGGAGCCAAGTCAAGGTTATTTCAGGATGGAAAAGACTTCAACATTGATACAGACTGAGAGCAATCAGCCAATGCTAGAAGATGAAGATACTAGAGAATGAGAGAAAGTATCTGAGCCAGGTAATCTAAGAGAGGCAAGAGGTAGATCGAAACAACCCCCCAGGGGTGTGTTCGGTTTTGAACAAGCATGGGTCCTGCCTCACGCCAGTGTCAAATGAGACTGGTAGGAAGCAAGTGAAAATGGATGGAAATGTGGGTAAATTAGGGATGATAGAAAAATTGCAGGGATCCTGATCGTGCTCTCTGTTTTTCTCTAGAAGGTTAGAAGTGGGATCATTGCTTATGATACGGACAGTGAGCTGATTAAATGTGTATGGCAAGTACCCAGCCCAGTTCTCATCATAGAGAAAGCACTAGAAAAAAAATTATATTTACTTCTTTTCCCCTTGACAGATTGAAATCTATAGCAAATGTTTATTTCCAAAAGACATCATATAAAAATAGCCACCATGACACCAGCCATATATTTTGCATTTTAAGTGAAACACATGAGCTTTCCTGAAACTTTTATTTTAAACTCTGAACTATAATGACCTCTCTACACTCATCTCAGTTTTGAAAATAACTTGGCTCAAGTGCAGACTGTCAGAGAAGCCCTCTGACCACACATATTCTCTTTCTGTGACCCACAAGCCTAGAGAATGTCCTGGAACCTTGCCAGCAAAGAGGTGTGTAGAGGAAGAAAGCTGAACTCTTGGAGCTTTTGATTTCAGTGCTGTAAAAATGGTTCCAGACATGACAAATGAGAGGGAGATAATCTAAAACATGGATTGTTTCCATGTTTGCCCTTTGAAGATTTTAATAAGCATCAGCTTTCTTGGGCCAAATCAGGTTCTTAGCTTCCAAATCTTTCAGATTTAGACGGTCTTCCTTTGACTACTTGAAATCATAAGGGTTCGTTTGGGGAGGTTTCATGCTCAAACTTGAGGGCAGCTGGCTGACACACCACAGCAGGTAGTGGCCTCTGAGGGGAGAAGAGGTTCTCCTTCTGCTTGCCCTACCACCCTTCGCCCACGACATGAGGGGGAGGAGCATGGATGTGGGTGGACTAGGTCCAGATTCAGCCAGGTTTGAAGGTTCCCAAGAGGAGACTTCTCTTGTATGAACAAGGGTTATGAGTTTGAGATTTCCTGAACACTGGTTTTCTCAATCTCTCTCTCTCTCTCTCGTAAGTACTAGTCTCTTTGACTTGTCTTTTAAGAATTCTGGTCACCCGCAAGATCGGTATAGTCATAGAGAGCCAGGATTAAGTAGTCACAAAGTGCCTGGCACTATTCTAGGCACTTGGGACAGAGCTGATATCAAAACAGCCCAACTTCCTCCTCTAGATGTTACAGTCCACTTGAGGAGTAGACAAACAAAGACAACAAAAGATGTGCCTGTCACGAGGTGATGACGACAATGAAGAGGGAAGTAGGTGAGAGAGAGGCAGGTGTGCTGCTTTAGAAAGGTGGGTCAGGGAAGACTGGGGCCAAATCCAATACTTGAGCAGAGACTGGAAGATAAAGAAGAATGAGTCATGCCAGCCTCTGGGGGAAGAGCATTTTGGGCTGGGGAGTAAAAACATGGAGAGAAGTAATGATTGATGGCCCTTGGTTCATTCCAGAAACAGGAGGATGCCAGGTGGCTGGAATGAAGTGCATGAGGCAGGATGTGAGGTCAGAAGGGAGTGGGGATCAAGCCCATCTAAGGCCTTGCAAGGGCCTTGAGCTTTATCTCAAGGGATACAGGAAGCTATTGCAGGGTTTTGAGCATGAGAGTGACTGACAGGCTCTGATTTAAGTTCTAAAACCAGTCTAAGACTGCTATTTGGGAAACGGACTGTTGGGTGAATGATATCATCCCTGCTCCAGTTCTCAGCAGGCTTGCCAAACTTATTATTATTTCAACAACAATAGCAGGCTCAGTTGATAAAGAATTCACAGACCAAAATAAAAGGGACATGCATAAAATATCTGACAACGATCCACCTTACAGCTTATATTTTACATTGCATTGCTCTGCTTGAGGGCAGACTAATCCCATCACAGCACAGTAATAAAATGTAATTAATTTGATTAAGGACATTTCTATTTGTGACATTTTATTTCACCAGCCAGAAAGCTCAAATACCAGACTGCTTTGTTCAAAACCAGACCTGAACGCCAAAAGAAAAATTGTCTGTTGCCTTTGTTTTCCCTGGACCTGCCTTTCCTGACAGTCAGAGTGATATCTCCCAGAACGTGGGAAGGATGTTTGTGTCCCAGCCCAGCTCACCAGGGTTATGGAGTCCTACTTGGGCATTTATGACCAAAGCTCTAACTGTAACAAGATGCTCCTTTGTCTGGCCTTGTCTCTTGTACATGGGACTCTTTGGGGCCAGCGAGGGGGTGGGAGGTGCTAATATAGGAATGAGCTAATTGAAGACTTAGCTGTGAGAAATGATGGATCCCAATCAAATCATCACTTGGTAGATTTTCATTTGGTAGTTTATCATCATTGGTAGATTTTATTTAATTACTTCATCAACAAATACATGCCCCTACTATACACCAGATGCTGTTCTAGATGCTCAGGACTCAGCAACCAAAAGCACAAACAAAAATACTGTCTCCACAGAGCTTCCACTTCATAGGTGAAGACAGATGATTCCAAAATAAATTTAAAACATAGTATGTTATATAATAATACATGCAACGGGCCAAAAAAAAAAAAAAAGGCAAAGAAGGGAGTATGGAATGGCTGGATTTGTAATTTTGGGAAGAGTGATCAGAGAAGCCTCACAGGAAAAGAGAAATCTGAGTATAAAGCTGAAGTGGTGGTACAGCAAGGTGATGATCAATATAGATAGTGTAGTTCTCGGTATAAGTATAGATACAGATGTAGATGTAGATATACATATATGTGTAGATATACACATGCATGAACACATTACCTACACATATACATATAGGTATTAATGATAGAAGTATAGGTATAGATATGACATACATCTGAGGGAAAGCTTTCTAGGCAGGAAGGACAGTATATGCAAATATCCTTGAGAAACACCCTTGAAGTGGGGCGCCTGTGTGGCTCAGTTGGTTAAGCGACTGCCTTTGGCTCAGGTCATGATCCTGGAGTCCCTGGATCAAGTCCCGCATCGGGCTCCCTGCTCGGCAGGGAGTCTGCTTCTCCCTCTGACCCTCCCCCCTCTCATGTGCTCTCTCTCATTCTCTCTCTCTCAAATAAATAAATAAAATCTTTAAAAAAAAAAAAAAAAGAAACACCCTTGAAGAGCAACACAGAGACAGTGTGGCTGGTACAAAGTGAGCAAAAAAGAGATAGGTAGATTATGGGTTCACATGGTGGGGAGGGGTAGGCCATCGAAGGTTTGTGGCTCATTCTAAGCCTTTACTTTGTAATCTGAGTAAGAAGGGATGCCATCAGAGGGTGGTACAGGAGTGCTCTTCCTGCCAAGTGCCTTCTTCAAGGGCAGGAGCAAAAAGGCCAGGTGGAAATAGTTGCAATAACTCAGGCAGGAGTTAACGTGGAAAGGAACAAGGGTGGCAGCAGTGAAGATGGTGAAGATAGGTGAGATGCTTGAGACAGTGCTTAAGGAGAGCCACAGAGAGTTGTCACTAAGGTACAGTTCATGGGAATGAGGAGCATCAAGGGCAACTGTAAGGTATTTGGTTTGAGCATCGGAAAAAAATTGTTAGCAATTACATGAGGAAGAACATGGCAGAAAGAAATGACAGAGAGCAGGTTGGGTACGCAGCACTGAGAGGAGGATTGCTGGAGTGATGTCATTGAGAAGGTGAGAGGGGGAGCGGGACGAGGGGATGGGATCCAGTGCACAGGTGTTAGGTTGGCTTGGGATGGAAGCACAAACAGTTCATTCTAACAAGAGATTAGCAGAGCATACCCACATGATATCACACAAAAGGGGGTATCCATGTGGTGGTGGGAGCTTGTATGTCTTCTGATTACTTCTATTTCCTGGATAAAATGAGAAATAAGGTCATTCATTGAACACGACCATGGAGGAAGAGGTGTTGGAGATTTAAAACTAGAAGACAAGGTATGAAATAGTTATAAAAGAGAGTGGTATGGTTAATGAAATAAGAAAATATAGTATAACTGATGGGCAGCATTAATCAAAGACCCTTCTGAAAGGAACAATCACATTTGGAGACGGAGGGCATCAGTCTGGCTGTGTGTTTTTCTCTAGTGCATCTAGCCAAAGTGGTGGTTTCGTTATATAAGGTTCAGTAAAACAAAAGAGAGGCCAAGGAGTCACGGGTGTATTGCAGAGAGTAATTATCATAGAATCTAAATGGGTGAGGACTTGAATAAGAGATAGAATGAAAATGGTAGTGTCCAAGTAAAATCAAGAGTTGTTGGATTTGGGATACTGGATGGAATGCCAGAAAAGAAGGGGTAGTAGGACAGCAGGAAGCATGAAACTGAGTTTGTGAAGATACTGTAGTTATAAGTAATATGTTCTCTGTATGATCATGTGAGTAAGAGTATGAGGCTGAGTGAGAGACAAGACCATTGAAAGAAAGTCAAGGGGCTGTAAGGCCAGGGTATGTGATAGGTTTTCTAAGGAGATGCTGAGTCACCTAGAATTATGGCAGTGATGTCAGAGAAAGTGACAGACAGAGGCCAGGAGCTGAAATCTCCAAGATATGAAGGGAGTGAAGTAAATTAGTAGGTGATATCAACCAGGAGGACTGGTGGGGATGGATGGACGGATGACATAAGTGAGACTCGACCCTGGAGAGATGGAAGGAGACAAGAGAATGAAATGGCAAGAAGGAGCACAGAGGTCCTATTGTATATCTGGGCCCAGTGGAATGAGGACTGAGGGGTAGAAAACATCCACCACATGAGTGTGCTACAGGAACAGAGGTGTCCTCAAGGGGATGGCCAAGCTGCAGTCAGAACAAGAAGATGCAATGACATTCGGAATGGAGGGTGAGGATACAAGGCCCTTTGCTGATGAGTGACCTTGGGTTCTAAAAGGCACCAGGGAAGGAAGGGGTAGGAGATAGGTCAGGAAAGGAGCCAGAGTGATGAGAGTCCACAAGATGAGTGATGGCCTGGAAGTCTGGAAGGACATGAACAGGGATAAAGAATGTGATAAGACTCCCCTAATATCTCAAGGTAAAGAGTGAAGGTGAGTCTGTAAGTGGGAGGAGGACTGAGGTGGGGTCTACAGGAACCATGACAGGTTTATGGAGGCTTGAAGATGGGAGGGTGAGGAGTTGTCTGGAGCACCCAGAAAGCTCTGGGACATTTTCCTTGCTCCCCATAGAGATTTTCATGGACTATCTTGTGGGGCTCAGGTACACTGATAATCCTGGATTATAAAAAATGAGAAGGTGGGAGGCAAGAAAGGAGGCCGAGGTGGTCAGAAGGGACAGGTTATGGAGAACTGTGCATCATTGTGAAGACCTGGGGCTTTACCCAGAAGACCAGGGTTCTTAGTCTTGTGATGTGACAGGGGCCCTTTGGAACACTAAAGATTGTGGTCTTACCTCTACTCTCACATAACCCTGCACATCCATTCTGCCTACCATGTCAAGGAGAATTTGTCATTTGTCTGTGTCAGTGTTCAACCAGAGAACAAGAACCAGTAGAAGATAATATATATTAATCAATATATGGTAAGCAATCGGACTCTGCAATTGTGAAGATTGTCTGGGGATTCCAAAATCTGTAGGGAGACCTCCAGGAAGGACACACTAGGACTTTTAGGCATGAAGAGATGCTGCAGAACTTAGGTGGGATTTCTTCTTTGTTCGGGAAGCCTCAGCTCTGCTCTTAAGATCTTTTAATTGACTAAATTATGCCCACCAGATTACCTAGAAAAGCCTCCTTTACTTAAAGTCAACTGGTTATAGATTTTAATCACCTCTGCAAAATTCCTTCATGCCAAAACCCAGATGAATGTTTGATGAAAATCTGGGGACTGAAGCCTAGCCAATAAAACTGGCCATGGCATCAGTATATTCCCTAAAGTCTATAGATCCACGGCTGGGGCTCCTATTGTGAGCGAGCAGGAGTCCATGAAGGGAGAAGGGTAAGATGGTCCACCTTGCAGCTCAGAAAGATCAGATCTTCATGCTTAAGTGGTAAAAATTCTTAGTAAAGAATTTGAGTAAACAGTACTAAAAATAAAATATGACTTTCTCCAGTGCAAATCCATGTGAACTACAGTTGGTCTCAGTGGGAAATCAAGCAAGTTGGAAAGAACCCCAAAGAAAAGTTATTCCAAATTTCCCTGGATATCTCAAGAAAGGGAGTATCTGTCCAGTATGCAAGGATTTTTAAGTAATAGTTCAAAATTCTTAATAACTATCTCATCTTCCACTGAATTCACAATTAATGAGTTGACAAATCTTTACAGGCACCTAATCAGTGTCCAGGATTCCAGTGAAAAAGGAAAAAAATAATTAGCCACAGTCGGCCTCACCCCTTGTCAAGAAGCAGTCTCTTTGGGGGTCCATCAGTTAGCGCCTTTTCAACCAAAAGTGACAGAACACCCAACTCAAGATGCTTCAAAGTAAGAAATGGGGAGGGGATTTCTTAATGCATAGAACTAAAATCTCAGGTAGATCTTCTGGCTTCAGGTTCTATTGAATCCAGTTACTCTAAGGATATGGCCTGAACTCTGTCTTTCCACATCTCTTGGTTATGCTTTTCCTTGAGTTGACTTCACTGTTGGTCAAGTCTCTCCTTACAGTGGCAGGTAGGGTCACCAACAGCTACAGGCCTACATCCTTGTAGCTCAGCAATCCCAGCAGAAAAGTCCCACCACTGAGTTTCTCTGAACTCATTTAAGTCACTAGCTCTCCCTTGAATGAATAATTGTGACCAGAGTAATGTAACACACTGGAGAGGCTGGGGCATGGGCAGACCTCACCAGAACCACAAGTTCTGAGGGGAAGAGAGAAGAAAAAGTCCCCAAGGGAAAATCAAGAGGCTATTCCAGAAGAGGGAATGGATGTTTGGTAAACAACAAGAGTCAAGGCCCAAAGGAACATTGCAACTCAAGATCCAGAAACCAGGGCAAGTCAGAAGAGAACTGAGAATTCCACTGGGCTCCCTGCCCTAAACCACAAGGCTGTTTCCTCTCTAAGGGCAGCTAATAACAACACTTACTCTGTTTCACAACTGCAACCATTCTTAAAAGTCAAATGAGATATATGCTAATATACCTTAAAAATAATAAACATTATGTATTTAAAAAGATATAATGATAGCCTAACCAACGAAGTGAGGCTGGGTTTGTGCTGGAAAGGGGAAGCGGGAAGGCAGAGAACAAGCAGGAAGAAATACCACTATTTGGACGAAGTTACTCACAGGTAAAGAGATTTGTTTTGGTTTGTTAGCATAGTTAGTCAACATAGTTAACATAGTTAGCCTTAGTAAGTTTGTATTCAGAATTCCATGGGCAAGAATGAATTAAAATAATGGTAGTGAGAGGCGCCTGGTTGGTTTAGTCAGTTGAGCATCAGACTCTTGGTTTCGGCTCAGGGTCCTGGGACCAAGCCCCACTGCAGGCTCTGTGCTCAGCGTGGAGTCTGCTTCTCCTTTTCCCTCTGCCCCTCACTCCCTCCACACTCTCTCTCTCTCCCTCTCTGTCAAATAAATAAAATCTTTTAAAAAACATAAAAATAATAGTAGTGAGAGTTATAGATTTGTTCCCTACTAACTGCGTGACTTTGGGAAGGTTATTTTAACTTCTCACTGTCCGTTTCGCCATTTGTAAAAAGCGCCATAATAGCTGTACCCGACTCAGGATAAATGCGAGGATTAAATGTGTTAATATAGGTAAAGTGCTGGGCATAGACTAAGTGTTCTACAAATATTAACTATTTTTATCGGTCCTCAAAACCCATTGGTAGGTATTCTTAACACCATTTTTCTACATTAAAACACTGACACATAAAAGAATTTAGTGGATAAGGAAAGATGTGAACCCAGGTCTGACTGACTGAATTTCATGCTCTTTCTGTTGCAACAAGGACTTTGTAAATACAGGCAGGCAGGGAGGGAAGGAGAGGGAAGGAAGGAGGGACAGAAAAGCATTCACGAGTATCCAGATCCTTAACCTGGATTTAGTTTCACAACAGTTAACCAGAGATTCTGGAATATTCCTTTAGCCTTGGATTGAGTGATATTAATTTAAATGGTTTTGTTAGAGAAAGCTTTGGCCAGCACAAAAGGAAGTGAAAATTTGAGGAATGTGCCAGAGACACCAAGCTGAATTTAATTATTCTTCTCTGGAAATTCCCAAACTCTCCATTTCTCCAGACATCGAGAAACTCAACTCCATTTTCCTCCCAGGAAGCCCAGATGGCACAACCATCCACCTCGTGGTCCTCACCTGTGTCTATCTAGAAGCCCTCACCTGACATCCCTCATTCGCTCCTCATCCCAGCCCCAGAGTGGCTCCTGCCAGCGTCACAGCCCCAAAGACAGACAAGGAGAGAGTGGCAGAGTCATTCGTGAGCCAAGCCTCACCCCCAAGCCTTCTGCTCCTTCAGCTCTGTGCTGGCCTCTGTCCATGAAAGCAGCCCCAGCCCTGGGGCCTTGGCCCCCCTGCCACCCTGCACAACCCTGTGGGACATCCGTGTCCATAGCCTCTCCAGGGACGCCCAGTCGCAGCCCTCGTTCCCGGAGAGCGCCACCAGAAGCTTCCCAGGCACCGACAGGCAGAGCACAGGGAGTAAGGTACGAGGCTTTAGAGCCAGGAATTCCTGGGAGTCCCACTTGGTTCTCCATGAATCTATTTCCTCTCTCCAGCACCTAACAGGAAACAGAAATAATTACCATATGAAAAGATCACCAACAGGTTTTTCAAGAGAGAATGGAATGAAATGAAAATGTAGGAGTGAGAATAACCAGGAAAATAGGTGCATGCCAAAACCTGAGAGTTTGTTACCCCACACACACACCGACAAGGAAATAATCATAACAATTGTAATAAGAGCCCAGAAATGGTCGGTGAGCTTGCCTGGAAGCCTCAGTTCCCTAACTGAAAACCAGGAGCCTCTGACACTCATCCCTCAGGGCCTTTTGCGGGACCCTCCCCTGTGGTCAGAACCCAGGGTGCCTGGGCTGCTGGAGCTTCCAGAGAGGCCAGGAGCAGACCTTCCAGGCAAGCTAAAACACAGGGTTCCCAGCCCTGGCCTTTCTCAGAATCCCCTAGGAGCCAGTGAAGAGACAAACTCTCAGTCTTGACACCTAAAGATCCTGACCTTGTGTAGTGTGGTGCCTGGGATTTTGAGTTTGAAAACCTGGAATCTCTGGATTTGAACACCACCACTCCATGCAACTTCCTTACTGTGTGACCAGGGACACAGGAGGCCACCTCTCTGAGCCTGTTTCCTCAGTGTTTTAAAATGAGGCAAATCTGCCTATTCCATAGGGTGGTTGTGACAACCAAACGTTGTGAAAGCACGAGCAACAAGCAGGGCTGTTCACGGTAAACATGCGCTTATTGAGGACCTGCCATGTGCCAGGCTCTGTTTTAAATATGGGGGACACAGTGAACAAGACAGAAACTCAGCACACACCTGGAACTTCCAAACAATAAAATAGTAACCACTCCCTACCTCAGAGGATGGCACAGCACTCAGGGAAAAAATAGAACAGGGATGGGGGCACAGGGCCAAAGCAGGGGGAGTTCTATTTCATACTAGGAGCAGGAGGGGTTCAGATGTGTGATGTTTGAGCAGAACCCTAAAGAAGGTAAGGGCACGAGCCTCTGAAAGCCTAAAATATAAGCATTCCAAGCAGAGAGAAAGTCCCGTGCAAAGGCCCTGGGGTCAGAATACATTTGGAATATTTGAGGAAGAGTGCGATAAGATAGTGTGGCTGAGGCAGAGGGAGACAAGAGGTAATGACAGGAGCTGAGGTCAGAGAGAAACCCAAGGACAGACAGAGGAGGGCCTCGCCAGCCACTGTAGCCAAACAGTGAGCTCTCCAGAAATAGCAGTTGAACTGACACAAAATGAAAGACAGCCTAAATGTACATCAAGAGGAGTAGGCTTACATAAGTCATCGTCTGTTCATACCACAGAACTCTGGGCGGAGACGGACATTCACCAGAGATGGTTGAGTGAAGAAGCGTGTTGTGGAAAGAGATCTGTTTGGACCCCATTTTTGAAAGAAATGTATCTCGATATGTGTACATGTCTGTGCAGAGTAAAAAAGGTGTGGAAGGATGTGCATACAACATGGTAATAGAAGTCTTTGAGGGTCAGGATTCAAAGGAGGAGATTTATGGAGAGGGACTCTCACATTTAACTCTATATCCTTCCATATCATGTTCATTTTTTTGCAAGAAATATATTTATTTTGTAATTTTCAAAAACCACAAAATATGTGTTGGATCCAAATAGGATTGGAATCTACTCTTCAAGTTCCAGGGATCACGGATGAGATCGTAAGGAGTCTTACAGGTCGTAAACCGTTAAGACGTGGCTCTGGCACTTTCTTACCCAAGGAACCAGAAGTGTCTTAGGAAGAAATCTGTACCCAAGGGAATTCTAATCACTAATAAGAATTTGAGCACTTCATTTGTTTCCCAAAAGGATTTGAGCAGGATGGTCTCAAAATGTACCTGTGGGATTTTAACTTTGGGAGGTGACCGGCTGATAACACGGAGAGGCTGAGCTCTGAAAGATCTTTATTACTTACATATCCTGAGAGGAAGGGCGTACCGTGACACCCAGGGCCACTTGGGGAAGTGCCTGGTTTGGTTATAAGACAGAGGGAGAGAGAGAAAACCCTAAGGGACAGAATCTTTGTTGTGTTTTCCATAAGAAAGCTGAGGCAGGTCAGAGTACACAAGATTGGCTAGTTTGAATAATTCCAGCAGGTTTGGGGGCATAGGGACTGTCCCCAGTTGTCAGGTAGCTGGCCCTGAGGTGATTTAGGGCAGGAGGAATACAGACTTGAAGAGTTTGATAAAGGATTTGTTGGGGGGTTGAGGTGGGATCTGGGCTCTGGATTGGACTTTGCATATAAAAGTCATGCTCCCCAGGGTGCCTGGGTAGCTCAATGGGTTAAGGGTCTGCCTTCAGCTCAGGTCATGATCCCAGGGTCCTGGGATCATGCCCTGCTCAGCGGGGAGACTGCTTCTCCCTCTTCCTTGCCCCTCCCTGTGGCTCGTGCTCTTTCTCGCTCTCTTTCTCAAATAAAAAAATAAAATCTTAAAAAAAAAAAAGTTATGCTCCCAGGTGAGTCTTTGCCATCTCTAAAAATTGGCTAGCCCTGGGAGGAGCAGTCTCTCCCCGGTCAGTGAGGCCATAAATCCCAGAGCATCAAGAATACAAAATATAAGACAACCAGTGAATTAACTGGCTCTGTTATGAATTAATATCAAATAGATTCAGAATCTAAGAAAACACAGTTACAACAATGACCCATTTAAAAGAGGTCTGGGTCATAACTCAGACATTCTCTGTTGCCAGGGTTGAGGGGGAAAAGGTACAGAGACGCAGGGCCAAGACCTGGGAATCCAGAGCAGGGCAAATATTTTAAATGACTTTGAAAAAACACCAGAAAATCACAGAACGTCTTATGTGCTGAGCAAATACAGAGTACCCTAAGTATATTACCTCTAATAACCCTTTGAAACACGTATTACTATCACCATTATACAGATGAGAAAACCAAGGCTCAGAGAGGCTAAATGTCTTGCCCAAAGTCATCTGGCCAGTAAATGGTGGAAGTAGGGTTTAATCCTCAGCCCATATGATTCTAGATTCAAAGCCCCATTCCTTATAAATTTGGCTTCAAACCAGGGTAGATGCTGATCTTTAAAGAGATTGATTGGCCGGGGGGTGGTTCAGGGGAGGAAGAAGCAGTGACAGCTGTCAGCAACGGTGTCCCCTTAAGCGTCACTGAGACTCTCACAAGGATCCCAGGGCAGATGTCATTCCAAGCCCAGCCAGGCAGCAGGAATGGGACAGGACTACAGCTGGAGGGCGCCCAGATGTGAAGACTCGGCCATTTGTCCTGCATCCTGGGCCCCCGTGGTCCAGATCCCCACTGAGGTAGCCTGAGCCAGCCTCAGTGGGGTTTGACTAGAGACCAGACAGAGAGGGACTGGCTGCGGATGGGAGGGGAGCAGGGCGTCTAAATGGGAGGGCCAGGGAGCAGACAGGGACTGGTACAGAGCACCATGAAGAGCATGTCACAGAGCAGGAGAGGTCCCATCTGGAGGTCAAGTGAATAACGTTTCTGTGAGCTTCTAGCGTTCTTTGTGATCCAGGGGGGAATCGATCAGTATTGACTGAGCCCCAACCATGTGCATGACACAGGGGATCATACTTTAGTTTTCCCAAAAGCGAACCCTAAGACAAAGACTTGGGGCAGATTGATTTTGTGCACAATGCAAAAAGTGTGCATAAAGAAAAGAGATAATAAAGCAAAAAAGGAGGGGTGTTATTGAATGGATCAGCACTGTGGGCAGCCGAGGCTCCATCCCTCCAGGGACTCTGAGGAGCCATGTAAAACACGCCTCAGGGTGGTCTCATCAAAGATAGGGAGGCTGAGGTATTTATCCACCAACCCATGTCCCTCACAGGTTGAGGATCGCCCCTGGGGATCCCCATCTCCAGCACCTGCTGGCAGCCCACAGACTCCTGTAGTTCCAGAGAAATCCCCCAGGCAGGGAGGCACAGGGCCACAGGAAAGTCAGGAGGCAGTTGTCAGTGTGGATGGGGACTTCCCCTGCAGATGCAAGTGGGTTCTGGGATGGGCTGAAGGCCATGGAGCAGGGCAATACCAGTTTCTGATCCACAGAGAGCCCTCACACACCCTGTGCTTCCATACTGAACTATTTGTAGTTACTGGCACCCAGCTCTACAACAATCCGGGCCCAGGCTCAGGACACCTCCATCTGATTGGGAACCCCCTAACCAAAGTCCTGGGCTGAACTCAGACATCCCTTTCTCCAAAAGGCCTTTTGTGACCATCCATCCTTAGGCGACAGTCTGCTTCTGGCCACTGAGTATCCCAAGAGGGACCCTAGACAGTGGTTAAGCTTGCTCTCCAAATCACACTGGGCTTAAAGACGGTAGTAAGTCCTGATGCTTATTTTCAAGGGGCTCACAATTTGCAGCTCAAGAAGATCCCAACACCTTCTAGGCTGTGAACACTTCCAAGAGCCTTTAAGGCTTCTTTTAGAAACATGCTTTCTGAGAAATGAAAACAAGAAACATTCTTTGGAATCAGTTTCACTCTAGATGCTAACTTAGTCATAGGACACCTAATAGCCGAACAAGGCAGCCCCATCCACAGCCAGGGAAATCCCCAACTTGATGCTGGTAACTACCGAGTTCTACTTCCAAGAATCCCCAAATCATCCAAACCACTCTGGAAGGTGCCACCTCCACTTCCCACTCCCAAGCACAGCGCAACTCAACCGACACAGGAGCTCTCCCATAAATCTGGTTTTCATTGCTTTTTTCTCCACCTCGGCTACTGTCATTAATCTACTTATTCATTCATTTATTCACTCACTCAGCCAACAATTTTCTGAGGGCCAGTCATGGGTCAGATGCTGTATTTGGTTGTAGCAATGCAAATGGGAATGAGGTATGGCCCCATGTAAAAAGGAGCTTATAAGCCTGAGAGAGGGTAGCTATTTCATTCTTCCACACCCAGGTGAACATTTTAAAATACTTGGGGTTACCCAGAGTTCTAATGAACCCCAGCTAGAATCCATTTCCCAAAACCTAACAGCAAAGACAATCATATTGGACTCATGCTTACCATCCAGTACTGGTCTCTCACCAGCGGCCAAGGCTCAGGTCTCCTCCGAGGGGGCAACCCCTCCTCAAACTTCAGGGCTGAGCTCAGGCACCTTTTTCTCCAAAGACCTTTTTTAACCATCCATCCTGAGGAAGCTCTCTGCTTCCAGTGCCGATGGGTATTGCTAAAGGTGCTGGAGTTGTTGGTCAAACAGGTGCTAGGGTCATGCTGCCCACAGTGTCTACTCCAACTCTGCCGCTAGGTCACCTGGGCCAGTTCCTTCATATCTCTGTGCCTCAGTTTCCTTATCTCTAGAGTGGGGATAGTGACAGCAATATATGTCGAGCTGATTCTACAGATTAAATGAGATGACCCACATACAGACATAGCCCAGTGCCTGAGCACATAGTAAGCACTCAGACACTAGCTACTGTAATCTCAGAATACGCACATCTGA
Source organism: Leptonychotes weddellii (assembly GCF_054177405.1). Taxonomy (NCBI): domain Eukaryota; kingdom Metazoa; phylum Chordata; class Mammalia; order Carnivora; family Phocidae; genus Leptonychotes; species Leptonychotes weddellii. The sequence continues at coordinate 168,435,576 of NC_138370.1, read as the reverse complement.
TTTCCATTGTTACCTTAATTTCACCAACACCTCCTTATGTATGTCTTGCACAATGATAAGTAACTATATATGTGTTAAGTACAGGAATAAATGAACTGATAGGCCACTTGCAAAATTAGCAAAGTGCTTTCAAGTAACGTGTACTGAGTGCCCCCTTGGGACCAGGCACTGCTCCAGGGGCTTTCCCACATAATAGCTCATCAGTTCTTCCCAGTATTCCTGTGGGATTAAAAAGTCCACTGCTATAGCATTTTTACAGATGAGAAAATAAGCTCAGAAAATTTATGCAATTGTTCTGGGCCCATTCCATTAAAGAATGACCAGGCAGGGGTGTAAGACTGGATGGTCTGGTTCTGGGGAAGAGATGTCACTATGGAGCTAATATGCAGGCTACAGACAGAACCGGACCTAAGACATCTTCAATTGTCTCTTGGCGTGGTGATAATTCAAAGATGCAAGGTTTAATTTTAGGAAACATCAAGGATTGTACACACATTTTTTAATTATACAGAGAACAAATAACTTGATTAAAGAAAAGAAAAAGAGAAACCTTAACAGACTATAAATTGCCAAAAGACCTGAAGGCAGCAGCTCCCTTGGCTCCTTAGGAGGGGTACATGATCACTGTAACTGATCAGAAGTCAACTGAGTTTGTTGAGGTAGTAATTGAGGCTGTCAACAGCAATACATTTAGGCAAAAGAAGATGTAGAAAAGGAAGCAAAGAGAAACAAACAACAAAAAAAGGTTAGGTTCCATTGTTTCATTTCCTGGTGAACCCAAAAAATCTGAAACCTCTGCAACAAGAGGACTTAACTTTGCAGATTCTACAAAATTTTCCCTCCAATGTACAAGAAAGACACTGAAGCTAGCCAGTGTCCTGGACGTGTGACAAATGGTCTGCTCCGATGCACACCTTCCAGCCAGCCCTCCTCACCACCCCAATATCCAGGCTCCCTAATGTTTGATACAGAAATTGTTGGCTTTTCTTGCCCTATGTTGGTCAAAGACTACACAGGAGAAACAAACAAATCCCAAATTTCAGTGGCTTAAAACAGCAAAGGCTTCTGTATTTTCTATTGTTTTTATTGATACATATTGTTGATGCTACAATATGATTATTGTCACATGCTCAACACGAGGTAACAGAGTAGGAGCTCAGAGACCTAGCCAACTTTACCATCTTCCTAGACTACTGCCATGGCATGAGTCTTCACAGTCCAACATGGAAAGGGAAGAAAGAGGGTAGGAGGTTCACGTTACTTCTACTCGCATTTTGCTGCCCAAGCAATTCATCTGACCACGCCTAGCTTTGAGGGGTGACAAAGGGTGTGTCTCAAAGAGAATAAGACCAGAAATACTGGTGGGCATCCATGCTGTGTACCTCACAGGTTTAGGAGTCTCTGGCTGGGAGTCTCTGGTTGGGAGAGCCACAGGACACATACTGTAAAGATACTGAAATTCAAAGGGATGTGTCTGGTCTGCGTCATGTAGAGAACAAGAATCATATGATTCCTCTCAACCACCCCTACCAACACTCAACATGAAAACATCAACCAAGTTCTAGGGGCAAAAGGGGAGCCCAAGAGTTTTCTATTCAGCCAAATTGTACCACTATTACAAGAAACCAATGTTCTTAAACATGCAAGAATTCAAGGACTACAGCCTGGTATGAAAAGGGATGAATTGGACAGGGAGGGACAACTCTGGAGTCACAACTTTACATGTTTCCTAAGCCACACTGACCCCCTGGAGACCAAAGTCTGATGGGGACATTTCACCAGGGCAGGTTGAATAGGAGGGCAGAGACCACAAACTAATACGGTTAACCACACCCCTCCCCATGTCCCCTCTGTACTACTGTTGATCAACAGTTGGATGCACCTACTCATATTTGAGTAATTCCAAGAAAGAAGCCAGGTGGCAAGGACCCCAGTATGAGTATTGCAAGAGGGGGAAAACAGGGAGAAAAAGTAAATGCTGAAGGCAGATTAAAAAATATATACAGCCTAAACGATCTATTCCAGAGAACAAAGACATTAGTTCTCTTCAGTATTAAATCATTGACAGCATAGATTTTCAGAGGGAAAAAAAAAAAGTTCAGGGAGGGAATAGAAGTAATCCAAAAAGAAATAAGAAGAAAACCAGTCGCAAAGTGAACTGGCAATGCTCAGGAAATAAATGGAAGCTAAAAATAAAGCAATTATAGAGATGAAAGTCAACTTAGAAGCAACTGAAAATAGATAAAAACCATGGAAAACGCAGGCCATGCTTAAGAAATCACACAAAATGAAAGAGAAAGGAACAATGGGATCAAAATTATTGTAAATGAGACAATTCAAACTGAAGAAAGAGGCAGGCTGACATCTTCAAACTGGTATTCTGAACAGAAATACGCAAGGGGGCGGGAAAAAAACAAAATTCAAAAAAAGTTTCTTGGGGCGCCTGGGTGGCTCAGTCATTAAGCGTCTGCCTTCAGCTCAGGTCATGATCCCAAGGTCCTGGGATTGAGCCCTGCATTGGGCTCCCTGCTCGGCAGGAAGCCTGCTTCTCTCTCTTCCCTGCTTGTGTTCTCTCTCTGTCAAGTAAATAAATAAAATCTTAAAAAAAAAAAAAAGTTTCTTTCTTGAGGTAAAGAAAGCTAGGTACCTCTAGGGTTTTTTGTTTTTTTGTTTTTTGTTTTTCAAATTTGTATTTAAATTATAGTTAATTAAGATACAGTGTAATATTGGTTTCAGGAGTAGAATTTAGTGAGTCATCACTTATGTACAACACCCGGTGCTCATCACAAGAGCCCTCCTTAATTCCCATCACCCATTTAGCCCATCCCCCTAGGTATCTCAAGATTTAAAGGACACACCATATCCCAGGAAAAATCAGCAAATTTAGAAGCATTGGAACACGTACTGTGAAGATACTGAAATTCAAAGGGACGTGTCCTGTCTGCAACGTGTAGAGAACAAGAATCACATGATTCCTCTCAACCACCCCTACCAACACTCAACATGAAAACATCAACTAAGTTCTAGGGGCAAAAGGGAAGCCCGAGAGTTTTCTACTCAGCCAAATTGTACCACTATTACAAGAAACCAATGTTCTTAAACATGCAAGAATTCAAGGACTACAGCAACAAAGGGCTTTCTGAAAAATACTTACTGATGAAATCCAGCATTCTAAGGCATGAGTCGAAATTAAACACCCAGCACTGTAAAAGGACAACCATAAGCACTGGATCCACTTAAACACAGAACCAAAGCTGAGCAACCATGGGAATGAGTTGATGGAACAGAATATAAATGTTATAATTCCAAAAAATCTAAAAATAATAATGTAACTAACAGGGGCGCCTGGGTGGCTCAGTCCATTAAGCATCTGCCTTCGGCTCAGGTCACGATCCCAGGGTTCTGGGATCGAGTCCCACATCGGGCTCCCTGCTTGGCGGGAAGCCTGCTTCTCCCTCTCCCACTCCCCCTGCTTGTGCTCCCTCTCTTGTGTTCTCTCTCTCTGTCAAATAAATAAAATAAAATCTTTTAAAAAAAATAAAAATAAAAAATAAATAATGTAACTAACAAAAATCGGGAGGCCGGGGGTGGAAAGGAAAAGAAAGTGCATAAAATCTCCCTTTCACAGCAGAAAGTTAATACCTGTCATGTACAATTGAAACATCCAGTTTTCAAAAAGTGAAATCATGCCAAGCTCTTAATAATTTTTTTCACAATTGTGTCTTCACCTGAGAAATATCTTTTAGGAATTTATAGCTCTTGTTATGAACAAATGTTTATGTGTAGTTCAACAATTCCTTCAGTTTGATTCTACTTCCTTTTTCTTCTGGTAAATACAAGTAGACTTGGGTTTAATCATGTTTATAAAAATAGCATGCATCATATGAACTTATTTTTGTAAAGCTGTATCTACCAAGGCTTCTGTCTAAATACGTGCCTGCAGAGAAGTTCAGGATGATGCTCATCAGTGTTGGCAAAATGGTTTCGGAGAGGTAGAAGCTTTTGCTTTGCTCTTTTTCTCTGTTTTTTTCTGAAATTCTTAGATTTTGTAGCTCTTCCTTACTGTCCTAAGCAACACAGCCTAGCCTGTGTTTCTCATTTCAGACACAGAGTGTTGGTCTCATCCTGTCCCACCCTCTTACCCTAGTGATGTGTGCATTTCCTAGAGCTGCCATGACAACAAACCTGGTGCTTAAGGCAACAGAAATGCATTCTCTCACAGTTCTGGAGGCCAGAAGTCCAAAATCAAGGTTTTGGCTTCATTGGGTTCCTCCTGGAGACTCTGTGGTAGAATCCATTCCATGCTTCTGTCCTAGATTCCAGTGGCTGCCCCACTGCCGGGCTCCTTGACTTACAGACACATCACTCCAAACTCTGCCTCTGTGTCTTCTCCCCTACTCTTCCCTTCTGAGGACATGTTGGATTTTGGGCCCACCCTAGTCCAGGACAATTACAATCTCCTTTCCTTAACCTAATTATATCTGCAAAAGCCATTTTGCCAAGTAAGGCCACATTTTCAGGTTTTGGGTGAACCTGTCTTTTGGGGGCCAACGTTCAATCCACTCTAAATGCTTTCCGAATGGTTAAAACAAAAACTCTGTGCTTACGGGACTTTAAATGGCAGAGTCAGGGCCAACCTGGCTGGAGGAAGGGTTCCATGTGATCCTCAGTGAGAACCAAACAGTCTGAGAGAGCAAGAAAGCCCAATCATCTCTGCACCAAAGCCTTTGGCGTGGCTCTCTTCTCAAGTAAAGGACGTCTGAACAGCACTGTAGAAAGCATTTTTATATCATGTGGCAATTTAATAACACATCCGTAGCATGGAGATTACAAACCCTAACCCACAACACACACAGGCTTCCGAAATCAGGGTTGGCAATCATTTCAATTTTAATACACATTAAGTTATTCAGAATTTTAATGATTTGCATAACATTCTGTGGAATTACTAATGGAGTCAGTTCCTTTTCCAAGGTGATAAATGTATCAGTTAGGAAGGCCTTGGCTACAGTTGACAGAATACCTAAGGAACAGCAGCTTAAACTTAGTAGGGGTTTTATCTTGTCCCGTAACAAGAAGTCAGGGGGTTGCTGGTGTGAAAGGTTCAGCTGCTCATTCAAAACATCAGAGACCCCAGCTGCTTCTCTCTTCCCGCCCTATAATCCTTAACATGTTACCCTTCGTCCTCATACTTGTCGTTGAATGGCTCTGTGCTTGAGACATCACCTCTGTTCTATCAAAGGCGGAGGAGGAGATGGGGGTGCACCAAATGTGTCCTTTCCAGAATTCTCCAGACGTGTTTTCTTATACCCGATTGGCCAGAATGGTGTCACATGCTTCCCAAGGCCACCTGCACTACAAAGGAGGCCGGGAAGGAGGCATATATTGGCACCTGACAAAATCAGAATTCTAGTAGCAAACACGGGGCAGGGGGCGGGGGGAGGATATCGATTTTTAAGTTATGATTAGTGAAGTAGAGTTGACATGCATTCTTATATTAGTTGCAGGTGTACGGCATGGCGATCCCACAACTCCTGGGTATCGATTTAATAAGAGTATCTGCCACAAAAAGAAATCTGGAAGGCTCGGGAAACTACATCTCAGAAAACCCTGTCCCTTCTTCCTGGCCAATATCTGTTGAGGCATTATCCCTCTCCCTGCTGAGCATTTCTCATCCGGATAATTAGGGCTTAGGATAAAATTTGAGCGGGGTGATCTTTTAAAAATGAAAACCAGATCCTGTTTTTCTCCCACTGCCTTCAAATAAACTGAACTCCAAATAAAATTTGAACTCCTCCCCACGGCCTCTGAGACCCAGCGTGGTCTAGCCCCTGTCCGGCCCCTTGGGGCCCATCTCCCGAGCCCTTGTCCTGGGTCTCTCCTGCTGTCCTGGGAACAGCCCGAGGGTTCCTGCTGCAGCGACCTTTCTGTGGCTACTCCTCTGCAAGCTTCCGCTGTCCCCCTCCCAGTGGCAGGCCACATCTTTGCACCTCTCAGGTCTCTGCCCAAAGGTGGTTTCCCCAGAGAAAACTCCTCTGAGCCCCTCCCTGAGACTCCTCATCCTCCTACCTGCTTTCTAGTCCTCCTATCATTTATTATTATTTGAAATCATCCCTGCATGTGCTCCCTGCTCCCTGTCTGCCCACCGCTCTATAGGGCCCCTCCTCCAGGGCAAGACCACTTTCTGTCTTATTTGCCCTGTTTCCCCAGCTCCTGGCTCCACACTTCGCACATCAAAAGTTCTCAACAGATCTCTGTCGAATGAGTGAGAATATGGACCAGAGTTAAGAACCCAAACATCAAATATCCAAGCAGAACCAACAATGGGGAAGCAAGTTCGGGATAATGGGCCCCTAGAGTAGAAATGCACAAAGGGGCTCCTGGGTGGCTCAGTCGTTAAACGTCTGCCTTCGGCTCAGATCATGATCCCAGGGTCCTGAGATCGAGCCCCACATCGGGCTCCCTGGTCCACGGGAAGCCTGCTTCTCCCTCTCCCACTCCCCCTGCTTGTGTTCCCTCTCTCGCTGTGTCTCTCTCTGTCAAATAAATAAATAAAATCTTTAAAAAATAAAGTTATGGTAAGAATGTTTAGTAAAGGGCGCCTGGGTGGCTCAGTTGGTTAAGCAGCTGCCTTCGGCTCAGGTCATGATCTCAGGGTCCTGGGATCGAGTCCCACATCGGGCTCCCTGCTCCGCGGGAAGCCTGCTTCTCCCTCTCCCACTCCCCCTGCCTGTGTTCCCTCTCTCGCTGTGTCTCTCTCTGTCAAATAAATAAATAAAATCTTTAAAGAAAAAAAAAAAAGAGTAGGAATGCACAGAGGGTTACATGAAGATGAAGAGAGCAGCCTGTGCTTGCAGCCCTCAAAGGAGCACACAGTCCCCCCAGGAAAGTAAGAGGAAAAGAGGGTGTGGGCGCAGCATGATAGCTGCTGGCTTCAAACTTCCAAACTGGAAAATGGTGCACAAAGATTTTGCTAGAGGGACGCATATTGCAATGTTATTGGCAAAAGCAAAAATTGAAACCACCAAACCATCCAACGATAGAGAGTTAAGACAATTTCAATACATCCATATAATATAGTTTCAAAAAATTAGATTCCAGAATTATATTTTATTACATGGGAATAGAGTAAATATAGAGTAAATGACAATGGGATTCCAAAAAAAAGCAATGCATAGAATAGTGCAATTTAAAAAAGAAGAGAGAAAGAGAAGATACATCTTCCCAGATGTAGATCGCAAAATGATAACAAGGTTATTTCTGGGTGGTCTGATGATTACAGCTGATTTCTATTTTCTTCCTTTTGTTTATCCATATAACCTAATTTTTCTATGATTAACATGTATTAATTATGTAATCTTTTTCCACTTTGGAACAACTGAATTAGGAATCATGTTTTAAATCCCATCTCGACAGTATGATCAAAACATTAGATATGAGAGGGGTTTTTCTTGGAGAGGGAGAGCAGGCTGCTGTTAAATATTATTCCAGGCACAAAATGTTTAAGAGATTCAGCAGGGCAGGGGGACAAGGGCCTGGATGGCAACACCAACAGTACAACCATGGGGAGGCCTAGGTGTCTGTTGACTTGAGGGCCGGTGGCACCATATGAACCTGAAGATCTGCCACCATAGACGGAATGCCTCTTATAGATGTACATTGTGCCAAACTCACTTTATCTTCAAAACCATGCAAATTAGGTATTACTTTCCCATTTTACAGATGAGAATCCTGAAGTTTAGGGAGGCTCAGTGAATTGTCTGATATCCTCCAGGGAGCAAAAGTTAGACCAACTGAGCCTGACTCCAAAGACCTTGTTTGTCCACTACGTCCCAGCTAAACCTCATTTATAATGTCAGCCTCAAGCCGTAGAAGTGGAAGACAACTAGCCAGCAGTTAGTCCAGTGGATATGAAACATTTCTTTCTGTTGTTATTCTGGATCCATTGGTTTGAAGAAAATCTGAATCAGAGGCAAAATCAAATAAGACATTAAATGCAACATGATATCCTGGATTGGGTCTTGGAAAAGACAAAGAGCATTAGTGGAAAAGCTGGTGAAATCCAAACAGTCTGGAGTTTATTCTTAAAAAACATGATAGGTGATGGATGTTAGATAGATGATGGATGTTAGAGAGATGATAGAAAAGATGGAACTGCTCTTGTTGAATGATGAGTTGGGGAGTGGGGGTTGGTGTACTGAGATAGAAACCTGCCTACTCAGCTATCAACACCTCCCTCCATCTCAGCCCCGAAGAGGGCTCTAGGTTCTCCAGGGGAGCACTTTGGATCCCCTTGAGCTGATTCAGTCAGCTTTCCTTATGGATGAGGCATCTAAATCCCAACAATCAAAGTAACTTGAAAAGAGCTCTCAGCTAGACACGGCAGAGTGGACTAGAAACCCAGGGTTATAGACTGAATGTTGTGTCCCCACCAAAATCCATCTGTTGAAGCCTTTACCCACAATGTGATGGTATTTATAGGCGGGCCTTTAAGAGGTAATTAGGTTTAAATGAGGTCATAAACATGGAGCCCTCATGATGGGGTTAGTGTTATTATAAGAAGAGGAAGAAGGACTAGAGCTCTCTCCCCACACCATGTGAGGTTATGACAAGAGGTGTTCATCTGTAAGCCAGGAAGAGTTTCTCACCAGGAACTGAACTGGCCGGCATCTTGACTTTGGACGTTCCTGCCTCCAGAACTTGAAAAATAAATGTGTGTAAAACCAAGAAAAGTTGAACCCGTTTTATCAAACATCTTTATTCCTGAGAGGCTGTATGAACTGAAATATTGTTGACATATACAGAGCGAATTTGCTCTTTTTTTATTGAGTTTGGTGTAACAGTATCACTGGACCAGTGGTCCTCAGCCCCAGACCCTGCATCCAAATTATCTGGGGGGCTTGTTAAAAGTCCAGGTTCCTGGGCAAACTTAGGAGATTCTAAATCATTACAACTTGAGAATGGGTCCCTGAGACTGGTACTTATCAGCACTTTCCATTTGCAGTGGTTTTCTCAGGGAAGACAACCTGGGGAATGAGAGATGGATCTGGAAGGAAGACTCATTTTCACTGTATCTGCTTTTTGATATATGAATTTTTCAAACACCGTTGCGTTCTGCCTATTTAAAACTAAACTACACTTGGGGGCCCCTGGGTGGCTCAGCTGGTTAAGCGTTTGCCTTTGGCTCAGGTCTGATCTCGAGGTCCTGGGATCAAGCCCCCGTCATGCTCCCAGATCAGCAGGGAGTCTGCTTTTCCCTCTGTGCTCTCCCTCTCTCTCTCTCTCCCACTCTCTCAAATAAATAAAATCTTTAAAAAAAATTAATAAAATAAATAAAATAAAATAAACTACACTTAACTCCCCACACACTACCATGGTAAGGAGCAATGAATCTAGGGAGACACTGTCAGGTCCCTGAAAAACAGAGCATTATACAGAATCAGCTAGAGGGTCTCAGGGAAGCCTCATAAGCTAGAGTCCTGGCTGAGACAATGAGCTGTGGAGTCCAACAGCCCAGGCTCTGAACCTGCCTCTGCCTCAAACAACTAGCATTCATTTTTCTGAGCATCTGGTCTGTCAGATCTGTACAATAGGACCTACCTAACAGACTCATGAGGATGACTGGAGACAATGAACTTGAGCACTCAGCACAGAGCCTGGCACATAGCAGGCCCTCCATAAAGAAAAGATTTTCTTTTTTTCTCCAGAGCCCCTGAGCTGGAATGGAGGTAACTGATATAATCAGGTCTGAATTATTTTTGGAGAGCAAAACTTTTCTTTGTTTTGTGAAACCAAATCAGCTATCTTAAAGCAAAAAAGCATATGTGTTAGAACGGTCTCCACATGCCCTGCTAGGTGCTAAAAGCCAAGATTGCTCACCATGGGGTTCCTGCTATCAGCACTAATCTAGGAAATCAGAACTCTGTACAAATTTTCACTTAAGTTATAAATGTGTGCATTCATAATTTTCTTGGACATCTTCCACACTATTGTGAAGCTTTGGCTTACTGTATGTTCTTTTAACTAAATTTTTCCTTAAATATATAAATAACTATATTACAAAATATTTGGAAAATAGGAGAAAAAAGTTCACAATTCCATGATGTGAACACAATCGATGTTGGTATTTTGTTATATTTTCTGCTAGGCTGTTAACATGTGAGTTATAATCATCATAAGCATTATATTCACACTAAACATCATTTTGTCTCGATTTTTCTATCAGTATATTTTCTATCAGTATATTTTCCCTATTTTGGATTTTCCCTAACATTTTCCCTATTATGGCAAAATCATCATGACCAAACTTTCAACTAGCTGCATAATATTCCACCGAGTGACTATGCCATGATATATTTAACAACCCCCCATTGTCTAACATTTCCATTTATTCTAATTTTTTTGCTGTTTTTAATAATGCTGCAATGAACATTTTTGTATGTAGATATTTCTATTGAATTAAAAACTATTTCCTTAGGCTAAATTCATACAAATGACAAGTCTTCTGTTTCTCAAATATGAAATTAAATTAGAGAACGGTATTACCCTAACTAGATAAAGTTAGAAAAATAACAATTTCATGTGAATGTTCTCTTTCTCTGGTTTTCAGAATTACCTGGGGAAAAACTTTTTGCACAGCAGAAACAAGCGGTCTGTGATCTACCAGAGACAAACAGAACTGCAAAAAGTTCACAGGGCAACATTTTATTTGGCTGTTACAGCTTCAACATCAGTTTTGAATTACTAGCAAGAGACAACCCAGAGCTTTGAGGAGCATAAGTGCCGGTCACCCAGCTCACATCCCATTGTCCACATGTGACCAGGAAGGGAAAGAAACTGCCCTTGGCCCCCCTGAAAAAACCTTCCCTGGAAATGAACGTGTACACTAACTAAAACAATCCTTTGACAGTATTCAACAACTCTCTGGTGAGCTTCTATCAGCACCCTGATGCCAAAAATTTATTCATTTTCCATTATTCCAGAAAGATCGTAATTCGATTTGGTAAGAACTTGTTTATATTAATAACAACTTATATTTACCAAGCACTTGCCACGTGCCAATCTTCTAATATATATCCTAAATATATGTTAGCTTTCATTCCATGTTATAGAAGGCACACGGAGGCACAGAGACTGGAATTTTCTCAAGATCACAGTTAGTAAGTGGTGGAGCTGGGCTTCAAGCACAGGCATGCTTGCTTTAGAAATCATTATGTTGACCAGCCCCAGAGACCCCTACTCTCGTGTTGCCTGGGGCTCGGGCAGGATCTCCTGGTTTCACCTGTATTCATTTCCCCTATTGCTACAAATTACCACAAACTTGGTGGCTTAAATCAACATGGTTCTTAATCTACAGCTCGGGAGATGAGAAGTCTAAAACAGGTTCACAGGACTGTGTTCCTTCCTTGGCGGCTCTAGGGGAGAAGCTTCTTCTTTTCTAGAGGCTGCCTACATTCCTTGCCTCGTGGCCATTTCTCCACCTTCAGAGCCATCAGATAGCACCTCCTTCCCTCGGCTTTCATCCTCACATTATTTTCCCTCTCTAACACCAACCCCCCTGCTTCCCTCTAGTAAGGGCTCTTGATTTTTTATCAGGAGGCTGACCTGGATAACCCAGGATAATCTCCCTCTCTCAAGACATAACTTCATCACATCTGCGAAGCCCCTTTGCCAAGCAAGGTCGCATAGTAACAGGTGCTAGGGGTTAGGACATGAACATCTTTGGGTGGCCTGTGCTCAGTTTTCCACAGCTGGGAAGTAAGTAAAGCTGAAAGACAATGCAGAAGGCCACAAGTGTACCTGCAGAGCTATTTCCTCTGAGATGTTACAAGAAGGAAAAGCTGTCAGGCTTAGAGTCCCAGCAATCCCAACAGAACCAGCATTAGGGATAGAGACAGCATTCAAAGAAAGAGTGCCCACCACTCTGTTTCTAAGCAGCTAATACAGTCCACATCCTTCACTTAACCCATTTTGTGATCACAACAACCCTGACAGGGAGCATCCTTGTCCGTAAAACAGAGGCGAGAGGCTCAGATTAGTTATGTAACTCTCTTGTGGTCACACAGCTAGCAAGGCTGGTGGGCACCAGGCCTGTGATTAGGACCCAGGTGACTCTGACCCCAAAGCGCAGATATAATCTACCCTGCCCAGGTGACTGCTAACAAAAGTGATCAAAATGAACCACATCAGCAGTGTGCACACAACCCCTCCACACCCACCCCCTGCACAACATTTAACACCGATTTCCTTATCCATTTGTTTGTCTACATGTTTGTTACCTATCTCTCCGTGAAGGTAAAGATCTTGTCTGTTGCTGACCGCTGTCACCCCAACTCTGAGAACAGGCCAAGCACATAGTAGACACTGAGAGCTGTTTGTGTAACAAACGAATAACACTTCTTTGACCGAGAGATAACCAGTGTGAGGAAACCCCACCACATACAACATGGCTGAGATGCTTAAAATTAACAAACACCCCAAAAGTCTCTCAACAGCCAAAACAAACAACTCTACATTCCAAGTTAATGCACTATCTCTTTAAAAAACCCCTTGAGACCCAATCCAGAGCCTGTGTTGTCTTTCTGGAAAGTGATTTCTAACTAATTTGTTGAGCTCTTTATCACTCTACTTCCTGCTAAAAGATATATGCTTCAGTGACTGAAATTGAAGATGATGATTATCCATCTGAAACACAGGATCCAAGGGAGCAAGGTACTGTGCATGAATACGAGAGAGTTACAGCCTCTGTAGGTGGAGAAAACGATTCAGAGAAACTGAGTCATGACATTTCTCAAATTGACAAGTTGGAAAGCCCCAACCCCAACACTTGTGTGCCTCTCCCTCAGCCCCTACAAAATGGATCGTCTCAGTGTAAGGACCTCATCCTCTGAAACACACATAACTAGACAGAACCACCTGGACTCAAAGAGATGATATTCTTTCATGCACACAGGACTTTGTCATTATGGTCATATGCACTTGATTATTTTTAAATTTTGACTCTGCACGTAAATATAATACCATTGCTTTTTTGATTCACACTGTGACCTTACATATCCCTCCCTCGTGGCCACTGGTCACTTCTTTTCTATCTGTCTCTCTCCCCCAAGAGTGCTGTAAGCTTCTTTGTGGCAGATAAGTGACTACATCATTTTTGAATCCTAACCTTGGTGATTGGCACTGCATGTTGGATGAATGAATGAGTCTTTCATTATAAAAATAATGCATGATTATTATGAATTTCAGAAAATAAAGGTAGAGAACAACAAACAGGTTCATGATCATGAAAAAAACAAGAAAGATTTTGTTATATTTCTCTCTTTTTTTAATGTAGAGTGCTCTTTCTTTCGTTTTATTTTTCTCCTTACAAAATCCTATGCGCACATTTCTGTGTTGGGACTTTTTCACTGAACCTTATAATATAAGCATTGCCCTATGCCATCTCAAAGTTCTGAAGACTGATTAAAGATAAAAATGTTCTAACCTGGCTCTTGAGGGCACCACTGGGTGCATTATTAACTTCAACTCTGGTGTTTTCCAAAGAGAATGCTACCTGTGACCCAGCTACTAATAAATCAGGCTTAATTTCCTCAACTCACCTAGAAAATCCTTTTGTTTTTCCTCTTCTGCCTTTTACCACCCGTGACCTAAATGGAGCTGGCCCCATGTCTTCTCAACTTGATAAATAGCAACAGCCATCTGAATCTATCCCTAAAACCATCCAGCAGGAGACTTTTGGCAAAATATGGCATAGGGCATTCTGGTTCTAGTGCTGTTCTATTGGGTTTTTTTCTATTAAAATAAATGTTTTCATGAACTCACAAATGTGTTAGTGATAACCATCACAGAGTTCCAGTTGATGTTTAAAAAACAAACTAGGTTTGGGAGAAAATTCAAGAGGCCTTCCATTGTCCAAATTTGTTCCCAGTCAACAGAGAACAGGGGCCAATGCCTTGAAACCAAACATATTTTTATGAAACCAAACATCATAAAACATGAGTGAGCATACCCTTACATCACTCAGACCACTAAGATTAATAGACACGCTGAAAGCATTTGCTTCACACTTGCTCAACTGAACAAATACATCTTTTCACAAAACTGATCCAAAAGCTTGGCCATTCCCAGATGTCTAAAACACAAGACTCTTTGCTCTCAAATTCCTCAATGAGAAAGTGTAGAAGAAGAGAATTTGGGACTTTAACCAAATGTTTAAATCTGGCGCCAAGAAGAGAAGGAGCTAAAATTGTACATAAAGAAAGAAAGAAAAAGAAAGAAAGAAAGGAAGGAAGGAAGGAAGGAAAAAGAAAGAAAGGAAGGAAGGAAAAGGAAAGAAAGGAAGGAAGAAAGAAAGAAAGAAAGAAAGAAAGAAAGAAAGAAAGAAAGAAAGAAAGAAAGAAAGAAAGGAAGAAAGAAAGAAAGAAAGAAAAAGAAAGAAAGAAAGAAAGAAAGAAAGAGAAAGAAAAGGAGGAAGAAGGAAGGAAGGAAAGAAAAGAGGGAGGAAGAGAAAATACACTGAGATAAATATCCACAAATAATCTCTTATATTATCAATGTTTTATTTCTTTGAGAAAAAGGACCTTCCTTCTATCTACACATGATATTGTCCATTGGGAGGGTAGAGTGAGTTTGTTTTGTTTTAATGCAGCATTTATTGACTTTTTAAAACCAAAAGGAATATGCTTATTGCCCCCCATGGAAATTTGGAAACCGCAATGGAAATGAAAGTCGAAAATATAAATCACCCATAACACCTCCACACAACAATAGAGCCACATTAATATTTTGATATTGAGGCGTCTCATCTTTGTGATACATTTATTATTTCTTAAAGCCAAAATGAATGTTCCAACACTAGAGACACTATTTGACAGCCTATTTTCCCCCTTAATTAATATGTAATAAACATTTGCCTCTGTCATTAAATGTTCTTGTAGAACATGGATTCTAGTGGCTACAAAATAGTCCTTTTGTTGATGTGCCATTGACTTAATCAATTTGTAACTGTAAAAGAAATAATTTCTAATAACCAAAAAAGAGTATGTTAAGTTGTGATCAACATCACTGTACATATAGCATTGTCTACGTTTTTTAAAATTTTCTTCAAATTAAATCATAAAAGTAGAAATGTTGAGACAAAGAGTTGCACAATTTTCAGACTCTTCGTATATATTGTCAATATAAATTTTGCATTCCTAAGAGGTTGTACCACTTCGTATTTGCACAACCTATGGACATGCCTACCCTCTAGCTAGTTTGAATTCTGTGAATCTTTACCAAACTACTTGGCCATTAAAACTATTTTGTTTTGCTATCATTCATTTATTTATTAAACACGTGCCTATCCAGACACTTCCTTGTGCAGGCTCAGCACTGCAGCAAACACAAGCTCCAGCAGACAGCCTGGGTTGGACTCCCAGCTCTGTCTTGCTCCCTCTTTGACAGCGGGCATGTTCCTCACCTGAGCCTCCATTTCCTCAGGTACAACACAGAGGCAAACACAACCCACCCAAGAGGTGAGCCTGGAAGTTAGCCACACTGACACATGTACACAATGCTGCATTCCCAGGCAGGGTCCCGGGGCCTCTCAGAAAGTGTTGGTACCTGAGTTCTACTTCCCTGCAAACCTGGGCAGCTACTCTGTTGAGGCACCAGCTCTCTCCATGACATTTGACTGAGCCTCGGTTGGGAAGACTCAGCCCTGCACTTGATGTACTCTGGTGTCTCAGACAACTCCTCCTCCATCTGAGGGAAGACAGACCAATTTATCAGAAGCTGATATTTGCAGTTTGTTAGATCTCACATTGACATTGCATTCATTCTAAGGGGAGAACTGTGCCCCCCCACACACACACACACAGTGTCTGAGTCACATGACCTCAAAGTCCCTCCTTTTACATTAAAGTCAGAGGCTTTAGTGGATGTAGAATTTGGCTAAAATTTGGCCAACTCTGCCTTAACTCTCAGCTCTGTCACTCTGTTTTGCCTTAGCTCCCCTTCTCTATATGGAAGAATTTCCAGCAATAACTCAAATAATGCTAGTTTTTTTATTTCAGATCTTTTATAAAGAAAATTTTTTTATTTCTTTATTTAAAAAAATTAAAAATTACTAGTTAAGCTGAGGCTCCATTTTGATCCTTTCCTTGCTCCTCAGTTAACCACTAGCCTGGAGCTAGTGTAATTCATTTCCATGCATTACTGTTTATGGAAGTGAAACTTACATGATATAAAATTTACCATCTTAAACAGTTCAGTGACATTTAGTGCATTACAATGTACAACCACCATCTCTATCAAGCTCCAAAACATTTCCTTCATGCCAAAAGAAAACCTCTGTAACCATTAAGCAGTCACTTCTCATTTCTTACGCTCACCTCCAACCCTTGGCAACTACCACTCTGCTTTCCATCTCTACAGATTTACCTGTTCTGGATATTTCATACAAATGAATATATACAATACGTGGATTTTTGTGTCTAGTTTTCTTCACTTAGAATAATGTCTTCAGGGGCACCTGGGTGGCTCAGTCGGTTAAGCGGCTGCCTTCGGCTCAGGTCATGATCCCAGGGTCCTGGGATCGAGCGCCACATCGGGCTCCCTGCTCGGCGGAGAGCCTGCTTCTCCCTCTCCCTCTGTCTGCCCCTCTTTCTACTTGTGCTCTCTCTCTATCTCTGTTAAATAAATAAAAATCTTAAAAAAAAAAAAAAAAAGAAGAATGTCTTCAGGGTTCTTCCATGTTGTGACATATATCAGTACTTCCTTCCTTTTTCAGAGCTGAACAATATTCCATTGTATGCTTACACTGTCTAAGTTGGGATAGAGTTCCATGCACACCTACTTGCTGCCTACCGCATTGTGCCAGGATTTCTTATATTGTGATGATCCAGGCAAGAGCCCTGCTTCCCTAATGCACAAACTTGGTGGATGGTGCAGGCAGGAAGATAGCTAGGTGTTCTGGCACATGGCCTTTGCCACCAACAAACCCGGGTTCGAGCCATGGCTCTAACCCTTTGTAATTACATGAGTATGATTAAGGTGATTGGCCCTTTATGCCTTTGTTTTCTCTATTTTCTCTATTTCTCTAAAGATCTAACAATCTTTTCTCATTCCATAAAATGAGCATGAAATATTAACCACCTCATTTGGGGTTACTGAGTGCAGCACACAAGACAATGCACAGTGACTGTGCAGGGACCAGCACACAGTAAGTGGCTGATTAAACACATTTTTAAATCATTTATCAAGCACCTGCCCTGTGGCAGGCACTGTTCTAGTGGTAAGAGTGCAACAGTAGGCAAAACAATAAACAATAGATAGCACCCAGTCCAGAGAGAAAGCAGATAATATAAAGTGAAGACCATCACCTGTGTGATCATGGGTTGGGGTGCTATGGAGCAGAGAGAGGGTGCTCCAGAGCTAGGTGGGGTTGACAATGTCAGAGGGGTTCCCATAGGACACAATGTCTAATCCATCAAGACTTAAACAAAAATAGGTCTCCATTCCTCTCTCTGTATCTCCTGCTGCCACAGTGCTCACCATGATTATCTCTTGCCCTACTGGCTGCATCAGCCTCCCAACCGACCACTCATCTCCCTTCACCAGCCCTCTCCAATCCACTGTCCACTCAGCAGAGCATCATTTTAAGAATAACAAAGATGACCTGAGCCAAAATCGAATCAGATGCTTAGCCTCAACTGGCTGAGCCACCCAGGTGAGCCTCCCATTACTCTTAAGATACAATTTAACCCTTCAAGCCCTGAATTGATCTCATCTATTTCTCTGCCTCTGTTATAGGCCACCTTGCCCTGTAAGCCCCAACCCACTGTCCTTTCATTTGTTAGAATTCCCAAAGCCCTCTCCTGCCATAGGACCTTCAGGCTTTCTCCCTTCCTGGAGGACTCCTCTCCTGTCTTCACCCAGCTAAGTCATCCTCAGGAATCTCCTTAAATTTCCCTTTCTTAGAGTGGCCTTCCCTGACCCCTAGAACTAAAATAGTTCCCCCTTTTTAATTTCTGACACCAACTCCCCTTTTATTTCTTTGTAGCACTTACTATCCTTGGTGTGTAGTTACTTAAAAAGAAGTCGTAAAATATAGTGGTTAAGAGTCTAAGCCTGCATGGTCTCAGGCAAGATACATACTTCTTGTGCCTGGGTCTTTCCACGTATAAAGTGAAAATAGTAATAATAGTAACTACCTTCTCTGGTTTTAAGAAGATGAAGTGAGTGGATGTGTGTGAAGCCTTCAGCACAGTGTGGAACCCAGGACAGCACTCAGTGAAACTCCTGGGAGTTGTTCAGCCCCCTAACCCACTGCAGATTCAGAGGCCTCATTGAATCAACAGTATTGACAAATGCCTGGGCACATAGTTGAATGTTAATGAAGATTTTTTTTTTTAATAAGTGTGGTTTTGAACCAGATGAAGAAACAGAGAGAAAGATCTTGCAGGTTGAAAGAGAGCAACAACATGCAATGTCATAGAACTCCACAAGAATAAAGTGCATATAAGGACTAGAAAGGGCTTGTCTAACTCTACACCTCAGCATATGGCCAGTAGTTGGTATAGGGGAGTGGAATAAATCTCAGTGAAGTGAATGAATGGCCCAGAGTTAGCAGAGCCAGCTTTCAGTTGATCTGGAAGAGTGGTAGGCTCTAGATAGCCTGAAGGGCAAAGGAAAAGCAAAAGAAGGCCAGCAATGAACAGGGGAAAGGCTCACTGGTAGGTCAAGGTCAGTGTAGAGCCTTGGTGGGAAGGCCAGGAGGGCTTGGCACTTCGGGTGCAGAAGAGATAGGAATAGATTCTACCTCCTGGCCACATAACTCTGATTTTTGAGCAAGGGCTCCTGGAAAGCTTTTTAAAAGTGGCTCATACTAAAAAAAAAAAAAAAAAGTGGCTCATACTTCAAAGACTCCATGGAAGAGGAACCCCCTGGGGACTGAAGGCTTCTGATGCCCTTGAGACCTGACCACATCAGAAGGCAACTTTGGTGTCTTTCCAGAGCTATCCACCCAGGGGGACAATGAGATGACTTCAACCCAGGTGATGTGTCTCATCACCTGTATCCCAACTGGCAAGGTCAGCTGAGCACCCACTAGGCACTATGGCTCTAGTTCTGTGAAATTACAAATGACCAGGGCTTAACCCCTGGCTAGAGCTGTGTAGGGAATTTGGGGCCACCCAACCCAGAGTTAGTGCCATTGTCAGTACCACTGTGGAACAAGCTTCGATGTCCTCTCCACAAAGCATGCTGCTATGATCAAGCATCAGTAGAGGTCAGCTTTGCCTACCTTAAACGTTACTTCCAAATCGAAGATTCTGTTCCACAGACTAAGGGTGCCTGACTGTTGGGGAGCTTACATTCTCCTGGATTTTGTTTTCATACAGGAACAGGGTAGTGTAAATTCACACAACCTTTTGGAAAGCAGTTTGACAGCATGTACCAAGAGAAACATAAAACATCAAATTTGACCCAGTAATTCCATTTCTGGGAATCTATCCTAAGGAAATAATCCTAAATAGGGATAAAGGCTTATGCACAAAAGTTTTCAATGTAATCTCATTTATAACAGAAAAAAAATGGAAATAGCTTAATTGTCCAATCATGGGGGGGAGAAGATTAAATAAATTATGGTATAACTACTTGATGAATATTATTTGGCCATTAATGGTTCCAAAGAATAACAGAGGAGAAATGCTTATTATATAATATTAGGTTAAAGAAAAAGCAAGCAGATGATCCAGTAATCCCACTTCTGGGTACATATCCAAAGGAAAAGAAAACAGGATATAAAAGAGATATCTGCACTCCCATGTTTATTGCGACATTATTCACAACAGCCAAGATATGGAAACAACCTAAGTGCCCATTACCCATTGAATGGATAAAGATGTGGTATATATAATAGAATATTATTCAGCCATGAGAAAGAAGGAAATCCTGCCATTTGTGACAATATGGATGGTCCTTAAAGTCATTATGGTAAGGGAGACAAGTCAAACAGAGAAAGACAAATACTGTATGATATCA
This sequence comes from Leptonychotes weddellii, assembly GCF_054177405.1. Classification (NCBI taxonomy): domain Eukaryota; kingdom Metazoa; phylum Chordata; class Mammalia; order Carnivora; family Phocidae; genus Leptonychotes; species Leptonychotes weddellii. Next base: position 168,415,551 of record NC_138370.1, on the reverse strand, counting down.
CTTATATGTTGATTCTAAAAAAGTCGACTATGGCTACAATGGCAATCATATTTTAATACATATATGTATCAAATCAACATGTTTTACACCTCAAATTTACACAATGTTGTGTGTCAGATATATTTCAATTGACAGAAAGAAAGAAGAAAGAGCAGCAACTGTGATAGATAATATCACAATCTTTGAATAGAAGATCTATGTTCACACACACACAGAACAAAAACTAATACAAAAAAATAAGCCAGAATGGTAACAGTGATTATCTGAGAGATAGAACTATAATTTTTGTTACTTTTATTTTTCCACATTTTCCTCTTCTACAAGTTTTCTTTAATGAACACATATTTAAAATAAAATACGAATAATTTTGTATGACAATGATACTCAGCAATAGAGCATAGACAATCAATTTTGAGGTTAAAAGAGAATACATGCATTTTGATGAAAACTTTGTAAACTATGACTAGGAAAACATATTAGAAGGAAATCACACACACACACACACACACACACACACACACAGAGCCAAACAAAAAAATGAACAAACTAAACCTGTCATTGGTTCCATTAGAAACATGACCCGTGGTTGAGTGGTTTTCTTACCTGTCTTTGCCCAAGGGTGCTATCTACCATAGCCCTTCATTCTTATCTTCCTCCAATCCTTCTGGACATGGCAGTCCAAGAGCTCTTTTTAAACTGTATGTATGGTCCTGTCACTCCCAATCTTACTCTCCATGTGCTTCTTATTGCTGTTCAGTTAAATTCCAAGATCCACAATGGCCTTTCCACTCCTGTGATCAGCCTCTGCCTCAACCTCCACCTGCATTTCTCATCATGCTTCTCACAATATTCTGCTCCGCACCAGCTTTGTCCCACCTTCTCCAAGGTATCCTGTCCTCTCTCATGCCACGCTTTTCCTCAAGCTTTTAGTTCTACCTTGACAGCCTACTCTACCCCGCCTCACACTTATTTTCCCAGATATCTGACATCATCCTTCAAGTCTCAAAAAGTTGTTTAGAAGTTATTCTCTCAGGCAGTTTCTCTAACAACACAGATGAGATTATTCTGAAAACACAGATCCAGAGCCCAGAAGGAACGTCACCGAAGACATGCATTTCCTAGCACTAGCAAGCAGGTAAATTCTAAATACTGCTAAACAAAAAAAAAAAATAAAAAAAGGAAGAAAAGAAAGGAATGTCTCTGACTTAGAATTGCTTCTCCTTTCACCAACAAAACCAACATTTCTTGAGTGGCACAAACGCCAGTCAATGAGATGCATTACTTCATTAATCTTAACAATCATACCTGGTTTGAGCTGTTTTAGATTTTTTAATTTATGGAAGAGAAAAGTGAGGTTTAGAGAGCTCATGCAAATTGCCCAAGGGTGCATGGCTGGGCAATGAAAACTTTGGCCTTCAAAGCCAGTGGTCTTACTCCATCAGCTGCCACAAAGAAATGTCAGTGGAAAGAGAGAAGATGTGGAGAGTCCTGCTAATTTAGACTGTGGTAACATTTCATTGCTTTTGTCCTTTTTGCCAAAACCACTATACTCAGCTTTCTTCCCAAGCACACTATGAGTCACTGTTGGATTTTCAGCTCTCTCTCCACTGGGATGGAGTCAGTGAGAATGTTGTTTTGGCTGGCAGGGGATGTGTGTGCAAGTGGTACCACCTGCTGCTAAATCTTTGCCTTTGTTGGGTCTATTGTCACTCTTAACTCTGAGACTGGCTCATGTCCATGGTTCTCCTCCAGAATGCCTCAAATGTTTTCAGCAAGAAGCAAAGCAGAGAACAAGGGTCTTCTGTTATCCGGGTAAACATTTAGAAACACTGGGCAGTTGGAATAGAACTGAAATGCCCACAAAGAAGTGAGTTTAGGGGTTTTCAATAAATTTAAGTTATCATTATTATTATTATTATTATTTTATTTTTGTTATTATTATTATCACCACCATCATCACTATTTTTCTGCCTAGATAATGTCACACAGACACTCTCAAAACCCTCAGGATAAAAAGTTTCATCACTAACTGGCCATGTTACCTCTGGCCTCCCTGAAACCAAAGACGGGCCCCTGGGTGGTTTTGAGGGGCAAAGTGGGCACAGAGAACACAGGACAGAAGATTCATCAGAGACCAGGAGCCAAAGCTGCAATAGCCAGAGCAGCAAAGATAATGCCAGCAATATTAACTCACCTAGTAGTTACTGAGTGCCTACTATGCTCTAGGCAACGTGGGACTCATTTTCTGTAGATTATTTCAATTAATCTTTACAACAATCATGGGAGCTAAGCAGTATTACTGTCCTCACATTAAACTAAAAGTTTGGGGCGCCTGGGTGGCTCAGTTGGTTAAGCGACTGCCTTCGGCTCAGGTCATGATCCTGGAGTCCCGGGATCGAGTCCCGCATTGGGCTCCCTGCTCGGCAGGGAGCCTGCTCGGCAGGGAGCCTGCTTCTCCCTCTGACCTTCCCCCCTCTCATGTGCTCTCTGTCTCTCTCATTCTCTCTGTCTCAGATATATAAATAAAATCTTTAAAAAAAAAAAAACTAAAGGTTTGCTTGGGGGGGGGTGTCAGAAAAATCTGAGTTTGAATGCCAAATCTATCACTTAGTAGCGGCATGACCTTTGCAAATTCTCTCATCTGGGCTCCTGACTTTCCATATCTCTAATAAACAGATAATAATACCTACTTCACTAAGTGGTCAGGATTCTCTATAGCAGGTGCTTCATAAATGGGTGTTATTATTTGCTGCCTTCAAAATAGGAGTCCCCATAAATGATGTTGATCATTAGCCCCTTGAAGGACCTCCTCTGGGCTGCCAGTTGCAACCCTTCCAATAGTTCCCTTGCCCTGGCCACTAACTAATGTCCTGGGAGGGAAGATATATACCTCTCAATGACCATCAGAGAAAGAGTGGCCCTATGTAGCCAGCTGGAAGGGAGAGGAGATGTTTTTGGCTTCCAAGGTGTTCCAGGAATCCAAGAACAAGGTGGGTCTCACCATTCCAACCAAAGCCATCCCACATACCAGCAAATAATTCCTCTTCCCATTTGTGCTTTCTGTGATTTTCCCTTGCATTTGCCCTGTGGCAAAGTTCTATCTAATGGATATTTTGGATCAAAAAAATTACAGAGTGGGTTTAACTATTGGAATGAATTTAAATAGGAAAGTGATACTATTCACTCATCTAGCAAATCTGTTTATCAAGAGCCCATCGTTTGGGTTCACTTTAGTAACACAGGAGAGCTTGGACTTGAAGGCAGAGACGGCAAGGCCAGAGAGAGCAGGTCAGAGGCTGTTGCAAGAGGTCAGGGGAGAGACAGGAAGGTAGGGGAGCTACTCACATGGCTGTTGGACCTTACTGGTCAGTGGTTGCCTCCAGAACCCAATCAGTATTTAAGACTAACTTCCTTGCTCTTATTCTGGCATCTAATTAGAATAAGTCATTAATCCACCAGTATATAGTGAGCACCTTTAGATTCTATCCCTTGGCTGCCATGTGGGGGGCATAGGTGAGGAAGAGAGGGTTCTTGCCCCAGAGGAGCACACTGTAAGGGGCGCATTCTCGTACCTGAGTCTTTATCAGGTATAACAGAAGCCTAGATTCCCCACAGAGACTGCAAACCCCTTAAAAGTAGGGATTGGCTTCCCCACATTTATCAGGGCCCCAATGACTAGTACCCCTCTTCCCTTCTAGAGCTGTAGACAACTGAGAAATGAAACAAAAGTTTGTGGGCATCCACATTGTGGAAATAAGTGAAGATGAACCAGATGAGAACAAGAAAAGGCTATTTATTCTGAACTTGCTATAGCAAGGGAGTGAGCCACCATCACTTGCATTTTGGCAGAGTCTCAAAGACAGGCAGAGGGGCAGGAAAGCTTTATAGTAGAAGAAACCAGGAGGCTGATTGGAGGCTGTTGGTTTGGGGAGGAAGAGGGTTTTGGAGTCCAGCTCTGCCCCTCACCAGCACTGCCAATCTGCCCCTAACTTCAGTCCCCTTGTGCACCATGAAGAAGTCCTAGCAGCTACCTCCTGGGGCTCATGGTAAAGAATAACCAAGAAATACATATAAAGTGCTTAGGACAGTGCCTTGGCACAATAAACGCTTGATAAATGGTAACTATTTTTTTATTTTTCATCATTCAAAGATGCGGCATCTCAGAAACAAGCTTAAGTGTCCATCGATGGATGAATGGATAGAGAAAATGTGGTATGTATATACAATGGAATATTATTCAGCCATAAAAAAGAAGGAAATCCTGCCATTTGCCACCACATGGACGGACATTATGCTAAGTGAAATAAGTCAGACAGAGAAAGACAAAATGCCATACGATCTCACTTATATGTGGAGTCTAAAATCAAAACCCAAACTCATCCTACAGAAAGCAGATTGGGAGTTTCGGAGGCTGGGGGTGGAGAGGATGGGTGACATACGTGAAGGGGGCCAATGGGTACAAACATACAATTATAAAATAAATAAGTCCTGGGAGTGCCATGTACAGCACGGGGATTATAGGTGACACTGCACTGTACATCTAAAAGTTGCTAAGAGAGCAAATCTTAAAAGTTCTCCTGGCAAGAAAAAAAAAATTTGTAACTATGTGTGGTGATGGATGCTAATTAGACTGTGTGACCATGTCACAATAGACACATATACTGAATCACTATGCTATGCACCTGCAACGGATATAATGTTATATGCCGATCATACCTCAATGTTTAAAAAGAAAAAAGAACGCGCACACACACAAAGATACAGCGGCTTTCATATGCCCCATATTTCTCAGGGAAGTGTACAAACTGAAGTTGGAACAACCTGGAGCATAGGGGTTGTGAAGCAGACACACAGAGGTTTTGCTCTCGTGGTCTGTCAGCCCGGTTGTCGCTGGCCAAGTTCTCCCCCCGCCTCTCTCGATGGATGGCACCATAGAGGGGATGGAAGCAGCAGTGCCCAGCCTTGCACACACCTACCGGGCTGACCTGCCCCATCCTGTGCCGAGGGACTCTTCAGCTCCCAAGGCAACTCAGATCACCCCGTTAGCCTTCACCTGCCAAGACTCCAGGATTACCTGACATTTTGAAAACAGCACTGGTTCTCCGGTGTTTGCTAAACAATCTCAGGACAGTTTGACAGGTTTTGTTAGTGAAAACCAAACGCTGCAGCACCTGGCAGCAACAGGGCCCGTCCTGGACGTGCAGCGGCGTGGAAGACTAGCTCTGCGAGGCCTTCCCTACTGAGCTCACAGCTTCTTGGAATTTCTGTAACGGGTCATCAGAGAGCTCCCCCTGCACTCTGAAAACGTCCCTGAAAAAGCTTGACAGCCCCATAAAATTACATTTCAGAACTTTTAGTGCACACTATGGCAGTCTGTGAGTAAAGTGCTTTTAAGACATTTTTGACTTATCTAAAATATGCTCGTTTTTGGTTAAGAAGTCTCAAGGGCCGATGGAGCTGCAGGGTGTCAATCACTCTGCTATTTGTTATCCAAGATGATAAAAATTCCTAAGTTTTCTGAAATATTTACGGAATAAATGATATGATGTGTGGAATTTGCTTCACAACATACCAAATGCAAGGGTTGGGGGGAAGGGAGCCTAAGCGAATAGGGCACCGAGGAAACAATATTCCCCTTGGGTAACTTGCAGTTGGCAGCCGGGTGCCTGGGGCATCAGTGTGCATCACTTTCATGTATGTTTGAAATGTTCTGCAAATTTGAAAACATTTCTTATGATTTAAAATATGAGAGGTGATATTTTGGACATCCGGGCAAGGATCGAGTATTATGGTTGGAAACAAATGCTATTTGTTAATTCTCAATTATCCCCAGTAATGGATATTTCTATATATAAAGAATACTGCAGGGCGCCTGGGTGGCTCAGTTGGTTAAGCGACTGCCTTCGGCTCAGGTCATGATCCCGGAGTCCCTGGATCGAGTCCCACATCGGGCTCCCTGCTCGGCAGGGAGTCTGCTTCTCCCTCTGACCTTCCCCCCTCTCATGTGCTATCTCTCATTCTCTCTCACACAAATAAATAAATAAAATCTTTAAAAAAAAAAAAAAAGAATACTGCAGCGTCTTCTCCATGTGAAGTTAGGAATGAGGGCTTGATGAGAGGCTATGCTATGCAAGGAGTGACTCTTGAAAATCATACAGGGACCTGAGTTCTAATTCTAACATCATATGTAATTGTAAACTTTGGGCAAGTCACTTCTCACTGCATCTGTTTTCTGGTCTGTAAAATGGGAAAATCAGGCTGATGCCCTCTGAGGGTCCTTCCTTCTCCAATGGTGTGAAATTCTTGCTGGAATATGAACTCTGTGCACATCAGGGTCCTCTCTTCCTCTTTCAACTCTGATCCCCAGGGCCTGGGACAAGTCCTGACACACAGTAGGGGTCAATAACATTTGTTCATTCAGGGGCGCCTGGGTGGCTCAGTTGGTTAAGCAACTGCCTTTGGCTCAGGTCGTGATCCTGGAGTCCCGGGATCAAGTCCCACATCAGGCTCCCTGCTCGGCGGGGAGTCTGCTTCTCCCTCTGACCCTCCCCCCCTCATGCTCTCTCTCTCTCTCAAATAAATAAATAAAATCTTAAAAAAAATAATAACATTTGTTCATTCAACGAGTGAGTGAACTTGCAAACTAATTTTCTCACAAGAACTCTCTTCTTTCCCTACAATGAAAGCAACTGGGCTCAGAAACCACACTGAAAAGCCGGGAAAGTGGCCAACAGGCATCACCTCAATGTATACCATCCTCATTATTGTAACCTATCAGGGTTGAGAGATAGTTGACGGCCTGACTCATAAAATCCTGTTCACAGTCCTTCAGGGGATCCTATTATCCCAGGAAAAAGACTAGAACTTTCCATGGCCAGGAGAGCCATCCTCCCTCCAGGCTCATGCTCTCCTTTGCTCCTTCTCAATGGCCTTCTTTCAAAATTATCCTCTTCTACCACAGGACCTTTGCACATGGCAATCCCTCAGCCTGAAAGTGTTTTCTCACAACCTCTTACTGGTTAATGTCAGCTCCTGTTTCATATTTCAGGCCAGATGCCATATCTCAAGGCAGGCCCTCCCTGATCCATTGTCTCAGCTATGTCACCCTGCTAGACACTCCTGAAACACCCCTCACCTTTCCTTCAGAACACTCTCTAGAGCTTAATGAATTTATCAGATGACCTTATCTGTCCTTGATATAAGTGAGAAACAACTTCATTCTTCTCCCATCACTTATTCTAGTCAAATTCTTTTGGATCCTTCTTCCTTGTCCTTTCATGACATCTCAGGCAAATTCCTTAACTTTCTGGTCATTTTCAATTACATGACCCAGTTTCATTATTTAATTGTGACTCATTTTCAGATATTAAAAAGACAAATCTAAATCATAACTTTCATTTCACATCCAAAATACAGCCTGTTCCCTTTTCCATGCCTTCAGCTCAGGATCTGCTATGGTTTTTCACTCTTCCCCCATCTCTTCTCCCTCCTTCCACTTTGAACATGTCTAGAGTCAGATTAGAGCATAAAAGAATTAGAAAAACATGATCAAAGTATTTTTGCTCAGTTTGTGCTATTTGCATGGTTCTCTCCTGCCACACACAGGTGTGCCTCATCTTCAAATGCCAGCTCTCTCTAGTTGAACATATTCCCAGGGTCATTAGAAACTTTCTGAGAGACCTCCACGCTACACAGTTCCCTGAATGGGTGATTCACTCTTTGGTTGGTACTTTGCTTTGCCCCACACCGGCCTCAGCTTCTGCACTCAGTGATGTACTCAGTGACTTCTTACTGGCTACCTAGCTCTAGGAGGACTCTGTCCTGGCTTAAGCTCCCATCTAGATGGCCCAATCCCAGCTTCATCGCCAGTACCACCTGCCTCTTAGGAAACTCATGTACCTTTGTCTCTCTAATGGCTTCCCCTACACTGGCTCCCTTCTCTGACAGCCTTCTGCCTTTATAGAACTAGAATTCTCTAGTTTCTGTGATCCCATAAGACATCAACCTCCAGGGGTGGGCCAAGCTCACCCAGAACCTGTTTATCACATGTCTCTGATCCTGTGAAAACTGCAAGCCTTTTAGCTTCACAGTTTAGTTAAACATCCAACTGGAGAATAAACAGCTTCTTTCTTGCAGGCACCTTTTACCCTATCAGTGATCTCTTGGCTGGAGAGTGGGTATCACTCTTCCCTTACCTCCCTCATAGGAAAGGAGGGGAGAACTCATCAGCACTCCCTTATCAGCTAACAGCTCTCTACTTTGAAGGCTCTGTCTCCAACCATTAATCATTTTTTAACTTCTAGTTTTCTTTTATGTGGATGGAAAGCAGATACTGGTCAGTGTCAGATCCAGCTGTTCTTAGCAAGCCTTAAATGGATGTGTGGACACTGATTGTCCATTATTCCTTGCTTTGAGTTCTAAGTTGAAACTCCAAGATGATGGGAAGTCCAAATTAACATCCTCTTAAACATAGTTCTGTGATTATTTAATGAATGTCTGTCTTCTCCACTAAACTTTTCCTCTATAAGGACTCTAGGTTTACTCTCCCTTGAATACCAAGACCAAGCATTCAGTAGCTAGCATATAATAACAGCTCAATAAATATGTGATGAGGTAATGAATAGAAGAACAAGAGGAAAAAGGGAGAAGACCAGATTTGTATGACTGGAACCCTGTGGTTTGGAAGAACTAACAAACAGGGCATCATTTGAACAAGAGAAGTTCAGACAAAGATTCCCAAAGCCTGGCTGTCCATCAGAATTACTCATAGAGGGGCGCCTGGGTGGCTCAGTCGTTAAGCGTCTGCCTTCAGCTCAGGTCATAATCCCAACGTCCTGGGATCGAGCCCCACATCAGGCTCCCTGCTCAGCAGGAAGCCTGCTTCTCTCTCTCCCACTCCCCCTGCTTGTGTTCCCTCTCCCACCGTGTCTCTCTCTGTCAAATAAATAAATAAAATCTTTAAAAAAAAAAATTACTCATAGACCTTTTGAAAAATACAACTGTTTTGACCTAATCTGTTGATATGCTGAACCAATAGACCTAATTGAGAATCCATGAGCTAAAGTGCATAAGAAAGGTTCAAATAATGTGCCAGGAGGGTTCAAGGGAAGACAAGACTGTACCTGATGGAGAGCATCAGGGAGACTTTCTGAAGCATCAAGGAGACTTTCTGGACAAAGCAATGGATAAGGATAAAGAATGTGAGCAGATGAAGAAAGGGGCATGGGGAAGACACGGTTAGCAGGAACTCGCAAGCCAGAGGAGATGAAATAAGTAAGGCGCTGAGACAATAAAGAGATTAGATTCCAGACAGAATCTAGTGCTCCAGGGAGGAGGAGGAGTCAGGTGTGCATTCCACCTTCCTGAAAGCTCTTTGGATGCAGGAACCTGATCTTGTAAAGTTAGCAACACCCTGGGGAGGTATATGGTATAGTGGTCGGGTGGGCCAACTGTGGATCAGACTGCCTACAGTCTTCATCTCTAAAAGAAGGATGATAAAATTATTCACCTCAACAGGATGTAATGTTGTAGCATATAAGTGCTCATTGTATATCAGCTAGAACCTTTTTTTAATAATTCTAGTACTTAGCAAAAAGGCCAATTCTGCACATATCTTCCCAACTTTGCATTTAGTCAAGCTCAGGTTGGTGGCTTGAAATTGGCCATGATGGGAGGTGTTTTTTGTTTTTTTTTTTTAATCACTCATCATCAGGGAAATGCAAATCAAAACCACTATGAGACATCACCTTACACCTATCAGAATGGCTAAAATAAAAAAGACAGGAAATAACAAATGTTGGCAACGATGTGGAGAAAAAGGAACTGTCATGCACTGTTGGTGGGAATGTAAATTGGTGCAGCCACTGTGGAAAACAGTATGGAGGTCCTCAAAAAAATTAAAAATACCATATGATCCCATAATTCCACCACTGGTTATCTACCCAAAGAAAATAAAAATGTTAATTCAAAAAAATACATGCCCCCCCCATCAAGGGAGTATTTACACCAAAAAAAAAAAAATGGCAAAACTACAAACCTGAAGCTTTTTTTGAGAGCTGAACCAGCACACTATTAAATGCTCTGTGGACATTGATTGGATTGGTCTAGATTGAACTGACTTCAGCTGATAAGTGAGTTAAAAACAGGAAAACCAAAGCACAAGCTGAGAGGAAAAACTTCTCTGCGTAGGAAAGGCAGAGGAAGACCTTGGCTTTGGCATGACTGGCAGGTAAAAACAGAATCTGATTTTTTACTCTCAGCTAATACTCTCTGCAGCATATTATTTTACCCATCACTTTCACAATCTCTAAAAAAAGCATCAAAAAAGCTGAGTGAAATAGTCACTAACAAGCTTTAGCCCCATCAGAGCTCTGAATGCTGTAGGAGACAATTTCAAAGGCTAGTTCTCTTTGTGAAGAAGAATATGTCTGAGAAGATACAGATTATAATGAGTTATCTGAGATAAAAATAATTTTAAAATCTAATATTGTAGAACAGAAAAAAATACCTTAATAATATAAGAAACTTTATTATCAAATATTAAAGGGAAATTAAGGAAGTTGTGAACGACACAGGAAAGCAAATATAAATACCCATAAATTGTATCAATACTCAGCCAAGGTAAGGCAGTAACGTAAGAATACACCTGTCTCTTTTGGATGTCAAGAAACTATTTCTAAGTTCTTTGACAGAGATTGTGCTATTTCAAAGAGTGAATGAGAAAAGCCCATTAAAAAGCCATCACTTTATATAAATAAATTAACACATCCAAAGGCTGAAACACCTGAAATTAAGCTTGTAAGGACTGGTGTTCTAGTTCAGCCTCTTAGAAGGGGAGATTCCTTGAAGTTAGAGAGTCAAGTCCAGCCCTACACATGACAAAGGGTTGATGTGTGATGTTCTACTGGTATTGAACTAATGGAAGCATTTTACCCCAGTGACCTGCTTTGCCTGTTTAAGTTCAATCTGGTCTTGCCATTCTTTTCTTTCAGTGAATTGCTAGGATCCCATTTGCTTTTATTAGCATGTAGACTACTCAAGACCTCAATCCTCCCCTCCATGAACAACCTAAGAATTCTAGAGACTTGCTTGGTTCGAAGGAGTCATTCCTACTTCCAACCCAGGTAAAACATACAAAAAAAAAAACAAAAAAAACCTTTGATTGCCCACCCTTCCAGTTGATTTAGCTGCCACCAAATGGTGACACAGTTAAACACTAGTCATGCACATTCCAGTAGATGCTTTTGTAGGGGATGCTCTTGCTGACTCCATATTACCCCCTTACTAAGTTCCAATATAATAATCCTTTTAATCCACCACTGTGTGTTTAACCACTGTCCCCCAAAGGATATCTGCTCTGACAGAATGAATGAAAGCAGACAAACTTGCAGGCTCATTCATATACTGTACCAAAGCCACCACCCCAAAATGCTTTTGGCCTTTTTGTCCAGATTGTCACTTACCTCCTGGTCAGTTTCATTCTGTGATCTACCGCGTCCTTTCTTGATGACCAGCTTTGAACCAGGCCAACCCTATAGTCCATGACTAATCTCCTTAAATTTGCATCATAGAGAGGAATTGGACCCTTGGTTCCTTCCTTCTAGAAGACCATTTAAGCAAATAATCTCAACACCTCTCTAGCCAAAAATCCCTGAGAGGAAAAACTTTCATTGAGCTGCTGCCAAGTGCCTCCTTATATGCACAGCTCTAAAAGAGTCACTTGAGTGACTTTTCTCAATAAATACCTCCTTCAAGGTGACTTGTATCTCTACCCATATGTATAGAAGGGACTTTTTTTTACAAATTCAATCTCATCAGGCACAAGCACTTTGTTGGAGAATATTAAGAACTGTGAGAAAACTTAGAAATAATGAAAGATACCATTTCATTTTGAGGATGAGAAGACAAACCCGGGGACATCTGATTAAGATCATACTCTAGAAAATGGTGGTTATCAGAGGAGGAGGAGGATAAAACTGAAGGTGTTTAAGGGTATTAACTTGTAACGAGCAGTAAATAAGCCCTAGAGATCTAAGGCACAATGTAGTGAATATAGACAATACTATTGTACTATAACTATGTAATATGATGACAACAACAATCATATTACAATATATAAATATATCAAGTGATATACCGTACACCTTACACTGACAAAATGCTACATCTCAAATCTACTCAACTGAAAAAAAATCCTACTCTAATTTAGCAAAAACCTGCTCATTTCTGTGCCCAGCATGTGGTTTTTACTACCTTATGATAGCATTCATATTTTGGACAGGCAACAAATTCAAAAGACTATTTCCTCCAGATGGGAGAGTGGATAGCTAGGGCAAAAATGAAGATTATCGGGATGGGGAGCCCATCCATCTTCTTGGTCAAATTTATCATCAATGTCTACTTCAATAACTTTGAAAATACTTCTTCCAATTAACATTCTCAAATGCTTGAGAAGAATGGTAGGGAAAGCAAGATAAAAACAAGATTTTTCAGTCACTGAATTTCCATAAATGACATCATGAATTATATATTGCTGTTGCTAAGGAGATTTGAGAAGTACGTATCAGAAGGAAACAAAGAAATTGATTGCATCGAAGATGAGTAGTCACAGGCTTTGGAGAACCATTCTGCCTTTTGAGTTGTTATGATCAGTTCTCTATAGTAACAAAGACATATCAGTCTTCTAAAAATACCCAATCATTTACCCATTCAGCAGAGAACAAAGAAAAGATCAGTGCAGTGCTCATAAGCCTCTTCCACTTCATAGCACATAGGATGAGGGGCCCCTTTCCCGCCATATTTACCAAGAATATTTACCACCTCTCCTTGTTTGTTCCATGAGACAACACCCAATCTCCAGAATTTGAAGATTCTACCTTGAAAATTCTCAAATAGGAAATAACTCTTTTCTCTAAGTTAACAACTAATTTCCAGTCAGTGAGTAATTTTTTTCCTGAAACTTCCACCCAGTGGAAAACAAATGAAGAGGGAAAAACTTAAGTAAACAAATCTGAAAAAGAGGCCACGACACACAGAGATGGAGGCACCTCTAAAAGTACCAGTAAAAGAAAGCAGGAGCTTAAGGTTTATCTCAAACAAAACCATAATTTTGACCAGCCCCTGATTGCGCCTCACCCCATGAATGACTTCCAGGGCCTTTGGCTCTTTGGGACTAAAGGAGAAAATTATTTTTAGCACAACTATTTGGAAACCTCTGAGAACTTGGATCTCTTTTTCTGTCTGGTACCAAAGCAAGTTTTTCGCTGAAGCTCTCATGAAAGATCCTCAGTCTCTTGTGGATTTAGAATCCTGGAGCAACCCACCAACCCAGAGCAAGGTATGGTGTTTACTCTTTTTATAGAACTTTGGCAAATGTAGATGCAGTGGCCCGTTTCATTACGGTAGCTTTCTGAGTTTATTAAACAGACAGCTCTGCTAGAAAATTCCATGAAACTGAAGGCCTGGGTTCAAATCTCTGGTCTGACATGAGCTGTGTGGCCATAGACAAGTTACCTGAGTTCTTGAGACATCAGTTCCCTGTCCGATCTACCACAAAAGGGTCTTTTGGAAAGATGATACGGACTTAACATTGCTCCGTAGACTACAAAATGTTTGCCAAATGTCAGCATTTTTTTACTGTTGTGCCATCATTGTAGCACTTTATATAAAGCAGCCAAAGCTTTGTAAATCACAAGCTGTTCTTTAAGGAGATATTGATGAATGAATATTTTCTTCATCCAACCTCTGTTGAGCCTCCACTGCAGACCGGTCTTGGTCCTAAAAATGTTGGTGGCACAGAGTTTATATTTTGGTGGAGAAAAAGCCAGTTAGATAGATAGCCATAACACAACGTGGGTGTGAGATGTTGCTTGCTGCACAGTGACAGAAGGGAAGGAATTCCATGGCCAGCAGGAGAGGCAGTTCCAAGGAGGGAGACTGGAGCCCCAAGGACAGAGCTGAGGAACCACACACCAGAGGCAGCTGGGACGTGAACACCTCAGGTCCCCACCCTGTCTTGCTCACTCCTAGAGCCACTCCTAGTGCAGCTAGAGAAGGATAGAGCCTGCTGTTGTGAAATCTCTTCCTCTGCAGGCCAAGGATATGTCATGATTTGGCCACCCCTAGTTACCTATCTTTTTCCTAATGATTTCCAGGCAGAATACATTCTCAAGTCGAATTAATAATCAAGTCCAGCCCTTTGTCATGAAGTAACATTACAGTTCCCTCACATGATGTGGGAGAAAACAGGAGGGTTTGGAGACAAAAAGAGCTCAGTTCAAATCCTGCCTCTGCCATTTTACGGTTGTGTGAATGTGATCCCTCAAAGTCTCAATTTTCTTATTTGTAAAGTGGAGATAGTATCACCTACTGCATAAAAGCAGCGTAGCGATGAAGTAAACAATGTTTTAGAACACCCAGCACAGTCATAAAAATACTAGTAGGTTCCCTGCATCTCAATTCATCTTATTTTGTTCACTTGGTATTTTGTATTGTGGGGAAATAGACATCACATATACTTTATCTTTGAAGCATACATTTCTGGGGCAGCAAGTATATTCACAGTGTTTTACAACCATCACAGCACCGTGCGTTTCCAGAACTTTCTCATCTTCACCAACTGAAACTTCGCACTCATTAAACATGAACCTCCCACCCTACTCCCCAGCCCCTGGTAACCACCGCTTGACTTTCTGTCCCTATGATCTTGACTATTCTAGATACATCCATAGGTAAAAATCGTATAGTATTTGTCCTTTTGTGACCGGCCTATTTCACTTAGCAAAAAGTTCTCGAGATTCCTCCATGTTGTAGAATGGGTCGACATTCCCTTCCTTTTAATGGTTGAATAATATTCCATTGTATGTATATACCATATTGTGTTCATCTATTCATCTGTTGATCACTCTTGTGAAGATTGGGGCTATAAACATGGATGTACAAATATCCTAGTCCCTGTTTTCACTTCTTTTAGATATATACCCAGAAGTGCAACTGCTAGATCATATGGTAACTCTAGATTACATTTTTTGAGGAATTAATTTACCATTTTGCACAGCGGTGCCCCATTTTACATTCTACCAACTGCATTTTTTTCCAGCTTTATTGAGACAGACGTGACATATAACATTGTATAAGTTGAAGTTCTACAATGTGAAGGTTTGATACCTGTATGTATTGTGAAATGATTATTACAAGATTAGTTAACACCATCCATCACCTCGCATCATTATCATTTTTGTGTGCAGTAAGAATATTTTTTTGTGTGTAGTAATCACGTGCAGTAAGATCTATTCTCTTTCAAGTATACAAGAAGACGGTATTGTTAATTATAGATACCATGCTGCACATTAGATACCCAAAACGTATTCAGCTTATAAGTGGAAGTTTGTATTATTTCAACAACATCTCCCCATTTCCCCCACCTGCCAGACCCTGACAACCACCATTCTACTCTCTGTTTCTATGAGTTCAGTGTTCTAGATTCCACATATAAGTTAGATCATATGTAGTATTTGTCTTTCTCTGACTTATTTCACATAGTATAATGCTTTTAAGGTTCATCCATGATGTCACAAATGGCAGGATTTCTTTCTTTTTATGGCTGAATAATATTCCATTGTATATATACCACATTTTCCTTATTTGTTTGTCAATGGACATTTAGTTTGCTTCCACATCGTGGCTATTGTGAATAATGCTGCAATAAATGTGGGACTGCAGACAGCTCTTTGAGATCCTGTTTTCATTTCCTTTGGATATATATGCGGAAGTGGGTTTCCTGGATCATGTGGTAGTTTTACTTTTAATTTTTTGAGAAGTCTCCATATTGTTTTCCATATTGGCTATGCCAGTTTACATTCTCACCAGCAGTGCACAAAGGTTCCCTTTTCTTCATATCCTCAGCAAAACTTGTTATCCCTTCTTTTTGTTGATAACCATTCTGACAAACGTAAGGTGATATCTCATTGTGGTTTTGATTTGCATTCCCCTGATGACTAATGATGTTGAGCATCTTTCATGTACCTGTTGGCCATTTATATGTTTTCTTTGGGAAAATGTCTATTCAGATCTTTTGTCGGTTTCTAATCAGATTATTTGGTTTTTCCTGTTGAGTTGTATGAGTTCCTTTTATATTTTGGATATTAACTTTCATTAACATGGTTTGCAGTTTTTTTCTCTCATTCTGTAGATTGCTTTTTCGTTTTGTTGAAAGTTTCTTTTCCTATGCAGAAGCTTTTTAGTTGGATGTAGTACCACTTGTTTGTTTTTGCTTTGTTGCTTGTGTTTTGTTGTCATATCCAAAAATACTGTTGCCAAGACCAATGTCAAGGATCTTTTCCCTATGTTTTATTCTAGAGGTTTTATGGTTTTAGGTCTTATATTTAAATCTTTAATCCATTTCAAGTTGATCTTTTGAGGGGTGTAAGTTAGGGATCCAATTTCATTCTTTTGCATGTAAATATCATTGTCCCAGCACCATTTTACTGAAGAGACTATTCTTTCCCCATGAAGGAAGTATTCCTGGCTTCCTTGTCAAATATTAGTTGACTGTATATACATGGGTTTATTTTACTTTTTAAAAAAAGGAATCTCAATCTGTGGGTGCATTGTCTAAAAGTTCAATATTTGCAGTGATTTATTCAGTATTTCTCCAAGTATTTTTCATGGCTCGTTTGGCAAGAACAAAGAGTTCTATCGCTAAAAATCTTACAAAACACTGTATACGACATTCATGCTTTACAAATTCAAAATACACATTAACATAAAGCCTGTGAAATCTAAATTACCACAAAGTAAAAAGAGGTTTAAAAAACTAAAAACCTGTTACTTTGTAATCCCTACAGAAAAATAGGATACATTAACATCCCAGGACAGCTCTGTTCAAGATTAACAATATTTCCAGAGCTTTGATTTTCTCACTCCAAAAGAGAGTGATGTTGGAAAAAATACATTTTAACACATATTCTACATAAATTTGCATATTCAATGCAATCCTTCAAAATATTTTGTATGAAGAGTAGCTGCAAATGTGTATGAGGTTTCTTTCTGTAGTTTTGAAAACGATTTAAAATTGGATTATAGTGTACGTTGAGTTGTATACTTCAAACTGGTCAAATTTATGGTGTGTAAATTAAATCTCAATAAAGAGATTTTTTCAAAAATATTGTAATGTTTATAAAGCCATGACCCGCATAGTTCAGTCCCTGCCAAAATAACCAAGTTCACTGCAAACCGGTGGGAAAATGGGTGAAGGATGGATTATTCAATATAAGGGTGTTGAAAATATACAGTTGGATCCCTATCTCACACTTGTTATCAGAAACATTCTAGGGGCACCTGGGTGGCAGAGTTAAGTGTCCAACTCTTGGTTTCACCTCAGGTCATGATCTCAGGGTAGTGAGATTGAGCCCTGCATCAGGCTCCACGCTCAGTGCAGAGTCTGCTTAAGATTCTCTCTCTCTCTTTCTCCTTCTCGCTCTCAAATAGATAAATAAATCTTCAACTGAAAAAAATAAAAAAGAGGGGCGCCTGTGTGGCTCAGTCAGTTAAGCGGCTGCCTTTGGCTCAGGTCATGATCCCAGGGTCCTGGGATCGAGCCCCGCATTGGGCTCCCTGCTCAGCGGAGAGCCTGCTTCTCCCTCTCCCTCTGTCTGCCACTCTGCCTACTTGTGCTCTCTCTCTCTCTCTGT
The DNA here is from genome assembly GCF_054177405.1 of Leptonychotes weddellii. Taxonomy (NCBI): domain Eukaryota; kingdom Metazoa; phylum Chordata; class Mammalia; order Carnivora; family Phocidae; genus Leptonychotes; species Leptonychotes weddellii. Next base: position 168,397,861 of record NC_138370.1, on the reverse strand, counting down.
TAAATAAATAAATAAAAATCTTTAAAAAAAACAAAGAAAGAAACATTCTAATGGGTCAAATATTAAATGTGAACAAATGAAACAACAAAAGAACTGAAAGTGGGAAAAATCTTTTTATTATCTTGAAGTGAGGAAGGCCTTTTAAAAACAATAAATTGAACTTCAAGAATGTTGGGGTTTTTTTTATTTTTATTTATTTATTTGAGAGCAAGAGCATGAGAGAGAGAACACGAGAGAAAGAGAGAGTCTAAGTTGGGAGGGAGGGACAGAGGAAGAGGGAGAAGGAGAAGCAGATTCCCTGCTGAGCAGGGACCCCCCCCCCAACCTTGACATGGAGCTCAGTCCCAGGACCTGAGCCAAAGGCAGAGGCTTAACCAACTGAGCCACCCAGGTGTCCCAGGAATGTTTTTATGATAAAAATATTCTTTTTTATTTATTTATTTATTTATTTATTTATTTAAGAGAGAGAGAAACAGCATGAGAGGGGATAGGGTCAGAGGGAGAAGCAGGCTTCCCACGGAGCAGGGAGCCCGATGTGGGACTCGATCCCAGGACTCCGGGATCATGACCTGAGCCGAAGGCAGTCGCTTAACCAACTGAGCCACCCAGGTGTCCCAGGAATGTTTTTATGATAACAATATTCTTTTTTATGTATTTATTTATTTATTTATTTGAGAGAGAGAGAAACAGCATGAGAGGGGATAGGGTCAGAGGGAGAAGCAGGCTCCCTGCCGAGCAGGAAGCCCGATGCGGGACTCGATCCCAGGACTCCGGGATCATGACCCGAGCCAAAGGCAGTCGCTTAACCAACTGAGCCACCCAGGCGCCCTATGATAAAAATATTCTTAAATGCTTTGAATAAAATGAAGAGGCAAACTGGGAAAAGCTATTTGCTGCTCATATCATAAACTATGTACAGTGTATATAGATAGATAGATAGAGAAGAGAAGATCTCTTAGCTACCTGCAAAGGCTAGGTACAGAAAGTTGCATATAGGGTACCAACATGGAAGAAGGACACACAATAAACTAGCAACAGTGATTTCCTCTAGAGAGGGAAACTGCATGTCTGGAAGACTGGGGAGAGGGAGAAGAGATTTACTTTCATTGCATACACTTTTTTTAATTTTATAAACGTGCATGTTCTATGTATACCAAAAAAAAAAGTAAATATTTAAAATACTTCTAAATACTCTCGGCTATGCAAAATGAAAACAACTCAAGTCTTTTGTTTGTATTTTTCAAACACGGTGAAAGGGACCCACAAACCTCCAGAATATTTCTTTAAGTCTCTCTTTTCTCCTTCCCTTGTAATAGACTCATAGTCCATTCTCTCTGGTTCTTCATCTTGTTTTTCACAAAACTCAGAACTGCCCCCCAAAAAAATCTCCTTCCTTGCCCACAACCTGAGTTTTTTGTGCCAAACACTGTTCTAGATGGTTGTAGAAGTCAATGACTAAGACAAAGTCCCTGACCCTCATGGAGATTACATCCTATCAGATGGAGATATACAATATTTTTAAAGCATAATAAAGGTAATAATAATCTAGTAAGTTAGAGGTGTTGAGTACGACGAAGAAGAGAAAACAGTACAGCAGAATGGGGGAGTGGTCAGGAGGTATGAAAGGCGATTGCAATGTTAAATATAGTGTAAGAATTGGCGTCAAGGAGAGGGTGGTATTTGAGCAGACTCACACAGGGAGATGAGAGAGTGAGACATGTAGACACCTTGGGGCAGAGAGTTCTAGACAGAGGGAAGAGACAGTATGAATGCCTTAAGGCAGAACATGTCTCACTCTCTCATCTGAATTCAGTCACTCTGAATTCCTTGGTGTTTCTCAAAGCGACTGGAGCTGGAGAGTGGGAAGGAGAGAAGAGGAAGATGAAGTCAGAGAAGTTAGGAGGTTGGGTGTCCAATCAAGGAGAGCCTTGAAGACCATGTACCATAAGGCTTTTGACTTTTAAGTAAAATGAAGAACCATTACAGGGTGATGCCACTGTAGTTTTCCATCATACCCCGCACCCCTTTGTTATCCTAGTAAATTGAATCCCAAGACTCAAGTGGCCACTTACCACCATGCTGTCGTCATGCATCAGGCACCACATCATGTTGGTGTTCCAATGAGGATGGTCAATGGATAATCATTTTGAGTGCCTTTCAAAAATTCTAACTGGGTGGGATGGGGGGTTGGGGAGGGGAGAGTGCCTGGGTGGCTCAGTCGGTTATGCATCCAACTCTTGATTTTGGCTGGGGTCATGATCTCAGGGTTGTGAGATGGAGCCCTGCTCTGAGCGTAGAGCCTGCTTAAGATTCTCTCTCCCTCCCCCTCTGCCCCTCCTCTTGTCCCCTCCCTATCTAAAAAAAAAAAAAAAATTCTAACTGGGGATGCTTCCAGCATTTAGACTACAGCACAGACAATATTCTAATGCATTTGTCAATGAAAGGCAAACCATTTGTTCAATGAATACATCTGTTTCAGTTGTGTTCATTTTTACCTTCTTTGAGCACATTTTTGCCTGGCTATTTGAAATATTAATATCCTTCCAAGCACATCTTTAAAATTTCTGCTTCTTCTACCCACCATAACCTGGACCCTTACCACAAGCTTCTCTGTAGACTGATCCCCCACTATTGGCATGTTTGTGTTTTCAGCATCCACCAGTGTCTGAGATGTCACTGCCCAAAGTACCTTCTCTCCACATAATTTCAAGTCCCTTGTAGAACCAAATCCTGACCTTGGCTACAGGATCACATTCCATGTCTCTTTAAACACCTTTTTATGAGTATCTCCTATGAGCATGTTCTTCTCTTTCAAATTCCTCCTCAAAACCTCCTTTAATCAGTTTTTTACAAGAAAAAGCTAGCAATTTAATCACTGTAGTTTGTTTTAACTGTGGCAAGGGTATGGATAGAATGTTCTTTCCTTTTTTTTCATCCGGAACACCCTTGAAAGGGCTGGTATCTTTATGAGATCCTCTGGGCGTCTCAGAAAGTGCCTTAATCCCAGTTGAGCAATGGGATCAGTAATTTTGAGTTTGTGCCATGTTACAGCAGATAGTACACTGCAAAAATGTTCTCCTGGAGTTGAGGGTGGGGGAACGTGCAGGGAGAGACACTGGTGACATGGAGATTTGGTCAAGGATACAGAGCCTATATTTGGGTAAGTTGCCTCCGTTTTTCACTAATAAGATTTCTAGGAATCAGGTTTATTGTGAACCACATGTGCACACTGTGCTTTTCTCAGTTTGTCATTCCTATGCTCTGGCAAATTTCTAGGCCTAATTCCAAGATGTTGCCATTTCCCCATGGGTATCATAAACCTGGTGCAGTGTGCCTGGTTGATTTTCTGATGTGGCTGTCAAAAAGCAAGGAAACTCCATCCGATTTTTTTTTCACATTTTATGATTATTTCCTTTGGGCGAGTATATGCCAGGCATATACATCAAGCGTTGTTGAGATTTCTTATTAAAGCACAGGTCCAACTATCCAAAAACTATTAATTTACACTGCCCTAAAACCATGTGTATACATTGTCCCATCCAAAAAGCTGCTAATCCTAAGGACCACTTAGCCTAGAAAATCAGGTGTTCCAGCCTATACTACCCACCCCTCAGCTTATATGCCAAATGTCATGCTAATAAATGATCCGTCATTCTCAGGATCTTATTTGTGGAGGGAAAAACCAAGTCCTATTAAACCATAGCCGAAGAGACCCGTTGTCTGCTTCCCTAGAAGCACATGACACCATGCATGGTTTAATTTCACTCAGCTCTTTAATTGAGCCTTGGTGCTAACACTTAATGGTTCACCAGGGCATTGTATCCTGCAGATTTTAAATTAAAGTTTGAGACCTCCCTGCAGGACATGCACAGTACTCCAATTAACACTAATCGGTTTTACACATGATTATCAAGTGAAAAATATGGTTTTCCTGAGAATGCCTCTTCTTTTCTCCGGCTTTAAAAAGCCCATAAATTCTAAGGGAACGATCATGGATGCACGCAAAGACTAGATATACCAATGTCTAGTATAGTGTTTATATTGGCAGAAAACTGGAAGGAAATATCTACAACAGAGAATCATGTCCGTAAAGGATAATGGAGAAAAATGCAACATTTTTTTAATGTTATGAATAATTTTTGACATGGGAAGATGCTCATGATATACTGTTAAGTGAAAAAGGTTGAAAAAATACAAGAGTGGCATAATATCTCTTTCCTCCACAGCATAGAAAGACCAGAAGGATATGTGTATCAAAATGTAAATTATAATTATCTCTAGTGGTGAGAATAATGTTAATGTTTATCTTATTCATAAGCATTTCTAATTTTCTAAAAATAATGCATTATTTTTGCAAAAAGAAAGCATTATTTTTCAAAATCTGTCATTGACCCTACAGGAAAAAAAAATGGAACAAGTGGCTTTATTTTGAAATTGTTTAAATCCATCCTTCATCTCCACCAACCCTTCTGTGGGGTACTGAGATCTCTCTATAAGTAATGTGTTAATAGTTTCCAAGGGAATTATGAGAGTAAACTGGGGTTTTATACACGCATGGAGAGGTGAGCACGGGAGTGAGTGACTGCAGATGCCCATTCTCGTGTTCATTTATGCCAAAACTCCCACCAAGGGTGCACTTATGTCCCTGTGTTTCTCTTCCAGAGCCAAAGATGTTTATCTTGCTCTATGTTACAAGTTTTGCCATTTGTGCCAGTGGACAGCCTCGGGGTAATCAGTTCAAAGGAGAGAGCTACTCCCCAAGATATATCTGTAGCATCCCTGGCTTACCTGGACCTCCAGGACCCCCTGGAGCAAATGGTTCCCCGGGGCCCCATGGTCGGATCGGCCTTCCAGGACGAGATGGTAGAGACGGCAGGAAAGGAGAGAAAGGTGAAAAGGGGGCTGCAGGTAACGAACAATGAAGTTCCCTAAACCCCGCTCCTCTGTGCTGTGCTCAGTGGGGAGTCTGCTTGGGATTCTCTCTCTCTCTCTCCTCTCCCTCTGCCGCTCCCCCCGCTCATGCTCACACACTCTCTCTCTCTCTCAAATAAATAAATATATCTTTAAAAATAAACGAATAAACACCTCTGGTTCACCCCCACCTTAAACTGTTCCGTTCTTTGTTGCCTTTTCTAATAAGAATTGCTCCTGAAATCCCTTCTCTACTTCACTTTCCTTAATCATAATTAATACTGAGCCCTCACTATGCCTTGGATACTGCTCGAGAAACTCTTTACGTGCAACCTTATTTTATTGTAATGACAACTCTTTCAGTGATGCCATTTTACAGATGAGAACACAGAGCAATAACATGGTTAAATTAATTACTGCAGAGGGAAGTTCACTGCTAGTGAACAGCAGAGCTGGATTCAAACACTGATGCCCAAGACCACAGGGCAGTCACAACTAGCAGGCAATGTCTGCATGCGCAAGGGCATGGATGGATAGCAGACAGATGGACAAGGAAGGGAAATGGACAGACAAAGCAGAGGTAGGAATCAGGAACCAAAAGCACATGTGCTATCCTGCTCTGCGCTAATATCCAGAGCAGAGTTACATGAAAGACTTCTAGATTTTACTTTTCAGAGATGAAATGACAATAGCACTGTATAGCCCACCTTTCCTGGCTCATCTCTTTCCCACCTGCCCTGTAACAGCTGAAAAAGGTAGATTCTTATAGCTCTTTACAGCAACACAATTGCCCTCTACCACTTCAGTAATTTTTACTTTTTCTCCACAAATAAGTTGGGCCAGGAAGATTGCCAGACCCTGCGATCCTTCAGAGTAAACCGAACTGAAATTCTAGAGAAGCCTTCAGAGTAAACCGAACTGAAATTCTAGAGAAGCCAGGTTAACTCTAAAAGAGGAAGTGATTTGGCATCAATCTTTGAAAACAAGTTTCTGAGTCTAAGGCCTTGGACAAAAGATAGGAAGAGAAAAGTTAATCCGTTCTAAGAAATAAGTCTCTATCTAGTCATTGCACCTGATTTACTGGTGTTACATGAAACAGTAGCACAATATATATGCAATTTACCGGATAATGATTCATTTCTGAATTTGGCACGCAGAAAATACTTGGAAAATTGGTAGCTACCAAATGTGTATGAATATTGTTCAATATTAGATAAAAAATCTTTAGGCAAAGGTTCAACATCTTATCTATGGTAACACCTATGAATATAACTTAACTGTTGTGTCATGATCATGAATAGCCTTGAAATCCTGTAAGAACACCAGGATCAGAGTTACATATGACCAACACTTTTAGTTTACTGTGTCTGGAAGCAATAATGTAGTGCTTACCCAAGCAGACAACGGAGTCCGTAGGATTTAGGCTCAAATCTTGGCTCCTTCAATTACTAACTTAGTATCCTTGGGCAAATAGCCACTTTTAGCCTCAGTTCCCTCATTTGTAAATTGGAAGTAGTAAGGCTGATTGTGATGATTAAGCACAATAATACATGCAAAACACTTGGTAGAAAAGCTGCCATGTGGTAAGCACTCAGGAAATGTTAGCTGTCGTTACATATCACACAATGTTCTGCAAATGTGAGTCATAGCTAAGTTCCTGAATATCCAAAGTCATATAATAAACTAGAAATGAGTGATGGGTTTCATGAGGTAGTTCTAGTGTCATTTAAAAATAGGTATGTGGCTATGCGTTCAGATTAAATTGAATGTTCATAATTGCTACAATTTTAACCATACGAGGCTGGCTACAGCCCCATATTCATCTATCCACCCATGCATTATTCTTCAACAAGATTCTTGTGTACATATTGCTATCTGGTATTATTCTATACCAGTGTTTCTCAACCTCCACCCTAATGACATTTGGGGCCAAATAATTAGTTATGTAGGATGGATATCCTGTGCATTGTAGGACAATGCCAATATAGAAACATATAATTATAATATTCATCATCCTCATCATCATGGCCATTTATTAAGAACTGTGTCAGGAATTTTACATTTAGTACTTAATGTCTACCATAACCCTGTTAGAAGTCTTTATAATCAACAATAATAATGTTACAGTGAAAATATTTAAATTAAAAAATAAAATGACTTCCCAACCTGAGATGACTTAAATCCAATATACACAAATACACATACAAGAATCTGTAACAGCCAAGAAATGTAGGAATGCCTTTGTGACCAATGAAGAAAAATACACCCCATTTACAAACAACAGTAATGGAGCTCTGCAGCTTTGGGAACAAGCTCTTAATGCAGCTGGAACTGGACACAACATGGGTGGTACCCTTTGATTCTTCTGTCCCCTTGAATGACACCACATATGTTTTCTCATTCATGTACCCTTGGTAAACATGCCCATTACATGCATCCAACCAAGTGCAAACAGAATCAAGCAAAGTTTTGTCCAACTTCTCTACTTTAAATTACAAGTACAGAATTTGTTATACCAAATTAGAAATTTTCTGTTAAACATATCTGCCTCCCTCTCTGGTCTATAGCAATTACTCTTGTAGCATAATCCCACCATTTAATTTAATCTGAATGCACAACCCTATAGATATCTTCAAATAACACCAGAACCACCTCATGAAAGAGATCATTCTAGTTTATTGTATGGCTTTAGAGATTGATGAACTTAGCTATGACCCATATTTGCAGATCACAGTATAATACATAGTAACAGCTAGCTTGAGGGTGGAACAGGTGTCATTCATGTCAAGGTCCCACTCAGCCCATAGCATAGTGCCTGGCATTTAGTGGATGGTCAATCAATATTACATGATTTAGATGTATGTATTCATGCACACATAAATCCATGGATGGATGGATGGATGGATGGATGGGAGAAAGAAATAGCATTGAAGAAGAAATCTTTGTAAGCCCATTTCCTAGAGAACTAAGAAGAAATCCTTAGTCAGTACCTAAGTGTAGACTAACCACTATTCCATAATTCTCCTCTTTACCCAAGCATATGTCTAACTGAATAGGAAGAGGGAGAGTGATGTATCCCTTCTTTCCATTATTCATTAATTGGCCCTTAGCACAACTGTAAATCCTTCATGCAAACAGGAAGAATTACTTCAAGTTATTATAGTTAATCCTTGATTATCTATTTCAATGACCATAGAAAATCCAAACGCTGAGATTGGACTTAAATCCAATTCTTCATATTGCAAGTGGAGTATTTGAAACACAGACAAGAAGTGACTTGCCAAAAGTCATAGAGGCAGGAGGACTGGAGTACATAATGAAATTTAATAGTCAAAATTGTTGCTGATGCCAAAAAGTTTTTTTATTAATATGTCAAAGATCACTCATGGAGACAGCAAAAGTTAAGCTCCTATTGAAAATAAAAATAACAATTTAGAAGTTGTAGTCCTTAATTCACAAGTAAATTTAACAGTAAAATAGTATTCATATTTTATTTCTACCAAAAAGAAGCAAAAGATCAGACTATTATGGCCTTATTTCAAGAAATATACCAGAGTATATTCTGGCTGGGACCAGTGGAATTTCAACTTCACAACAAAAGCCACCTAGAGCTTGAGGACAGTTCTGTGATCAGTATTAACACTGATCCCATCACGAAAAAAAGGTTTCATTCATTATTAGAATCTTCTGTGCATCATAAATTGTTAAACAGCCTCTTTCCAAAATTATTAAAACAAAATACTGTATGTTTTAAGGGTAAAGCATTAATTCTCCTCAAATTTACATTATCCAGAACATTTCATTCCTACATTTGCCAAATCACTGAAAAATAATTAAGCTCATACACTGATATACATGTAATATTAAAATAAAAGAATATTTTCTTTTATTTGAGCACTATCAAGATAAAAAGGCTTAGCTTAATAAAAGTTCCTGAGAACAAATACATAGTTAAGAGTGAAACTACACAGTATATCAGTAAAATACTTTCCCTGACTACAAAAGTACATCATAAATTACCAATAATTTGGATACTTTTTGAGGGTATATCATTATACAAGCATTATTTATGTAATGGATTTGACCATAAAAATTAAATGACATTTTCATGCTTTGTTATTATATATATATGGTTTAAAAATTAAATAGATGTTGCTTATCCCTTTCAACCAATGATCACAATTTCTCTTCATTTAGCCTATGGTTGATCTGTAGTTATAAAGATTTGGACAAACAGAAAATATTTCACTGTGGTGATTTTGAATTTGTTGAAATCCTTTCACAGATATTATGTCTTTTCTATATATAAGGAGACCCAGAGAAATTAAGGGACTTGCCTAAAATGATACAACCATTTAGCTGCAGAGCCAAACAGAATTTAGGATTCTTGATTCCAGCCCCACAGGTAAGAGGCACTTTGATGAAGGGGAAGCATCATTACACTAGGACTTGGATTCCAGTCCTAGCCTTGCTACAGAAGCGAGTTTCTTCACCTTTCTGGGACTGTTTTGTCCCCCAAAAAAGAACTACTACACAGTGGTGGCCATCACAGTTGTTTGGTTATTGTAGCATATTGAGCCCTCACTATGTGCCAGGTGCACTTTACAATGTACACTCTAGCCCCTGACCCAGAGGGATGCTCAGGCTCCAGAGTCAGGCAGGCATGAGTTCAGGTCACAGCTCCATCACTTACTAGCTATTCTCTTGAGCAAACTAACTTCTCTGTGGCTCAATCTCCCCATCTGCAATGGAAGCAATAACAATTTCCTAATCCATAAAGTTGTTTCAAGACCTAAAGAAGACAATGCCTGTGAATAAAGTGCTGTCCCTGGTACATAGTAAATGTTGAATAAATATGAGCTAATCTAATTTTCATTAATTCTTGTATTATTAATACCGATAAAAGTAGGATGGGGCATAAGACAAAATAGCCTCTAAGGATTCATCTGGTTCTGTCTGCCCCCATGACCTCACTCTGGGGAATAATATCATTATGCTCATTGAATTTCTCCTGTAGTGACAAATACTATATGTGACTGATTTTGTTGCAAATGATCCACCATCAAAATAACATTTAAATGATTTCTCATGCACTCAGGAAAACTAACCTGTAATTCTGATGACAATTTTCTGTTTCCATTTTAATGCATCAGTGATTTTTTTTTTTAAAGATGCATTAGTATTTAGTAGTGTACTGTTGAAAGTTGATTGGAGAAACACATATAGGGTGTGCTGGCACTATGTGGGGCATGCTATTTGTGACTGTACATTTGGAGGAACCATTAATTAAACTGTAAACTCTTTTTAAAGGTTTGAGAGGTAAGACTGGACCACTGGGCCTTGCTGGAGAGAAAGGGGACCAAGGAGAGATTGGGAAGAAAGGACCCATGGGACCAGAGGGAGAAAAAGGAGAAGTAGGTCCAGTTGGGCCTCCTGGAGCAAAGGGGGACAGAGGAGAGCAAGGGGACCCAGGGCTGCCTGGAGTTTGTAGATGTGGAAGCATTGTACTCAAATCTGCCTTTTCTGTTGGCATCACGACCAGCTACCCAGAAGAAAGGCTACCAATTATATTTAACAAGGTCCTCTTTAATGAGGGAGAGCATTACAACCCTGCAACAGGGAAGTTCATCTGTGCCTTCCCAGGGATCTATTACTTTTCTTATGATATCACATTGGCAAATAAGCATCTGGCAATCGGGCTGGTCCACAATGGGCAGTACCGGATAAAGACCTTCGACGCCAACACAGGGAACCATGATGTGGCTTCGGGGTCCACAGTCATCTATCTGCAGCCAGAAGATGAAGTCTGGCTGGAGATCTTCTTCACTGACCAGAATGGCCTCTTCTCAGACCCAGGTTGGGCAGACAGCTTGTTCTCCGGATTTCTCCTATATGTTGACACAGATTATCTAGATTCCATATCAGAAGATGATGAGCTGTGATCAGGACTCATGTCCTGAATGTTCCAAGATTCTTGTGGCAGACACTTTGATTTAATCTGAGGCCCTAGACGGTGGAGCAAGCAGAAACGAGATCCAAAGAGACTCCCACTCAGATTCCAAAGCACTTACAGAGAATTCTAGCAGCATCTATTAAAACAAGCTGAACCACCAAATGGTTGAAACCACACCAAAATGAATTCTATAAAACAATAACCCCAGATAAGAATCCTCTCGAAAGCGATGTTCATAAATATTTAAACAAATTAAAGACAATGTTAACAAATTTTCTATTAAACTCCCTGAGTGATAAAATCAGCTGGCAATGATATTGTCTCATTAAATCTTCATAAAATTACATTTTTGCTTGCTACTTAAGAGAATCATAACACCCTAGACAAAGTCTTTAACAATTCTCAAAAGTCAAAAACTAAGGGTAAGAGATACTGAGTAATTTCAGGCAAGCTAAAGTGAAGTGATAACTTCCTTTGTTTTATTATTTGTTCCTTCACGCTTGTATATGTATTCACTCAACAATTCTTTAGTAGGCCTCTGTGACCCAGACACTGTGGTAGTGGGTCAGATTTAATAGTGAGTTAAAACAAAATCTCTACGTTCATACAGGCTGGTGTGTGATGAGCATACCGTCAAATTCAGTGAGATGAGCACCTGACAGACTGACTCGAAGCTGGACGCACATGGGAGCTACTCTGTCCTGGAGAAGGGGGCCAGAGAAACTTTCACACATGGAAAAATGCTAAGCATTCTAAGTGGTGTGTGTTTAAGGAGGTGGGAGGAATACAAGGGAAACATGAATCAGCAGCTGTATTCACCACATCTCACCCTCAAAACACCACTGGTATTTGCCATTGGAAAGGGGTAAAAAACTCAGAAATAGAGGGGGCCCGGGAGGTGTAATAGAAATGAAGAAAAACAAGTTACTGAGATCAGCCAGGAGGGCATTCTCCTAAATCCTTTAGCTTGACAATTTCCCAAGACAATTATTATTCCTCTTAGCTTGCGCACAAATGAGGGCACTACTTTACATTGTCAGGAGGCATTATTTCTCATGGATTTCCAAGGTATTGAATTCAAGTAAAGTGAAACATATGTCCACTGATTTACAGTGAACTGATGGGGGTGAACGGGAGGAGGAGGGAGAGAGAACAGACGTCTGAGCAAATAACTGTCCCTTCCAAGCCTCAAGGCTCCCGCAGTCCAGCCATCTCTCAGGGTGGGCATCTGGTTCCCCACTGCAACACAGTTCCTCACCGTTCCATCCCAGTCAGGATTCCCTCTCATCTGCCACACCCTTAGCTGACAGTCGTAGGATTCCCTTACTCTCTTCCTTTTTGGTGGCTTCTAATCCTCCTTCCGTGTGTTCTCTCTTGGTCCATTCATTTGATAAACATTTTTATGCCTCCCCTGGGTGAGTCACCACAGGGTTCTGTGATGGTGGAGGAACACCAAGGTGAACACAGCACAGCCCCTGCCACCCAATTTCTAAGGACACGAGAAAGGAAATGACATGTATACACATACACAAAATACCAAGAATTCTGGAAATGAGCAGGCTAAAATATGCTAAGTGCTAAACTGGACATAGAGACAAATGCTCTGGAAGAAATGCTGAGGGGAACAGGTTTACTCTCAAATTGAGGGGTGAGAGAGGAGGACTTGGGAAATCTCCTCTGCCCCCTGCGCCTTCCATGGTAGGTGGGACATAGAGCAGCAAAATTGGGGACAGAGGTAATAACAGGGACAAAGCATGAAAGTAAGAACAGAGACCCAGAAAAGCCTCAAATGCCAGCCTGACAAATGTGGACTTCATTTATGAGGAACCATGGAGAACCTGTGTGCCCCAGAGCTGGGGACTGCCATGATCAGAGGGGACATTGGCAGTGATCAAGTAGCGGCGTGTAAGGGCAATGCTCACTTCTCCCATCCACAGACCTACCTCCCATCATCTTCTTCTGCCTGCCATGCTTTGCTCCATTGGTTGCTCTCCTCTGGAGTCAGGACACAGGTCTGGAAGGCCAAGAGCAATGAAAGTAGAAAAGAAGAGAAAGCAAAGGTGGTTTGAGATAGTCACCTGCTTCTACATAATAGCTGGACCTGGAAGGCCAGGCTACAGAGTGTAAAAAAAACAGCCAACAGCAGAAGCTCATCTGGGGAACACGAAAATATGGGCCCTCTGAAGACCATGGGATTTGCTGGAGAAACTCGAAATGGAGGAGTTATTGTAGACAGTCATGACCCACAAGATTATTGTGTAATTTAAATTTTTTTTTGATCATGACTCATTCATGCATTCATTTTGTGGACATTGTTTACTTATCTTTTAAATGTTTCTTTCATTATAGCTTTGCACAGTGGCAGTATCGTAGCCAATGAGGTTTATCCGAGGCGCAATTATTGCTAATTAAATGTTTCTTTCATTATGAAGCCTATTTTGAGTAGCCTTTTTAAACTCATGCTTCTTCAGCTGGTTTGAGGCCCAAGGATGAATTTTATTTTGAAATATCTGGTGGGCTGGTGATGGGGACCAGAGAGCTAAAGTGAGAAAGGAAAGACTATTTTGGTATTAAAAGGATAAACTCCTTAAGCAAACATAGGTGTCTCTTGTTCCTCAAAAAAGAAATGACAGATACCATTTATCCACATTTATGGGTATTTGTGTAAAAAAAATAGACAACTGATTTTGGTTTAAAAAAATTCTAAGTCTCATTCCAATCATTCTTTGAAAGGGCTGACTTGCAATGAATATATATTAAGAGAGATTTATTAACTATGTAACATCTTGTTCCAGAAAGGACTTAGAGTCACTTGCAAAGATAGATAAAACACAGAAAGAATGCATTAGTCAGAATCAGGTGAGAATAAAAGAGCAAAACAAATTTTAAAAAAAAGTGAGACCAACACAAAACCTGTGTGTGCTTATGTAGCACAATTTCAGGACACGTGTGTTTCCTTGTACTTGTGCATGCAAAAGGGCATTCCCGGGTCATTCATCATTGTGAATGATGTTGTTTGCGGTGATAAGAAAGTTCTATAAACTCTGAATATACTTCTTCTCTGCCACTCTGTGAAAAAAGATCATGGACATAAAAATATTTCAGAAATCAGCTAACGTGTTGTCTGATACCTTCTTCTCTCTCGCCTTCTGTAGCCTCCACTTCCAGCAAACACCCACCCTGTCACCCTGTCACCAAAGCCAAACCTAAGGGACATTGTGGATGTTGCTGTTCCCTTCCCCGCTGGATTTTGTTCAGTATAAAATCCTTAATGGTTCCAGCTCTTACATGTATAGTTCTGAGTCATTGCATCTTTCCATCCCCAATGCCAAGGTTTCATTTGTATACTCATCGTTACTTCCCCAGACGAGTAAAAACTTTCTGATTGACCCTCTGCCTCCAGATGCAACCCTCCAATCCATTCTCCACAAATACAGGTATGATCGTGTCAATCCACAGCTTAAAGGCTAGCAGTGGCCCTCCAATCCCTCTAGTACGAAAGGGGGCTGGAACTTTTGGGCACTTTGCTAATCTGGTATTCATTCCGTATCTTTTTTCTGGTATCCATACCTAATTTCCTTCTGAAGGACCACCCTCCTTTACATGCTAAGTCTTTGAGCTTCTAAATGGAATTGACTCATGTACTATATAAATCCCTGGCCTGAACAATCAGAGCATAGCTTTCCACTCACCAATATAATTGGTTTGGGCAACTCAATCAGAGCCTGTGAGCCTCTATGAGCTATCTTACCATCACAGAGCATAATGGACCGAGATAGAGAGTCACTTCAAACATTAGACATGCCTGTAGCCAGTCTTCCCTTGGACTTGCCATTCCATTCCCTTTTTACCAAGCCCTTTTGAGGTGGGTATTCAACCACTTGCAAAAGATAACCTACCTAATATTAATACAAACATCCTTTAGCAAGGCACATTAGGCCCTTTGGGATCTAGCCCCTGCTTACTTTATAGTCACATTGCCAAAAGTCACCACATGAAACCTATAATCTAAACGAATGCAGGATACCCACAGTTCTAGGACGCCTTGTTCCTGTGTGCCTCAGAACCTTTGCACACACTGTTTCGTTTGCTCATCATGCCATTGCTGTCTTGTCTGCCTGCCTAGCTCACCTTTTAAGACTCAGCTAGGAAGTTTCTTCATTTTCTCTAATGTTCCTCCTCCCCTGTGCCCAAGAGGAATTATAGATGACCTCACACATCTTCCTAATGATCTGGAAACTAGTGCAGTTACAGTAGCCATAGTGAACAATTGGCACTATTTCGAATGCTTTACGTGGATTAGCTCACTTGGTCCTTACAGCAATTATTCTCTCTATTTTACAGATGAGGAAACTGAGAGACAGAAAAGATAAGAAATATGTTATCTAAATAGGGTCACAAAGACCCAGGCAGTTGAGCACCAGAGTCCGCTCTTAATCATCATGCTGGGTCCTTCTCCTATTACACACTCATTCCACAGTTGTGCGTCACTGTTCTGCCCATATATTTCTTTTTTTTTAATTTTATTTATTTATTTATTTATTTATTTATTTATTTATTTATTTAAGAGAGAGACAGACAGACAGAGAGCCAGCACGAGTGAGGGGAGGGGCAGAGGGGGAAGGAGAGAATCTTAAGCAGACTCCACACTGAGTGCAGAGGCTGACGTGGGCCTCAATCCCACAACCCTGAGATCATGACCTGAGCTGAAATCAAATCAGACGCTCAACCGACTGAGCCACCCAGCGCCCCTGCACTGCCCATATGTTACTACATTTGGCTATCTATCCTATTCATCTTTATACTCAAGGGCCGTACACGGTGCTGGCCTTAATATGTGCTCAATAAAAAAATGTGATGAATTGATCAGTGCCAAGTTCTTTTTAGCCTCAATCTTTACATGTGTTTCACAGACAAATTATTGCACTGTGGGAAAAGTGTCCCATTCTTCCATCCTCTTCCTTTGATGCTTGTAAACATCATTTTCTTCCTATTTCAGCTAAGCCCATCACAATCAGGACTGGCTCCTGCCTGATCAAAAAATGCAGTGTGGCTCGACCAGGGGGCTCTACAAACTCTAGGGAGACAAAGCTGCTCTAAGCTCCCTTTCTCTGCACAAGAAACAAAGACTAGCACTGGGATAGGTGCCGAGTCTATGGGTCTGGTTTAGTTCTGCCAAGGAGAACTCAGGCAATCTTTTACATGACCATGTTTATCATCATGCTGAGAAAAATCAGGCAGCCTGAATTCCTCTCTGTTTTCCTCACAAGAGAGTCCATATAGTTAGGACGCGTACACGCGCGCACACACACACACACACACACACACACATTCTTGTCCAGATTAATCCTGACAGAAGCCAGGAGCAAGCAGGACTACACTGTGCACAGGCCTCCTGTGTCCCGAGTATGGTTGGTACTCAAGTCTAAGACATGCCGAATACGTTGGGTAACTGAAGAGTCCTTTGGAGAAAAAAATTTTAAACACACACACGTAAAATTTTCAAATAGGAGGGTTCAAAAAACAAAAAACAAAACATGAAAAAAAAAGCGAGAAACTATGCCCTCATCCCAGTGCCCTCTTGCTATGGCCAAAATATTTCTTTTGTGTTTTGTCTAAGATACAAAAATCACAAAGTCTCCAATTTCTGAGAATGTATGTCAAGAAAATAATTACTGGGTACCTGGGTGGCTCAGATGGTTAAGCATCTGCCTTCGGCTCAGGTCATGATCCCAGGGTCCTGGGATCGAGTCCCACATAGGGCTCCCTGCTCCATGGGAAGCCTGCTTCTCCCTCTCCTGCTTCTCCCTCTCCCACTCCCCCTGCTTGTGTTCCCTCTCTCACTGTGTCTCTCTCTGTCAAATAACTAAATTTTAAAAATCTTTAAAAAAAAATAATAATTACTAATGTGTGCAAAGATTTAATTACAGAGAGAGCCTTGCAGGAAAGTTTATAATATGGAAAAGTGGGAAACAGCCTAAGTGATAATAGAATATTGGTTAAATGAGCTGTGATACGTTCATCCAACAGAATATATGGAGTGTCATAAAAAGTGGTGAGGATGGAAATGCATTGGCACCGTAAGATCTTCATGAAACACAAACAGAACAAAGTGGATTCCTAAAAAGCATTTCTGTAATTATCCCACTTTTAAAGGGTGATTGCATATGTGCATAGAAAAAGTTGAATGAAAATAAGTGATTAATGAGGATTTTTTAATTTCCACACTTTTGATCTTCGTTTTCATTTTTATAATAAACATACTTTACTTATTTTACATGAAATGTGTTTATATAAGCTCTTGGATAGTCAGAATAGTTGTACACTATTATGCTCCCAAAGGATTGCAGAGAAGAGTCTAAGGAGAGAGGAAAAAAAAAAAAACTAAAATTGTAAGTTACGTGTGAAACATCATCCTTTAAGTTTTCTGGTGGCATACCTGGATGTCTATTCCAGAGGATTCTTTAAAGCAAGAATAAACCAGAATAATCCTAGTTTATATATTTTTAAAATTATCCCACCCTAACTTGAACAGGGAAGGAAATGAGTCTTGAATTGACATCATTTTATTGTGTTTTATTAGTCCGGAACTATAAACCCAATGGATTAACCACAGTATGAAGTCATTCCGAATCGATGCATCTGTCAGATCGCAAAGGCATTTATGAGCAGCAATATGAAGAAGACCACGTCCATGGCTTCACTCCGTGCCATCATGAAGGTGGCAGAATTTATTGAAATAAAACCTTACCCAATCTAGTCAGAATTCCAAGAACTTATCTGAAAGCACTGGAGTAGAAAAATCATAAACTCTAAGGGGTTGCATAGATACTCATACATTTTCTTTTACCAGATTGCTTGTGAGATGCTGCCTTGGCTGAAATAAAGAGCAGGAAAAGGCAAAGTCTCTGTAATCTATCCCTACCACAGCTTCAGATAACATTCTTGGCACTGCAGTACATCCCTGTTGTTATTGAAATTACTCTGAAATAATGAAAAGGAGTTGTAAGGATCTTCTACAGAAAACGCCCAGGTCTGACTATACTGACAACTAAAATTAAAGTGCAGCCACCTGAAGTGGTCCAGCTGGTCAGACTACTGGCAAAAAATAATTCTATGGTTGGTAGGGGAGACTGCCAGCTTCCAGAATACATATTCATCAATATACCAAGACACAGGCACACACACACATGGTCCATACCCGCTTGACTCCCCCTAGGCATAAAATTCTGATTAAATTCAGGATGTCCAATCAAGTTTGGATTTCAAGTAGCTACAACAAATCATTATTGCGTATAAAGATGTCCCAAGGATTTCACTGGGAGCCTTGTATTTTTATTTGCTAAATCTGGCAACTCTACTCCCCTAGAATTCACCTGCAAAGGCGTAAGGTGAATCCAAGTGACCTTCAGAAAAGCAGTGTACATAGCTTTTCATATAATAAGAAGCAGCTTTTCTTATGAGAAGGAATTCTTAGTTTCCCAAAAGAGCTTCAAAGAACTAAATTTTTTTTTAAAGATTTTATGTATTTATTTGACAGAGACAGCGAGAACAGGAACACAAGCAGGGGGAGTGGGAGAGGGAGAAGCAGGCTTCCCGCTGAGCAGGGAGCCCGATGTGGGACTCGATCCCAGGACTCTGGGATCATGACCTGAGCCGAAGGCAGCCGCTTAACAACTGAGCCACCCAGGCGCCCCTCAAAGAACTAAATTTAACTGAATCAGAAAGACATAAGAAAAGCTGGGTGGAAAGTCAGAAGATGTAAGATCTAACCCCAGCAATTACAGAAACCAACCTTGTGTAACTCTTTTAACAAGTCATCTAAACCCAGTAAGTCTATTTGCACATTAGATCCATGGTGGAAAATACGCAGCTGCCTTTCTATCTCTGAACTCATGGCAGTTACTGTTATTTGATCTCTGCATTCCTTCTCACTGTGCCCATGGGCAGCCTCAGGACCCTGCTCAACCAAATCTCCATCATTCATCATGCACTGACAAGAATCTACCCTTGAGATGAAACTGTTCGTCTTCTCCGAATTAAATAAATGAGCCTTGGGCTTCCCTTCCGGCTCTAATAGAAGTTTGGAATTCTTTGGAATTCCAATTCGACTCTGAAAAGCAAGATCATGGCAAGTTTCACACCCTTGATTAAAAGTAAAACATGGCAACTGTCGTCTTTGAAGCAGAGCTTTTTCAAATTCAGAGCAGGAGTAATGGACACAGGAGTCCTGCTTTGATTGGACCCTGTGGGAGCTGGATGGCTCCAGCTGTCCTCAAGAACCTCAGTGGAGGACATGACAGGTCCTGACTCCCACCTTCAGCAATGACTTTGACTACACGTCTCTTCATGTTTTCACTTCTTTCTGTACACCATGGGCTTCTCATATCACTCACTGGCTTTCTCTCTCTCTCTCTCTCTCTCTCTCTCTATCTCTATCTCTATCTATATATATTCTCTACCTCATGAATTCTGCTTTCTCCCAATCCCAACCTCTCCTAGCCTCTCGTAGTACCGTGCTAGTTCGTGACATTTTTTTTTGTTTCAGCTCCAATAGCTGATTCTCTCTTACTTGCCCCAGACTGAGGGTCTCAAGGCTTAGCTGGCCCCTGTTTGCCAAAGGCCAGTCTAGGGATTGGCTCTTAGTTCAGTTAGAATCCGTTGGTGCTGTCAGCTAGGACTGTTAAGTACCTGGTATAAAACATGGTTGCCGGGGCGAAGCTCATCAGCAGGGGATGTTGGGGGGCTAGGGGCTTGTTCTGGGTTTTTTTCTTTTCAAAAGGATGTGGTGGGTACCATTATGTCCAGTTCATAACTTCACAGGGTCTTTTCAAGGACCAAATATGATCATGTATGTGAAAAGTGACTGTTTTAGCTGGTTTCCCCACAAGCAGAACCTGAGGCAAAAATCTGAGTGTAAGTAGCTCATTTGCGAGGTGCAGGAAACACCAGTAAGGAGATGAGGAAACAGAGGCAAGTAATGTGTGTGTGGAAACTGCTACAGTAGCTGCCTGAGGCTTATCCCCAAGGGAAGCTGCGGGAAATGGGATGAAACACACACCCCAGAATGAGCTCACCCCAAAAGCACGGGAGCTGGAGCATTTAAAGACGAACTCCCAAGAGTTGTTGGTTGAGGACTACTCCCTAGCACTTTGGGCATGCACTGGTGTTCCCGCAGAGTGGCTTTCCAAGGTTCTGGAAAAGGGCCTCAGGCACAGAGATGCAGGTAAGACACTCAGAAATCCACCAGAGCACCCTGAGTTGGTTAAGGCCCAAGGAATATGGGAGGAACATGGGAGAGGTACTGACGTCCCCTGCTTTAGTACTTTGTCAGATCTCAAACAAATGCCAACTGAGGACAGGGAAGCAGTGCCTGGCACATAATAGATGCCCAGTAGATATGTGTGAGATAAATGAGTAAACGGATGAATAAATGAATGACAGAAAGTTCTATGTAAATGAATCTAATTATTATTATTATTGGAGTAATGTCATGGATCTTTCATATCTGCTTTTCTCTTTATGCCAGTGAGGTGGTAATATGATGGAAAAGGACAAGGGGGAGCAGTTAGTGGGACAAAGGACCACCAGCTTGCACCAACTCTTTTTGCTCCACTGCTATGACTTGGGCAAAGCAGAAGAAGCATCTTTCTCCTACATACTCCTCAATTGTACTTTAATGACTTCTATTATTTGTCCTTATACTCATGTTAGTTTTCAGCTGTATAAAATCATGATGAATGGGGGCGCCTGGGTGGCTCAGTTGGTTGAGCGACTGCCTTCGGCTCAGGTCATGATCCTGGAGTCCCTGGATCGAGTCCCGCATCGGGCTCCCTGCTCAGCGGGGAGTCTGCTTCTCCCTCTGACCCTCCCCCCTCTCATGTGCTCTCTCTCTCTCTCAGTCTTTCTCTCTCAAATAAATAAATAAAATCTTTAAATAAAAAAAATGATGATGAATGGAAGAGGGCTATATTTGTCTTCTTTCCCTAGTCCTATTTCCTCAAGGACAACCCTGAATCCTACTCTTGCTTAAACACCACAATACCCATGTCACCAACAAGACAACAGTAATACGTGTTGTGAGGACATAGTACGAATCTGCCTCCATTGATAGGATTTGAGACAAGCTTCTGCTCAATTCCACCCCTCTCAACCAACTGAGAGATACTCTCAGAAGTGGCAAACGAACCAAAATACTGGTTTTTCCTACTGATAGTATGAAATCAGAGAATACAATTCAGATACAAGGCTGAAACAAACTTTCTAACGGTTGTCTCTAGGTCTAGACCTCGGGGACTATTTGTCCTGCAGATCAGAAACTTTTCCATTCAGCCTCAGCAAGGACCAAAGTCTGCCTCATCTCAAGTCAAGTTCATAGAACCGCAGATAGGCCACACATGCAAGTGGCTTTTTGCACACAGCCTAATACCAGAAGTGATGCAAACGCCAGTGGATTCTAGACTCTTGCCATCTCCAGTCAGAGAAACTACCCCTCCTCCCTCCCTCCATGGGAAGGAGTCATTGAAAGATACAGATAAGTCATTGGCAATTTCAAGCCAATGAGTGAGTAGAAGTTCCTATTTTTCAGGGTGGCAGAAACTCTGGGGGAGGAAAACTATGATGCCTTCCCATCCCACATCTAAGAGAAGAGCTGATCTGAAAATCTATTTCCCTTTGGACATTGGACAAGCTGAGAGGCCTGCTCTACAGAAGAATCATTTCCAATTACTCTTTCATCCTAGCATACAGATATCAATGCGTCTAGGTCTGTACAGAAACCTTAAATGCTTCAATAACTAGGGCTTTATCTTCTGTTCGTCCCATCTCTCACACTGAGATTGCTAGTAAACTCTGCAGTGAGAATTTAGCAAAAGGAGTTTAGGGATGTCAATACTGAGACTCAGATATGTCAAAAGGAAAACTGTTTCTTTGGGAATATTTCTTCCTTCCCAAAACAAGGTAAGAAAATAGTAATATTGCTTCTACTTCAAGGTTTACTTCGATGACAAAATGGAATGTGGCCAGTTTGCTTTTTAAGGTACTGACCTCTAGTGGCCAGCAATGATAACTGCTCTGCTAGAGAAAAAATGTTCTAAGATTTTAAAAACCCAGGTGTGAGCGTGGAGGGGCTTTGAAGATCATCTTTCTCTGCCCACCTCATGTTATAGAAGAGGAATTAGAGATCCATAAAAGATGAGGAACGTGTCAGCGGTCGCGAAGACGGGACTGGAGCCAAGGTCTGTCTTTCATTGTGTTTCGTCTCATCCCACTGCCTGGCACACCTTTCAAAGCTACTCTCCCACAGGTGCTGCCCTTGACAAATAGAGTGACAGTGAACCCCTTCTATGAGATGGCAGACAGCGAAAAGGTAAGGACTTTTTCCTAATCGTCTTTGAATATCTAGTCTTTTCCCCAGGCCTGCCACACGGCAGGTAGGTAATGAATGTCAGATGGATGGATGGACAGATGGACAGACACATTTTAACTTGAAATTGGAAATCAACTAAAACCAGAAGCTACTTGCCTTTTTATCCTATTGGCAAATGGCAGATCCAAAATTTGAGGCAAGCAGTGCAGTCTTACACTAAAAGCTACCATCCCAACCACTTACCCCAAGGACCCCTACTACTAATGATGGTCTTCCTGAATTTCACAGAAGCAGACTTACTGGCTCTTGAGTCCACATGGACTCACTTTCAAGAGAAGATTGTGTTTTTCAGACCCTCAGTCATACTGAGTTGTTGTCCTCCAATAATGACCCAATGAAAACTTTCCTTCATGTGTTGGCTTGTTCCTTAATCATTCAACATATATTTATTGAGTGTCTACCATGTTCCAGGAATTGCCCTGAGTAATGAGAACCCAGTGGGAAAGACAAAACAGTGTATTAACCACTATGCTAGCGGTAAGCTCTGGGAAGATAAAGAAAGATGGAAGATTGTTAGTGATGGTAAATCCTTCTCCACTGTTAATGGAGATGTGAGTTAGGAAACAGTCCTGAAGGATTTTAGCATATAATGGTACCTCAAAGAACATGTGAGTAAACCTCGGAATCCTATGGTAAAATAACCCAGTAGGTAGAGAAGGGGCAGAATCTCCATATAGTAAGTGACAAAATTCATGTCTCCCTCTCCAAATTATTGTTCCTAAAATTTACTTACCTTTTGAGGATTTTAGCAATCTCTGCTGATACTAACATTCTGACTCCTAAAATTCTTCTCCCTACCCTTCGGTTCTAAGCATGGATATAAAACCTTTCTATAATTCCTCACAGCACTACAAGACTATGTTGGAACAAGTAAAAGATTTTAATAGTCTCCCCCAAAAGAGAGAGGAATTATAGCAGAGTTACTAAAAGCTTGCAACCAGATATGATGGTCCTCATGAGGTTGGCCAGGCTCCTGCTGGATTGCTTCCCTGTCTTGCCCTGTTGGGCATCATATGGCAGTGTCCATCTCTCCCTACTGCCCTGGGAAATTCCTCAAGTACATCAAAGCACCTCAGAGTCCAAGCCCAAGAGAGCAGAAGGATGCTTAGTGACAAATGTTTCTTTGCCCTGTGCTCCAAATTCCATCTCTCAAATAGTGAGAACACAGGCAGCTACCAATTTACAGATGGCTCTTACTCCAGAAATCTATTTGCTAGACAGTTATTTGGAATCTGCCATGCATTTCCCAAGGCATCAACAGTGATTGAAATCAGAGGCAAGTCCAAGAAAATTCTATTTATACCCTGGTCCATTTGAGAATGTTAGAAACATAGCTTCCCAATTTGACAGAAATGAGGAAGTGAGTATAGATGTTCCTGGGTACTCGTTATATCAATGCATCATCTGTACCAATATAAGAACCCAAATCCTCCCCCCACCAGGTCCTCAAGAATTCTGCATCAAGGAACAAAGCACAGTTGTCTGTATAGGGAGCTATGGCTACAGACAGCAAAAAAATGAAAACTCTTGACCTAGAGTCAGTAGAAAGGTTATTCCTAAATTGGGTCTAGCAAACAGTCTATGTTTCCCAAGTATAATTAGCATTTGGTACATTTGAAGGAAATACGTTACAATTTGTGGCATCACAGGACATGAGAAAAATAGATGGATTGGTGCCCAGTGAAGTAGAGCATATTTTTTATAGAGACATTGTCAGCAGCTCCTCTGTCTAGTGAGCCCAGAAGGTCTCCTTGGATAAGATCTTGTTTCGATGAAGGGTCATCTGAGCAACTATTCTTGATTACACAAATGTAACACAAAGGACACCTACTGCCTTGGGAAATGGGGATACAACAGGATTTTCTATGACATGATGGATGCTGTCCTTTCTAAATGCCCCTCATGTCCTTGACATCACTGAACAAATTTACAAAATGGCCAAAGAACTTCCTGGAAACAAGAGGCATTTAGGCACTGGACTCTTTCCTGCTGAATTTCAACAGCATTAAAACCTCTCTGATAAACTTGGATGGTCCTAATTGAGTTAATCAGTCAGAAGGGATATTTGGCACCCTGGAGGGCAATTCAACATGAAGAAAAGGGGTTCAAGGACTGTGGACTGGAGACCGTGGTTCAAATCAGAACTCAGGTGACTGGGGGGAGGGGAGGAAGAAGTATAGTTGTTGCTTTAGGCATAGCTTGTGACTGAAGTCTTAAACCTCTCCAGATGCGGGGAACAGTGGCAGATTACATAAACCATATTGGAGAAATCAGGGTTTCTCAATCTGGGTGCTATTGACATTTGGGGCCAGTTTTTTTGTGGCGGGGGGTGGAGGGCCGTCCTGTGCGTTGAAAGATGTTTAGCAGCATCCCTGGCCTCTACCCACTAGATGCCTCTATGAGGTTCCCTAAATTGTGACAACTAAAAATGTCCTCAAATTTTGGACAAATTTGGTTGGTTGAAAAGCAGTGGTATAAACTAAAAAGTACAACCATGAAATCTTAAATGTGAGGAATCTGATATGAATATTTGGATTATCAGACACATCAGGGCACCCGAAAGCAAAAATGTTCCGCCTTCTTGGGGCCATTTACTGCAGTAATGAACCAGACTCCTCTGTTCTCTCTCTATTGGCATTTGGATGCAGGACTGCCCCTTGAATGGAGTAAGCTCCTCAAGATTTATGAACAATACTAAGTGAAATTGAGACTTCAAGGGGGAGACGCTGGATGTCCTGCTAATATAGGCAAGCACATTTTTGATCAACTAATTAGAAAATGAAAGCATTGTTATGATATTTATACCCTAGGTTGGTGAAGCAGGTCATAGCAGAGAGATGCTTTCAAGGGAAGTAGCTGGAGAGAGAGAGAGAATATAAAAATTGGAGGAAAATAACCTTTTCGACAAGAAAAATATAAGGATTCACAATTCATACTAAGAGCAGCAGTTTTCTCTGATATGTAAGAGCGTATTCAATTATTTCAAGTTATGACATGAAACTCTAAATAAAATGAGTCTTACAAAAAAAAATGAATCTTATAGCATTTTATTCTCAATAGCTCAAAGAGCTCTCTTAGGAAGGGAGAATGTTTTGAAAAGAAGCAAATGAGAAGAAAGTCATTGCAATTCAAAACAAGTTGAAAATCATAGCCCTGGAGGAAGAAAATAAAATGCTTTAATATCTATAAAATAAAAATAGGCTACACAACCAATATATCTGAATCAATAAGTGTTTCTGTCCACGAACTATAGAAACAAGAGGTTCAAATTTGCTGGAGTTCAAGTTATATTTCAGGGGAGATGTAAATAATTTAGTAAATTGGAAAATATGAATCAAATGTTGAAGAGCATGGTTTTATATCATTTATGATTCAAAGGTGATTCTTTAGCTTCCAAGTTGAGCTTTATTTTAGTGATGTGTTTTCCCTTGTGACATGTTTTTCTTTCATGGAGAAAGTACCAGCTACCATCAAAAATATTATAAAATTCCATGTAGGGATCCAAAGAGGTACGTGCACCCCAAAGTTTATGGCAGCAATGTCCACAATAGCCAAACTGTGGAAAGAGCCAAGATGTCCATCGACAGATAAATGGATAAAGAAGATGTGGTATATATATACAATGGAATATTATGCAGCCATCAAAAGGAATGAGATCTTGCCATTTGTAATGACGTGGATGGAACTGGAGAGTGTTAGGCTGAGCGAAATAAGTCAACCAGAGAAAGACATGTATCATATGACCTCACTGTTATGAGGAATTCTTAATCTCAGGAAACAAACTGA
>NC_138370.1:168315445-168371683 GCF_054177405.1 Leptonychotes weddellii | reverse complement strand
TCTGTACCTCTGAAACAAATAATGCAATATATGTTAAGAAAAAAAAAGAAGAAGAAGACAAAGAAGATAGCAGGAGGGGAAGAATGAAGAGGGGAAATCGGAGGGAGAGACGAACCATGAGAGACGATGGACTCTGAAAAACAAACTGAGGGTTCTAGAGGGGAGGGGGGTGGGAGGATTGGTTAGCCTGGTGATGGGTATTAAGGAGGGCATGTACTGAATGGAGAGCTGGGTGTTATGCACAAACAACGAATCATGGAACACTACATCGAAAACTAATGATGTAATGTATGGTGATTAACATAACAATAAAAATTTTTTTAAAAATTATAAAATTCCAAGAACTGAGTGCTAATGGCACATTCGTCTAAAGCCGAACTTGTGTTCCACCTGTTCAGGTTTGAAAAGCATATTTTAACTATTTATTGACCTAAATAATGGGCCATGGCAGTTTCCTCCAAAGAGAATATAGCATGATAGTCTCATCTCAGGTTCTATGATTTTTCCATGTTTATTCCAATGTCCAAATCTCCCAAAGAGGGTTCCAGTCACCAGGCTTTAGTGGCATACCCTTTAAGGTATTGAATACAGTTGCCTATTTTTTCTTAGGTATACAGGTAAAAATTGTATGCTTCAGAGTTCTATGTACAAAAATAATGATATTTCATTTGTTCATTCATTCATTTCTTCATCCATTTAAAGATGTGACTGCTACCGTTACTACTGCTGCATAACAAATGACCCCAAATGCAGTGGTTTAAAACAATCATTTTATTATGCACATGGATTCTGAAAGTCAGCAATTTGAACAGAGCACAGCTGATTCACTAATTTCTACCCCACAATATCTGATCCCTCAGTTGAGAAGAGTCGAACCCTAAAGGTGACTCAACGTCTAGGGGCTGGAAACATCTAAAGGCTTCTAACACACATGTCTGGGGCCTTGGCCAGGATGACTCAATGACCAGAGTGTGTGCCCCTGGCCTTTCCATGTTGCCTGGCTCCTTCACAGTGTGGTGGCCTCAGAGTAGTCAGACTTATATGGCAGCTCAAGATGCTAAGCATAAAAGTTCTAGCAAACAACATAGAAACCACATCGTCTTTTGTGACTCAGCCTCAGAAATCAGCCAGCAAGTCAGTATCACTTGCACAAGATCTGATTGTCAATGACATGATAAGTCCACTGAGATACAAGGAGAAGGAAAATAAACTCCAATTCTCAATGGGAGGAATGTCAAAGAACTTGGAGGTTTTGTTTTAAAACAACCACAAAGGCATACCAACATAGAGCACAGGATGTTTATTATTTGAAATAATAAAAAAAGATATAACTACATGTATGGCAGAGCTTAAAAATAATAAGGAATATTTTGAAAATCCTTATGCTAATTAATTTTAAAACAAAGAAAAGAAAAATTTCCTAAAAATATACAATACCAAAACTGAAAGAAGAAATTTAAAACTTGAATGGGCTTATAAGCATCAAAGAAATAGAATCATGAGTCACAAATTGAGCTACAACCAACCCCCTACCCTCCACAAATACATTATTCTCCAAAGAAGATATACAGTTAGCCAATAAGCTCAATGAATTACAGAGCTCAACATCACTACTCATAAGGAAATGTGAATTAAAACCACAGTATGACACCACTTCACACCTACTGAAATGACTATCATCAAAAAAGTGGAAAATAACAAGTGTTGGCAAAGATGTGCAAAAATTGTGCATGACCGATGGACCATAAAATGACTCAGCCACTGTGGAAAACAGTGGCAGTTCCTTAAAAAGATAAATAAAGAATTACCACATGACCCAACAATTCCACTCCTTGGTATCTACCTAAATGAATTGAAAATGGACTCAGACACTTGTATGTGACTGTTCATTGCAACATTATGCACACTAACTGGATGGTGGAAACAACCCAAGTGCTCACAGCAGATAAATGCATAAGTTAAATGTGGTGTATCTATACAATGGATTATTATTCAGCTTTAAAAAGATGTGATGTCCTGACATCTGCTACAACATAGATAAACCTTGAAAACATTATGCTAAGTGAATTAAGCCAAACACAAAAGGACAGTTGTTGTATGATTCCTTTTATATGAAATAACTAGAATAGGCAAATGTATAAAGACAGAGAGGGGGGATTAGAGGTTGCCAGGGGCTGGATTAGGTTACCAGAGGGAGAAATATAGAGTTAATGGGTACAGAGTTTCTATTTTGGGGTGATGAAAAAGTTTTGGAAAGAGATAGGAGTGATGGTTGCACAATGCTGTGAATATAACTAATGCCTCTGAATTGCACACTTAAAATGGCTAAAATATATATTTGAAAACTGCTAAGAGAGCAGATCTTAAAAATTCTCATCGCAAGAAAAAAATGGTAACTGTGTGAGATGGTGGATGTTAACTGGATTTATTGTGGCAATCATTTTGCAATATATACAAATATCAAATCACTATGTTGCACGCCTAAAACTAATGCAATTTTATATGTTAAGTATATCTGAATATAACTGGGCAAAATGACTAAAACAACAAATTTTATGTTATATGTATTTTAATACAATAATCTCTCCAGATCCAAACTGTTCTATAGACAAGTTTACAGAACAGATCATGTGTGCGTGCGTTGTGTGTGTGTGTGTGTGTGTGTATGAGACAGAGAGAAACAGATACAAAGACAAAGACAGAGAGGCAGAGGGAGAGAAAGAAAGAGGGACACAGGGAGAGAAAGAAAGAGGGACACAGAGAGAGATGAGTCTGCTTTGCTTGAGATTCAAATATCCTTTATACTAAAATAAAACAAGAACAATATAAGAAAGGAAAAACAATTTTACAATTTCACTAACGAACACGAAGGCAAAAAAAAAAAAATCCAAATAGGGGTACCTGGGTGGCTCAGTTGGTTGAGCGTCTGCCTTCGGCTCAGGTCATGATCCCAGGGTCCTGGGATTGAGCCCCACATCGGGCTCCCTGCTCCACGGGAGGCCTGCTTCTCCCTCTCCCTCTCCCCCTGCTTGTGTTCCTGCTCTCGCTGTGTCTCTCTCTGTCAAATAAATAAATAAAATATTTTTAAAAATCCAAATATTGGTAACTAAATCCAAGAATTATTTTTTTAATTATCTTGACCAAGTTTAGTATATCCCAGAAATGCAAGAAAAGTTTGGCATTAAAAAGCCTGTTAATGTAATTCACCACATTAAAAGATGAAAGAAGAAAAATCATATTTGATTATCTCAAAAGATGCAGCAATAAAAGCTTATGATGTGATTCAACACTTGTTCTTGACTAAAAACTCTAGCCAGCTCGGAACACTTAACCCAAAAGAATAAGATTTTTGCATTTTGATTTAAAACAAATCTGCTAGATTCATTTATTTTGCTTGCATAAGAAATTTTGTAAAAAAAAAATGATGTTTTTGAATTATGCTTTTTAATAATTTCAGAACATTCTGACATATATAATTCTTAGGAACTGGTTTCGTTTAGCTAAATATTAAAATGTCAGAGAAGTCATAATCAGAAGGTTAATTAGCACAAGGGTGGTGAACAGATCCTATCTCTTGTACAGTTGATCACTTCAGATAGATGATCTTGTACAACAAGCATCTGTTATAGATTAAACTGTGTCCCCCCCACCACCAAAACTCATATGTAGATGCCCTAACCCTCAGTGTGACTATTTGGAGATAGGGATTTGAGGAGGTCATTAAGGTTAAAAGGGTTCAGATGAGTGAAGTCCTAATCCAATAGGATCAGTGGCCTTATAAGAAGAAGGAAAAGAGTTCTCTCTCTCCATCTGAATCCACCAAGGAAAGGCTGTGTGAAGACACAGCAAGAAGGTGCCCATCTACAAGCCAGGAAGAGAGCTCTCAACAGAAATTAATGCACTGGCACCTTGATCTTGGACTTCCCAGCCTACGGATTGTGAGAAAATAAATCTCTATTGTTTCAGCCACCCAGCCTACAGTATTATGTTAAAGCACAGAGCTAACTAAGACAACGTCCACATTTCTTTTTTTTTTTTGCATTTAATAAGACCTACAGCATTTACTGTACACCAGGACTTGGCAATTATTAACTTAGTAATTCTCATAACAACCCACTGGAACAGTTACTACTATTAACTTCATTTTACGGATGAGGAAACTGATACCTGGAAAAGTTAAGGAAGTTGACCAAGATCCCTCACTTCGGATCTGACACTCACCTCCACCCTCCGTGCTCTCCTCCTGGAGCTCACCTCCTCAGTGCTCCTCCTTGTCCCCCATCCACCCTATTTTCCCTCTCTCACACCACACTTTAACTTTCTAAATCTCTCTTTTACATCATTAATTCTCTTTCTGTCACAGGGAGTTTGACCCCTCCTTCACTTTAAAAAAAAAATCATGACGGGTGACTGGGTGGCTCAGTCAGTTAAGCATCCGACTCTTAGTTTTGGCTCAGGTCATGATCTCAGGGTTGTGAGACTGAACCCCAAGTTGGGCTCCACATTCAGTGCAGAATCTGCTTGAGATTATTTCCCCTCCCTCCCCCTCTGCTCCTCCTCCTGCTCTCTCTCTCTCTCACTCACTCAAATAAATAAAATCTTTTTTAAAAATCATGACTTTATTAATCACTTTTAAAAGCTCTAGCTG
This sequence comes from Leptonychotes weddellii, assembly GCF_054177405.1. NCBI lineage: Eukaryota > Metazoa > Chordata > Mammalia > Carnivora > Phocidae > Leptonychotes > Leptonychotes weddellii. Next base: position 168,367,035 of record NC_138370.1, on the reverse strand, counting down.
ATTCCTTTTCACATTTGCCTCATCTGCTTGATAGTATCTCACTCTTCTTTCATGTTTTCAAAGCCTTCAAGTTCTTTTATGATCATTGTTTTTTAATATTCTCCATCTAATTATTGTATTATCAGAAGTTCTTGCATATCTAATTGTGTCCTCTGGTTGTCTTTGGACTCTTGAATACTTCCTGCTGTGTTGGCTAATTTTGGATTGTGAGCTCATCTTCAGCAAGGTTTATCCACAGCTGTCCTGAACTAACTACTTGAAGGTGTAATCCTCCAGAAAAGTTTTGTATGCGCTCTTGCCTGCACCCCGGGTGTAGGAGCCTGAGGCCACCTTTTAAAATTCGTCACTTAGGGGATCCTAAACAGTATAAGAAATATAAATAAGGCAAACAGCATAGTGTAAGCCAATGGTTATGAATTCTCTGGAGAATATTTTTCCCACCACAAGCAAAGCACAAACTGAGACTTATTTTGGTATTGTCTCCTTGTACCAGACTATTAATAGATAGGGTTTTTTTTTATTATTTCTTTCAAGTAGGCTCCATGCCCAATGCAGGGCTTGAACTCATGATCCTGAGATCAAGAGTCGAATACTCCACCAACTGAACCACCCAGGAGCCCTAATAGTCTATTTTAATTTAAAGATGTATTCTTTCACCTCTGAAAGTTTTTATTATATTATTTCTTTGATAAATTCTACCTTTTCATTTTCTTGGTTCTCTCTTTCTATAACTACAAATGTGGAATTTCTTGGGGCACCTAGGTGGCTCAGTTGGTTGGGCGTCCAACTCTTGGTTTCAGTTCAGGTTGTGATCTCAGGGTCATGAGACAGAGCCCCACATCATGCTTGGGCTCCTTGCTCAACAGGGAATATGCTTCCCCTCTCCCTCTCCCTCTGCCTCTCCTCCAGCCCCTCCACACGCTCTTTCTCTCTCTAAAATAAATAAATCTTGGGCACCTGGGTGGCTCAGTCAGTTAAGCATCTGCCTTCAGCTCAGGTCATGATCCCAGGGTCCTGGAATCAAGTCCCACATCTGGTTCCCTGCTCATCGGGGAGCCTGCTTCTCTCTCTCTCTCTGCTACTCCCCCATACTCGTTCTCTCTCACTCTCTCTCGCAAAAATAAATAAAAATACTTTAAATAAATAAATAAATAAATCTTTTTTTTAAATGTGGAATTTCTTAACCTGAGATCCCTTCATTTTCTCTGTAATGCTTTTTTGAAGGGCAATATGCTAGTTTTTCACTGGAAGATCCAAAAATGTCAACATCTGGATTCTGTTCTTTGTGACCATTCTGTTTCTCCAGAAAATAACTTTCCATGTTTTCCAATTTGGTGCTGGTGTAGGCGGGACAGGGAGAGGCAAAGGTATATGTCTGTTCCTTCAGTTCTGTGAGAAGGAAAGAGCCCTGCGCTCCTCTCCATTTCCTACCCACTTTTCAGCCCTGAGGCACACCCACCCTCTGCTGTACCTGGGAACTTGAGAGCAGAGTGTCTCTGGCTCAGCTTCCCTAGAGAAGTAGCCTCCAAGCCTCCAATCTCCTCTGGGGTGGGGGTGGGGGGAGTACAAAAAAGGGGAGTAAGGAAGATGGTCATATTTCTCAGGCTGCCAGGGTTAAGGGAGGGTCCTGAGGATCTAGCCCCTCTATATAGAGCCTGTCACATCTTCTTGCATTTTCAGCCCCCACTTGCCTTGATATCTGACTATATTCGTTTCCTGGGGAGGCCATAACAAAGTACCACATAAATGGTGAGAAATGTATTGTCTCACAATTGTGAAGACAAGAGGTAAGAAATCAGATGTTAAGAAATAAAGTAAAAATAATAATAATATAATATAATATAATATAATATAATATAATATAATATAATATTAGAAAGGAAATCCAGTTTTGGCAGGATTTGTTTCCTCTGAGGGCTGTGAGCGAGAATCTGTTCCAGGCCTCTCTCCCAGCTTCTGGTAGCTTCAGGCCTTCCTTGGCTTGTAAATGCTGTTCTCCCTGGATCTTCACATCATCTTCCCCGTGTGCGTGTCTTTCTCTGTCCCCAAATTTTCCCTTTTTATAAGGACACAGTCAGATTGGATTAGGGTCCACCCTACTGACCTCTTTTTAAGTTGATTGCCTCTATCTAGATCCTCTCTCCAAATAAGGTCACATCCTGAGGTCCTGCAGGTTAGGACTCCAACATACCTTTTTTTGGAGGGACACAATTCAACCCATCACAGTACTGAGCCAAATCCTCTCCAGAATCCTGCAGAATGGATGGGCTCGTTTCCACATTCTTATGCCTTCCTGCCTCCTCCCACCCACACACACATACACAGGCAAGGACACACGTGGATACACTTAAACACACACACACACACACCAGAGAGCTTGGAGTGTGGGTTTCCTTGGTCTCTTCATTCCATTACTCTTCCATCTGCTTTGCCTCTTCTCCCATTACCTTTGCTTTTTTTTGAGCCATACCATTTATACTCTCTTTCAGCGATTCCAGCAGGATTCAGAGAATAAGCAAAGATTAACCCTTTACATTCAGCTCCACATTTAACTGGAAAACACTCGGGTGCCACACTCACCGATGCCTGTTAGCATTGCCACAGAATCTTTCTGCAGATAAGCCAGACACCCGGCCCTGTAATGGTGACCTCGCATGATTCTAAACCGCACGCCTCTGAACATCGCCTTCTTTTACCAGAAATGCCCAGCGACCCTGATGACAGGAGGGAGGGCATGGCTCCTAAAGCTTCACCTAATTTCTGATCAGCTGCCCCAGGCTGATTCCTCTTTGTCCTTCTCCAGCCGGCTGTGCTCCTCTACTCACCCAGGACGTTTATACTCCACTACTGGAAGTAACCTGTCACTTTAAAAGAAAAAAAAAAAAAATGAAGCCACCAAGTGACCTCCCTTAGGAACGCGTTGCTAAGCGGGTGTTTTGCTCCCAGATGGCTACAGCCTCCCGGGGAGCAGCCCAGCGCCGCCCCAACGTTCAGCCTTTCCCTTTGGATTCTTTTAGAAGATTCAACAGTAGGACTCGTCTCTCTCCACTTTTACTTTCATGCCAGAAAGCGGAATCTGCAAAGTGCTTTGTAAAGTTCCGTAAGGTAATCCGTTCTTACCGGGAAAGGGCTGCGGCAAGGGTATCCTGCCTCCAGTGACCCGCGCTTGGGGTTCAGCCTCTCCCCTCCGTCACCCTGAGGGGATTTACTGAATTGTAAGTGTAGGGGTTCTCATCACTGTGATTTTCGTTTTACTTTCTGGAATTGAATCATAGAGTATTACTGGGGCTGCTTTGATTTGAGCGGCCGTCTGGTGTCTGGTTTGCAGGAAATGGAAGTCTGGCTCATCACTGCCCCTGGGTGGAATTCCTCCCAGATGGTCGCTCTGCTTCCTTTCTGGGATTTTCGTGCCGTCCTGTTGCATTCCGGTGTCCCAGAAACATTTGCTGCATGTTGCATTTCTGAGCCTTTCAGTTCGAATTGGTTCAAGGGGTGAAGTGCTAGTTATTGCAAACTTCATTCTGTTTGGCAATAGTCAGAGAGCCATTACAGACAAAGGGAAGAGGATCACCACTTCAAAAAATCACAAGAAAATCTTCTGGCAGTTATTTATACTGCTAGTTTGCCTTCGCTGAAGAGAGGTGCTATGGAAAGCTAATAAAGTCTCATGGGAAAGACATGTCTGTTATTGGATTTTCATATAACCTCTTCTGCAAACAAATTCAGCTCCAGAATGAAATATCTCTCTATGTCTATCTCCTAGAGCACATTTAAAGAGCTGTTCACGCCAACATTTATCGAGCATGAACAATGCACTGAAGTGCTAAAGTTCAGAGTGTACAGAAATGCATTAGACCGGTCAGAAGCTCTGAGTTTACTTGGAAGACAGACCTATAAACAGATGCTAACAGTACAAGGAGCTAAGCACCATCAGATATTTATAAAAGAGTCGAACATGCTCGAAGCACAGTGAACTACTCCTAGGGAGGGCCTGAGAGCCCTTAGTTCATCATGTAAATGCACGGGGCATAGACCACAGAGCACAGCTCAAGTATGGCTTTTATACGTACTCTTCCAGGGCAATGTGCGTTATGTCTGACTAAATGATTCTATAAAGCTCTATGTCACTAACCTCATACAAAGGGAAGCTGCGGCTGGACTACCTTGTAGAATTAGATAATGAACTTAGAAGGGGTCTGTGTGGCACCTGCCAGGGTTCCGGGCTCCAACCCTAACAGGCTAGGACAGAACACGCTAAGCACAGTACACAGAGAGGAAATGCCCATGGGCATGTGGGGCTGGGGTGGGGGGTGTTTCAGAAGCAGCAGAGAGCTTGTTTGGAGGTTCTAGTCGGGGAGCGCAGCTACTCGTATACCCTTGACCGAAGAACGGTCCTCCCCTATCGGGGAAGGTCGTCCTCTTCGACCGAGCGCACAGCTTCTGGAGGGACGCACATGGAGAGGTGAGGGAGGAAGGGGACACCCGCCTAGCCAGCCAGATCAGCCGAATCAACCCTGGCAATCAATGGGGTGACAGATGTCACAGCCAGAAACACCAGAGAGAAGGGAAACTGCTCTGGGCCCAGCTGGGGGAAGGGAAAGTGAATACCTCATGTTTTAGAGCCAGGAGGTTGTAAATGGGAACCAAAGATGGTAATGGGGGGCTTGAATGTCGCCTCTGATCTTTCTTATGATTCCCCTTCTGTCCTCTAAGCTCTTTTTCCAACCCCACTCCTTTCTTCTACTTTCCCTCTATAACATCACCTTTTCTTAATGATAACACTTACCCATCTCGAGAGCCTGGTCCATGCTAGGCGTTTTACCCACCCACTCTATCATCTAGCCCTTCTAGAATCATCACTCTTGGAGGTAAGAATTATCATCACAGGTGTACAGGCGAAGAAATGTATCTCAGAGGCGTGAACATATTGCCCCGAGATCACACAGCTGATAAATAGAGCTGGAATGGGAACCCACGTTTAGATAATGTTTTACAAAGGTCTCAGTATTTCTATACACCCATGTTCGCACTGTTTTGGAATAGGACGCTCATACTGTGTTAGTCTTTAAGTAGCCCGAGGTGAGATGCAGTGCATCCCATGTCATATACCTTCATTCTTTTCCCTACATTCTGTAGAATTTGTCACAGCGTCCTCCAGTTATGACTCTGATCCACTCGTGACTCTCAGAGACAGTCCATTTGTTTGGATGAAAGTATCAGTACTTCCCTAGAAAAATGTCTTTGGGTTTCTGCACTAAGTTAAATAAATCATTGACCTAAAGTAGCCAAAGCCCTTTCTCACTGGGGCAATACTCTGCAATTTTCAATCGTACATATTTCCAGGATAGTGGACTAGCATAGACTAGTCACTAACATCATTACAAAAGCAGGAATAAACAGTGGGACAGAGAGGTAGAGTGGCATGGGGAGGACTGTGGGATCAGCAAGTCTTGGGGTCGCATTCCAAATGTGACATTTAATCACTATAACCTTGGACAAATCGTGTAACCTGCCAGAGGCTAACCTCAGAGGAAGCCTTGGTCCCTCCCATGGGAACTGAGGCATGTACAACAGAGCTGTCGTAAGGTCTGGGGCTATAATACATCTAGAGATAGCACAAAGTGAGTCTGCAGTAAATCATGGCTCTTATTTTGATGATTCCAATAGGAATGCATTAACAAGTGCTCAATGCATTTGGTGATGACAAGCTGCATCTTAAAGTCGGGCAGTATTGATTTATCTTTTCTTAGGAACCACGCTCACGAAAAAATAAAATTTGATGTCATTTGATTTCCTGAGAAACTCATTCAAAGGTAATGATCAGGAAAGGATGAGGAGAAAAAAATCAACTCCGTTACATTTTTCATTTTTACATCTGTTTCTTTCATATCTAACTTTTTTTTTAATTTATTGAGAAAGAATCTTTCTTTCCTAAAATACGTCACAGTTCTTTTTTTTTTCCAGCTCATAATTGCCGGAGTTGTTCACTAGAGAGCTTTCACGTCCGTTGGCATTTTGTTCTTATTCTCTGCCCTTTGTTCTGTCTGGATCACCTCCTCTGTCCTTTTATCTTCTGAGCTGCTGTGATCAGTTTCCTTCCGCCGTTTCTGGGAGGCTATAAGGAGGTCTGGAGGGGAAACCACAGATTTTCAGATGCTTTGTATCCCTGGAATATGCTAATTCCCCTTTAGGGTCAGGGCAACCTTGAACACCTCAGATGAGCTGCTTAAATGACAGGGTCCAGCTGAGATTCAGATCCCAGGATATTAGGAAGGGCTTATGATTCATCAGCCACAGCTGTTCTCCCCGTGTCCTCCCATTTGATCTTCACGGCAGCCCCGAGAGGAGAATGAAGATTTAAAGGGGCTTCAGAAGGTGCCCACAGGAGACACAGTCAATAAATAGTGATGCAGTCATTCGTTTGAAACTCATTTATTGAATGTCTGCTGTGTGCCATATTCTTAGACTCTGGGGGTAAACAATAAACAAATGTCCCTGCCCTCTTGTAGCTCATATTCTAATGGGAACGGGCAAACAATAACAAATAAATATGTAGAGAGGTGATAAATACTATGGAGAAAGAAATCCTTATAAGGCAGTCAGGGAGTTCCAGGAAGGTGAAGGAAGCAGGTTATCATTGTATTATGAGTGTTCTAGGAAGACTTCTCTGAAGGGTCTCTGTAGGGTCCTGAAGGAATTAAAAGAGACAGAGAGCTGTGCAGTTATCTTGGGCAAGAGAGTTCTAGACAGAGGGAACAGCAAATGCAAAGGCCCTGAGGCGAGAGGATTCGAGTGCAGATCATGTAGAGCCATGTAGGCAATTGAAAGGGTTTGGGATTTTACTCTGTTGAAAAAAAGGAAGTCGTTGGATTTTGAGTGGAGGAAGGACATGACTGCACTGGAATTTTAAACAATTCACACTCTTCAAAGAACAAACTGTAGGTGAGCCAAGTGGGAAACAGAGAAGTTAGGAGGGTCTTAAAAGAGTTCATGGAGACAAGGGTGCCTGACCAGGCTGATGACAGTGGAGGGCTTGGAGGTGGATTGAGGTGCTTAGAGGAGGTTGGATTCTCAATATAATTTGAAAGCACAGCTGACAAGATTTCTGTGGATTGTATGTAGTGTGTCATATGAGAGTCACAGAGGAGTCAAGGACTTCAAGGTTTCTGGCCTAAGACAAATGAGTTCTGTCTATGGCAACAAGGAAGGTTGCAGCACAAGCAGATTCGGGGGTGATGACATGGAGCTTCATCTGGGGCATGTTAGGCCAAGTGAGGGTATCCATCAGGCATCCAGATATTTGAGTCTGGAGCTCTAGGGAGGTGTGTGGGCCCAGGGTGTAAGTGTGGGGAGCAGCAGTGGACAGGCGGCTTTGAAAGCCAAAGGCAGGGTAAGACCACCATGAGATGAGTATGGGCAAAGCGGGAGCCCCCATGTGGTAATCGGGGAGGTGCAGGCAGATCAGAGCAGCCTCGGAGCCTGAGACGGGGGAGGAGGAATGCCAAGAAAGAACACCTCCCAGAGCCAAGTGAAGAAGCTCTTTCAAGAAAAAAGCAGATGATGGGTCACTTTCGTTACTAAATGCTTCTGAGGGTCAAATAAGATGAGCGCTGAGGATCTATCATTAGATGTGACGAAGCAGGGTCACTGGAGACCCCAACAAGAGCAGTTTGATGGAGTGCTCAGCCCAGCAAACCGATTCAGAAAAAGGGTTTGAGAAGCTTTCCTGTAGAAGGTTGAAAAATTGAGCACTAGCTAGAAGAGAAGTGAAGTCCAGAGAAAGCCCTATAAAGAAGGGGCCAGGGGCGCCTGGGTAGCTCAGTTGGTTAAGTGTCTGCCTTCAGCTAAGGTCATGATCTCAGGGTCCTGGGATCAGGCCGCGCATTGGGCTCCCTGCTCAGTGGGGAGTCTGCTTCTCCCTCTCCCTCTGCCCCTCCCACAACTCGTGCTCACGCACTCTCTCTCTCTCTCTCTCAAATAAATAAATAAAATCTTTTAAAAAATAAATAAAAAAGAGGGGGCCAATTGAAGTACTTTGTTCAGAGAGGGAAATGAACCAATATAGCAGGAAGAAGTGATTATCCAGAGGAAAGGGGGAAATTGTCAGCTCAAGGTCCCAGAGGAGGGTATGTGATGGGGCCCGGTACACAGGCTGAGGTCCCAGCCTAGATGGGAGCAGGGATGGGCACAGTAGTGAGTGGAAGCAAAGTAGAGTGGGAAAGGGGCAGGGGGTGGGGGGAGCCCCCTCTGGTGTTGTCTCTCTGTTCAGTGAAATGAGAACCAAGGCCAAGGGGAGAGAGTGAGGAAGGGGTGGGAAGGTGGAGGTTTGAGGGGAGAGGAGAAGCTATGAATTGGTTGCCCACCAGGGTCCTCTGACTTCAAGGGCAGAACTCTTTCTCACTCCCACCTGCTGCACAGTGGCGCCAGGTTCAAGGCTGGGCTTATTGCTGGGCTCATGGGGTCAGAAGGGTCTGGCATCCTTCCTTTTCCTCTGGGACTCATTTCCACCAATCTAGGCCTGCAAGCACATATTCCTTAGGAAGGAAACATCTACTCAGCTCCCACACTTCACTAACCATCGAGGTCAGCTTCATATTCATGGATAGTAAGAAAGATGTTTCACTGATTTTCAAAGGTCTGACTTCTTGGTTTTTTGTGTTTTTCCCCCTGTCCAGGAGCAGCCATCGCAGCTAAAATGAATCCCAAGGAAGAAAAAGTAAAAATAATTACAGAGGTAAGAGGCTGCTTAGATGTTCCCCTAAAGGTGTGTTTGTATGTGCAAAGATGCATGTCACACGTGTTTCTGAGTGAGGACGTTAGGTCAGCAACAAGCATTTTTGCACACCTGTTTCACCCAGAGGGTGCTGTCAGGCACGCGGTGGGGACGGGGGCTGATGTGTAGGAAATGCATCCTTGCAGGCTCTCCAGGGGCGCACCTCTCTGTGAATGCTCTGAAGCTGCTTGGTCACCATTTCATGAATTCCAACACACAGCGGTCTTGAGTTACCACCTGCTGCTGAGTTAGCTCTGCTGAAGCACATTGATTAGTAGAGAAAGTCAGAGTGAAGGTAATAATCATAGATTATAACCACTAATAAAATCCTCTGTCTCAAGGAGTCCTGCAATTTCCAACCCATCGTGTACAAAACATCATTAAACACTATCTAGAACAGAGAAGGAAGACCATCTCCTGTTGGGAGACCGTAGACCTCTGAACAGAGGAGAAGCTACTGCTCTCAAGCCTAGCTTCTCTCCTGGCTCCAGGGCCCACTGACTTGAGACCACAGAGGCAGAAATGGAGAAGATAGGCTGTTTTCTATTGAGGACTTCTGAAGCCAGAAGGAACACATTACACAGCTAACCCACAAGATACCCAATACTGACAAACCACATAAATCTACATCTGCTTATGCATTTATGCAACAAACATTTATTGTGCCTCTGGTCCCTGGGGATACAGCAGCAAACAAAACCCTGTGCCTTCATGGAGTTTACATCCTACCTAATTTGTGGTCTACTACTAGACAGTTTTCCACTGGTAGAGAATCAAAATATTATTGGAAAGCAAAAACAAAAAAAACCCCAGATTTCTCACAAGTCTATTCTAAGCCAGTGAGAACTTAAACATGGATTAAGGGCCACATTTGCACACCTCAGTCTTATCAACATCCTATAATCTAAGTTGGCTAGCTCCTAAGATAAGAACACCCCCTACCTGGTGGCCCTGAACCATGAGGCCCCGGTAAGAATGGGGCTCGCACCCAGAGGGTGAGTCGGGGAGATCAGGTCCCTTGGACAAAAGACAAGCCCAAGCTCTGCACATTCCCTGGTTGGGACCAGTTCCCTCTGCTAACCAAAGTTCTTGCCATCTCTAAGCTGTACAACCAAGGGCAGGGATGGGCAGTTGGAGGCTGGCTCAGCAACGTGCATGACGTTTCTTTGAAATCTTAAATCATAGCATTAAAATCCATTCTTTGTGTTCCAAGTTTACTTCAGTATCAAAATAAAAAGGGGCGCCTGGGTGGCTCAGCTGGTTAAGCGTCTGCCTCAGGTCATGATCCAGGGTCCTGGGATCGAGCCCCGCATCGGGCTCCCTGCTCAGCGGGGAACCTGCTTCTCCCTCTTCCTCTACTGCTCCCCCTGCTTGTGCTCTCTCCTTCTCTCTATCAAATAAATAAATAAAATCTTTGCTTAAAAAATCCCAGTTTCATATTGAACACCTTTCTAATGAATTCAGTGTAACAGGGACAGGGTCCGGGTTTACCTTGCAACCTCATTTACACCCAGAGGTGCCTCTGCCCCCGTTTATAAAATTCTAGAATTGGAGAAGTTAAAACTTGAACACTCCAGAGCATTCAGCTCTAACATTTTATGACTAAAACTTTAGAAAGTGTAATACGGAAAAAGAAAACAAAGTTTGCACTGTGAAAGAATTTCTCTGTTTTCAAAAAGACCCGCAAACATTTTCTTTAAATTGAAACCTCATGGCGATTGAACATGTATCTTCATTATTCTGGACTTCAGACTGAAGCTGGAGGTGCAGAGGAGCCCGGCCCTTGAAACCCCATCTGATTCTGATGTCATCCTCTGCTGGGGCCCTCCGTCTGGACACACCGGCTGTCCTGGCAGATTCACTTGTCCTTGACCGTCATTAGATCATGCATTTTGAGGCCAGGGAGTCTCCCCGGAAGCACAGTGGATGTCTTATGCACAAACAAGGATCTGGGCCAGTGGAGGCTCCAACGTCACCTCATTTACGACGTTTCCATTTGGATAGAAATTTTTGAGACCATGCTTATTCTGAGAAGAGTAGGAAGATGCTGGTGGCTGCTCAGACCGGGGCTACTATCCCTTCTCTCACACTCAACTTTCAGGGAGGGGGCAAGATGGCCATTTTAATGTTAATACCTAAAGTGCACCCTTCTTCCTCTCTTACTGGGCTTTGTTTCCCAACTGACACACAGACCGAGTGATGACTCGTCCCTTTGCATTTTTTCAAAGGAGTTCATTGAAAATGATAAGGACGCAGGTGTGGGAAGACAGAAGAAGACCCCAAAGGTTGCAAGACAAAAAAGGAAGAAACGGGTAGGTGGGGCTAGGGACCACGTGTCTGTGCATCGGGCCGATCCAAGGTGCTCCCACCTGCCAGGGACCACACCTCCTCCTGGGGGTGCCCCCTGGAAAAGGCAGGGATGCGGCTGGAAGGTGCGGGGTGTAGGACCTGTGTGGGGCCTCACAGGTGACCCCCACGAGGAGGTCCTGGTCAATACCCTGGGCGTTTTCCTTCTGAGGTTCCTCCCATCTCCTGAGAGAAGTCCAGACAAGAGGGAAGGCGGAGTCTCTTGACTGTTGTCCTCAAAGGCCATGAACTGAGGCTGGCGATAGATGGCAGTGCAGGACTACTAATCATGGGGAACTCCCCCTTTCTCCAATTTCAAAACCCAAATTCAGCTTCGGTCTAAATCAGAGGCCCACCCCCCCACCCCCCAGCTCTCCTCCACTGGAGTGACCCTCCTTGGCTGGGAGCATCCATCCCCCTTGCAAGACCAGCCTTCTCAAGGTAAATAAATTCCCATGTTCAGGAGCCCCTGTTGTGGGAGAAGGGGAGGCAGGGAAGATCTTGCCGAGAGGCAATTTGCTTGGAATAATGGAGATGCCAGCAAGGCAGGGAAGGGAGACAGCGCCATTTTGAGCCTGGGCCACGTGATAGGGATGCCTGGAGAGGGTGGCCGGGAGGTGGGGAAGGCACCGGGGGAGCTGAAGTCAGGGAGAAGACCCCTCTCTCCACCCCCACCCTCCACCCCTCCCCAGCACACTCCGGCTGGGACAAGCTGGCCGAGGGGAGGCCTCTGCGTCTCCTGCAGCTGGTACGGAGCAGCCCAGGGGAGGGCCAGGGCGTGGGAGGCGCTGCTGGCCACGTGGCCACACAGGGAGCTTTAACCCCTTCCTAGAGGACCCCCCCCCCGCCCCCCGCCAGGCTCTGCAGCCAGGGCAGGGGACCCAGCACCGACAGAAAGAGTGCAAGTCCTTAGCTCAAGGGCCACAGGCACAGCGAGCAGAGGTGACAGGCTGGGGGGAGGGTGCACCCGGACAGGACAGGAGAAAGAGGCAGGGATGGGGAGGAGAGCTTAATACCAGGCACCGTCTCCAGCATCTAACCCATGAGGGAGCCCAGACTGCAGACCGCAGAGCAGGAGCAGTTTGGGGGGCGTTGCAAGAAATCCAGAGAACTGTTTCTTAACTCCAGCGGCACTTCAGAATGGAATTTGGGGGAGTGGCTTTTTTTGTTTGTTTTTAAGTCGGTGCCTCAAATCCAGCCCAGGCCGTTCATTTAAATCACGATGTCCGCGCTTTGCACCTGGCCTGATACAAAGCAGCAAGCCTCTCTGTGAATGGGCTATTTTCACCTCCCGTCTTTTACAGACGGAGAAGGGAGGAAGCTAGGCAGTTAAGTAACTTGCTGCCCAAAGTCCCACAGTTCATCTGAGTTCAGAGGCAAGCCTTTTTCTGGCCCCAAAGGCCGTCGCTCAGCCTTGGCCTCCACCGCCACCTCTGCTCACCAGCTTCCCCTCCCCGGGGAGCAGGGGAAGAAACTGGAGGCTATTCTTTGCCCTGAATTATCCAGGGACACTTTGGCAGCTGTTTCCAGATGATTTGGAGTCAGGATCACATAGTTTGGCCATGACTTTCCCGCTTCCCTTTTCCACCCAATTTCTGCAGAGCTGTGCACCTTATATGTAAAAATAGTGGAAATATTTATTTTATTTGGGAATGCCTCGGTAATTTCGCAAGGACCCTCTTAGACAAACTCAGGGCTAGCACCCCTTTTCTGACGCAGGTGACAGGTCACGGATATCAGACCTGAATAGTATTAAGGTCTGTCCCCTCGCTGAGTGACCTACCTCATCCCCAGATAGAATCTGAGTCAACCGAAGCCCTGGGAGTAACAACCTCTGACCCTCTGCCCACAGCTGCCCACCACTGGCCCCGAGGAAATGGTGCCTGAAAATCTCCACTTCAACCAGCAGGGGCCTGTGCCGGAAGATTCTGACACTCGCCCCCTGAGCATGACGAGCCGTCGAGGTCCACGGAGTAAGTGTTCCTCCATTAATTATTAATTAATTGCCTACTGTGATCAGCACAGAGCCACATGGGGATTTTTAATGGGTATTATTTCTCATCCGTGGCTGCCACCCCTCCACCCACTTCACCCCAACTCTATGGATAATTTTGTTGGTTAGCATCTGTCTAGGAGACAAGACACATAGCTTCAGGACATGATTACATAGCCACATAAGTTTGGAAGTGTTACTTGAAATAGAAATAGTACAGGTAACCAAATTTGTAGAAATTCGGGCGCCTGGGTGGCTCAGTCGTTAAGCGTCTGCCTTCAGCTCAGGTCATGATCCCAGGGTCCTGCGATCAAGTCCCACATCGGGCTCCCTGCTCGGCAGGAAGCCTGCTTCTCCCTCTCCCACTCCCCCTGCTTGTGTTCCTGCTCTCGCTATCTCTCTCTCTGTCAAATAAATAAATAAAAATCTTTAAAAATAAAAAACTTAAAAAAAAAAATTTGTAGAAATTCAAGGGTTAGGAAGCCACCCAAGCTCAAGAAGTGGGGCTCGAATGAGACGTTGCAAGACATGACAGAACTTGTGAGGGTCTCAATGGTCTTGGCCCTTGAAGACCCCTGCACTTACCACACACACCCCCCCCCACACACACACACATGCACATTCTTCCCCCTTCCAAGAACCTCCACTACCAAGGACATCATTAACTAGCTGCTCAATTGTAGGGAAAAGGATTATCCCTTACTTGTTGCTTTTCGTGAAAAGTGGATTAGACAAGAGGAGAAGGTGTGGGACACTTTTCAGTTGTTAAGTAATCATTACACAATTGGTTACCCCGTTTCCCTGTAGCAGGGCTGGGGAATAAAGTAACTATTGGAAACCAGAGTGCTTTGGAAGCAAACTCATCCGAAGTCCAACCCTAAGAAAAATGTGGTTCCCGTCTAAGAGCGATGATATCATAGGACTGTTACAAATTAGGAAAACAGAACCAAACTTTATCCCAGAGAGTCACTTTTCTTTCGAAATGCTCAAAATTACTCATTATTGAAGGTTACAACTTGTCATAGTTCAGGCTGCCACAACAAAATACCATAGCCTGGGTAGCTCAAACAGCAGACATCTACGTCCTCATAATTCTGGAAGCTGGAAGTCCAAGCTCAGGGTGTCTGGGTGGTGGGTTTCCAGCAAGGCCTCTCTTCCTGCCTTATAGGTGGCTGCCATTTCCCTGTGTGTTCACTCGGGTGTCCAATAAGGACACGAATCCGATTTATCAGGGCCCCACTGTATAACTCCATTTAACCTCCATTACCTCCTCAGAGGCCCTCTCCAAATACGGTCCCATTAGGGGGTAGGGCTTCAACATATGAATTCTTCAGAGACACAATTCAGTCCATAGCACAACTATTGAATATTTAAGTAGTTATTTTTATATTTTTTATTTTTTTAAGATTTTATTTATTTATTTATGAATTGAGAGAGAGAGAACGCACGCACTTGCATGAGGGGGTATGGGCAGAGGGAGAGAATCTCCACCAGACTCCATGCCCAGTGCCGAGCTCAACATGGGGCTTGATCCCACAACCCTGAGATCCTGACCTGAGCTAGAATCAAGAGTCGGATGCTCAACCCAATGAGCTACCCAGGTGCTCCATTTAGTAGTTATTTTTAAATCAAGGGAAAAAAATGTCAGAGGGGTTGGCCAATAATAAGACTCTTTTTAAAGATTTTATTTATTTATTTATTTATTTGAGAGAGACACAGAGAGAGCATGAGTGGAGAGAGGGAGAAGCAGACTCCCCACTGAGCAAGGAGCCCAACACAGTACTCGATCCCAGGACCCCGAGATCATGACCTGAGCTGAAGGCAGACACTTAACCGACTGAGCCACCCAGGCTCTTATTAAAAAGTTGATTCATTCCTTAGTCCTAAAATGGGAAAATTACTATTTACTATCACCATGGGTGTGGTTGTGAGGATGAAATCAAAAAAGGCATGTAAGTACTTTAAATAGTACGCATTGTAACAAATACTCAAATAGTACACACTAGTGTATTACATAGATAACTGCAGAGTGACTCAGCTGTTTTCTAGCTAAGAGACTTTTGGACTTTGCATTAGTCCAAAAGTGAAAATTTTTTAAAGACACCCTTTCTGATTTGGAGAAGAGGAGAACAATACAAAGCTAAGATTCGCCTGCCTGAACAAGGTCGTGACGAGCGGGTGTCTGGACGTCCCTGGGTAGAGCTAACGCTGTTGCTAGTTCAGCAGCACTGGTGGGCCAAGAGGTAAAGAAAACAGCCCGAGGAGTGAGCTGGGGGCACCTGGTGGGTAAGAAGCCTGGGGGGCCAGGCATGCATCAAAAACGAGAGGTCAAGACCAGCAGAAAGCCAGCCATGGGGTCAAGATCGCAGGACAGATTTCATTCACGATGCCAACGCACAGTAGAGCACGAGACAGACGAGGGACAAGGGTTGACAAGAGCCGTGAGAAGCACAGCAAGGGCTCTGGCTGAGGCAGGGCCTGGGGCACAGCAGAGGACAGAGGAGTGCAGGCTGGAGGGTGTGCAGGAGTCTCGAGTGAGCGTTGGGAGAAGAGGAATCCAGACAGACAGCTTGGAAACACACAAACGTGGGCAGAAAACCGTGCACCCTGAGCAAGGTAGAGGCAGCCAAGCCCGGGAAATCACACACCTCTGCCATTTGTTACAAGTATGGCACTGAGTCCAGCCCACCGTCAAGGGGAGGGACATCAGGCTTCCCCCTTTAAAGAGAGGTGTGTCTGTTGGAGAAATTTATGGACATATTTTTAAGCTGCCACATTCATCTTTCTTTAAAACTCTGTATATCGCTTTCCTACTCAGAAATCTGTGATGAGCATCACATAAAATCCACACTCCTTCTTTGTTCTGGGTCCCAAGACCCTATGTACTCTGGCCCCTTCTAGTGGTGTTTCCACTCCTCTCCCATCTATCCCCACCTACTTGACTGCTTGCCGACCTCTGAATGCCTCGTGACCGTTTGAGCATCCCAGGCTTTGGTGCCCGCTCAAGGAAAGCTCTCCACCCACATCTTCCGTACGCTTGTGGCAGAAAGGCCAGGGAGTTGTAGCAGTGAAGACCGTGGTCTTTGGGGTCAGACGAGTGTGGGTACGAATCCCTACCTGTCCCTTTCTTATTTATGAAGAGTCGTCAGGGGAAGGCCTCTCCAGGCAGACCATGTTTGAGCAGAGGCTTGGAGGAATATGGGAGACCCCTGAGAAAAGTGCTCTTTTTTTTTTAAAGATTTTATTGATTGATTGATTGATTGATTTGAGAGAGAGAGCGCAAGTGGGGGAGGAGCAGAGGGAGAGGGAGAAGCAGGCTCCCCGCTGAACAGGGAGCCTGATGCGGGCCTCCATCCCAGGACACCGGGATCATGACCTGAGCCCCAGGCAGATGCTTAACCAACTGAGCCACCCAGGCACTCCTAGAAAAGAGCTCTTCATGCAGGAGTGTGCTCGGTATGGTTAAGGTACAGCAAGGAGGCCGGCGTGGTTGACAGTGAGCAAGGAGGAAAAATAGGAATTGAGACCAGAAGGGAGGAGCCTGCGGGCCCCTATACTTTCAGTCCAAGTGCGATGAGGACCAAGGGAGGGTCTGCTCCGACTTAAGGCTGAAAGCTCTGGAAGGTGCGAGGACAGAACACAGAGACAGGCGAAGAGCCAGGGTGAAGCCCAAGCGGGTGGTGGTGGCGACTGGGACCAAGGTGGCAGTAGAAGAGGTAGAAAGAAGGGGTGGGACTCGGGGCATCTGGAAGATAGAAGCAACATGGTTTCTGGCTGAACTGAACAGGAGTTTTGAACGCAGGACAGATGATGTCAGCTCTGTAACTTGAGCAACTGGGAAAACCGAGTTGCCATTGACAGAGAAGGGGAGACGGCAGAAAGAACGGGTTTGGGGTAAAATCAGCAAAGGACTTGCAAAGTTTGAGATGCCTGCTGGATATCGAAGTGGAGATGGAGATCGGGGTCTGGAGGTCGGGGGAGGCCTTTGCTGACCATCTGTCTAAAAGAGCACTTTCCCACCTCCTCCCCTATTCTCTGTCCTACCTCCGGTTCTGTTTTCTTGTAGAGCATTTATCACCCCTGGTATGCTCCAGGCAACTGTTTGCTGACTGTCCCGGAGAGCAGGACTGAGTCTTCTCCATTCCCAGTGGACGCTAACCCCAGTGCCCAGAACAAAACTTGGGCCAGGAAAGGGGCTCAGTGACATTTGTTGGACAATCTGCCCTGGGCATAACAGCCAAAGCCTCAGACAGAGCCCTGTCCTCTCAGATTTTGTAGTCTTATGGGAGAATCAGAGGATTGAGAAGGTGACAGTGATAAGAGAGTATCTTCCTCTCCATCCCCCACGTCCTTGCTCTGCTAGGCTGGAGGAACAGGGACTGGGGGCACAAGGCTCTACATGAGTTCAAGTACGTTGGCTGCTCTTGGGAGAGAGGAGTTTTCAACCCTCAGGCACATTTTCTCCTTGACTCCTTTTATTATGTTTTCCAAGCAAAACAAGAAATACAAATTTATTTCCTCTGCTCACGACTCTTCAGCCCATCTATTAAGGCTTTACTTGTCTGGTTATCAAAATAGCTTTTGATATTCTCAAAGGAAATCAAATGTCACCAAGGCAAGGGCCAAGGCCTTAAGATCCTAAATGTAGGGCGCCTGGGTGGCTCAGTTGGTTAAGCGACTGCCTTCGGCTCAGGTCATGATCCTGGAGTCCCGGGATCGGGTCCCGCATCGGGCTCCCTGCTCGGCAGGGAGTCTGCTTCTCCCTCTGACCCTCCTCCCTCTCATGCTCTCTGTCTCTCATTCTCTCTCTCTCAAATAAATAAATAAAATAAAATAAATAAAATCTTTAAAAAAAAAAAAAAGATCCTAAATGTAACACCCTTTGGGGCTTCTGTTTTTCATTATGAAAATTCGAACATGCACAGAATTAAAATAAAATCCAGGGAACCAGGGAGCCTGTTTGGCTCAGTCGGTAGAGCATGAGACTCTTTATCTCAGGCTTCTGAGTTCAAGCTCCACGTTGGGTGTAGAGCTTACTTAAAAAAAAAAAAAAAATCCAGTGAACTTCATATGTCCAGCACCAGATTCAGGGATTAACAAGATTTTTTAAGTATCTTTTTTCTCTTTTTGTTTTTTTGGTTTTTTTGTCTTTGCCAGTATATATACACTTTTTGTTTTTAATTATGGTGAAAAAAAACACATAGAATTTGCATCTTAATCTTTTTTTTACCCCCTTGCAGGAGAGAGAGAGAGCACATCCAACAACAGCACATGTGTGTGTTTGTGTGTGTGCACATGCACGCACACAAATCGGGGGAGGGGCAGAAAGGGAGGAAGAGAGAGAATCTTAAGCAGGCTCCATGCCCAGTGCAAAGCCGGACGTGGGACTCGATCTCGTGACCCTCGGATCATGACCTGAGCCAAAATCAAGAGTCAGACCCTTAACTGACTAACCCACCCAGACACCCCAATCCATCTTAATCATTTTTAAATATACACTTCAGTAGAAGTAACTCTGTTCACAAAGTTGTGCAAGAGACCCCTGGAACTCTTTCTTCTTGCAAAACTGAAACTCTGTATCTATTAAACCCTAACTCCCCATTTCTCCTCCCTTTAGCCCTTGACAACCTCTATTCTCCTTTCTGTTGCAATGAATTTGACTATTTTTGGTACCCCATATAGTAAAATCAGACAGTATTTGTCTTTGTGACTGGCTCATTTCACTTAGCATTATGTCTTTAAGGTTCATCCACATTGTAGCATGTGACAGGAATCCGTTACTTTTTAAAGCTGAATCATAGTTCATTGTATGTATATGTCACATCCTGCTGAAACGTTCATCCTTGGTAGACATTTGAGTTGCTTCTACCTCTTGGCTATTGCAAATTGTTGCCAACATGAATGTGCAAATATGTCTTCAAGCTCCTGCTTTCAATTCTTTTGGATACACAGAGCAAGAAGTGAGACTACTGGTTCATACAGTAGTTCTATGCTTAATATTTTGAGGAACCAGCATACTTTTGCATAGTGGGTGCATCTTTTCTATTTCCACCAACACTGCACAAAGTTCCAGTTTCTCCACATCCTTACCAACATTTGTTATTTTCTGTTTGTTTTGTTTCTACACTAGCCATCTTAGTGGATGTGGACTGATCTGTCATTGTGGTTTTGATTTGCATTTCTCTAATGGTTAGTGATGTTGAGCATCTTTTCGTGTGTTTGTTGACCATTTGTATATCATGCTTGGGAGAAATGTCTATCCTTTTCCATTTTCTGATCAAGTTATTTGTTTTGATGGTTGTTGTTGAGTTACAGGCATACTTTATGCATTCTGTGTAATAACCCTTATCAGATACATGATTTGCGAATTTTTTCTCCCATTCCACAGTTTGCATTTTCACTCCATTGATTGTGTCCTTTGATGCACAAAAGCTCTTGAGTTTGAGGTAATCCCATTTGTCTGTTTTTGCTTTTATTGCCTGTGCTTTTGGTGACTTAGCTCATAAATCATTGCCAAATTCAGTGTCATGAATTATTTCCTCTATGTTTTTTCTAGGAGTTTTATAATTTTAGGTCTTACATTCAGGTCTTTAATCCATTTTGAGTTCTGTTTTGTTTTTTTTATATGGTGTAAGGTAAGGGTCCAAGTTCACTCTTTTGCATATGAATTGCCAGTTTCCCAACACCATTTGTTGAGGAGATAGTCCTTTTCCCATTGAGCGTCTTGGCACCCTTGTTGCTTTTGACCATATTTGCAAGGGTCTATTTCCGGGTTCTCTATCTATTCCATTGATCTGTATGTCTGTCTTTATGCCAGCACCACACTGTTGTTTTTTTTTTTAAAGATTTTATTTATTCATTTGAGCACCACACTGTTTTGATTACTGTAGCTTTGTAATATGTTTTGAAATCAGAAGTGTGAGACCTCCAATTCTAGTCTCCTTTTTTTTTTTTTTTTAAATTCCTAGAGATTCTTTTTTTTTTTTTTTAATTTATTTATTTGAGAGAGAGAGAATGAGAGACAGAGCATGAGAGGGAGGAGCAGACTCCCCGCTGAGCAGGGAGCCCGATGCGGGACTCGATCCAGGACTCCAGGATCATGACCTGAGCCGAAGGCAGTGGCTTAACCAACTGAGCCACCCAGGCGCCCCGCTCTAGTCTCCTTTTTCAAAATTGTTTTGGCTATTTCAGGGTCCCTTAATATTTCATATGAATTAAGGATGAATTTCTCTATTTCTGTGAAAAATGCCAGTAAGATTTCAATAGGGATTACATTAAATCTGTATATCACCTTGGGTAGTACTGACATTTTAACAATATTAAGTTTTCCAATCCATGAACATGAGCTATCTTTCCAGTTATTTGTGTCTTTAATTTCTTTCAGCAATGTTTTGCAGTTCTCAGTGTACGAGTCTTTTGCCTCCTTGGTGAAGCTTATTCTTAAATATTTTATTCTTTTTCATGCTATTCTAAATGGAATTGTTTTCTTAATTTCCTTTTTAGATTTTTTTGTTGTTAGTGTATAGAAACACAACTGATTTTTCGTGTCAACTTTATATCCTGCAACTTGGCTGAACAGTGTTTTTGTGTAGAATCTTCAGGGTTTTCTATATGTAAAACCATGTCATCCACAAACAGAGATAGTTTTGCATCTTCCTTTCCAAACAGGATGCCTTTGGTAGCTTTTTTTCTTGCTGTCTTAGTATGTCTGAGCTGCTCTAACAGAATACCATAGACTGGATAACTTATAAAGAACAGAAATTTATTTCTCATAGTTCTGGAGGCTGAAAAGTTCAAAATCAAGCCACTGGCAGATTTGGTGTCTCATAAGGGGGCCCACTTCCTGGTTCACGGATGGCTGTCCTCTTGCTGTATCCTCACATGGTGGAAGGTTCAAGGGAGCTAGTGCCTTTTAAGGGGGAGCCCTCATGACCTAACTACCTCCCAGAGGCCTCAGTTCCAAATACTATCACCCTGGGGGTTCAGTTATAATCTAAGAATTTGGAGAGGATACAAATATTCAGTCTATAGCACTTAACCTAATGGCTCTGGCTAGGATTCCAATGCCATATTGAATAAAAGTGGTGAGGGGAGGCATCCTTGCCTTGCTCCTGATCTTAGAGGAAATACTTTCAGTTGTTCACCACTGAGCATGATGTTAGTTGTGGGATTTCATATATGGCCTCTACTATGTTGAAGTAGTTGCCTTCTAGCCCTATTTTGTTGAATGCATTTTTTGTTTTTTTTAATCATAAAAGGATGTTGGATCTTGTCAAATGCTTTTTCTGCATCAGTTGAGATGATCATGTGGTTTTGTCCTGAGTTCTGTTACCAAGGGGTATCACATTGATTGATTTTCATATGTTGAACCATCCTACCAACCCCCCAATCTGGGCTGGGCTAATACTTTGTGTAAGTGCATCATGAAGCTCTGTCTCATGACCGATTTATGAATACTGTTTACATTTCCCTGGGCGAAACCTCTGATTCAATGGTTTCCCTAGCCCCAACAAGACAATTTATGTTAACAACACTATGGGACTTTTTAAGCTCACATAATTCCATTTTATTTTCTTCCCCTAACCAATTAATTGTTTACTTGAGGCATCCTCCACATCACCCAGCCAAGATAGATAGATGATAGATAAATAGATAGATAGATAGATAGATAGATAGATAGATAGATAGATAGATAGATAATAGACAAGGCAGACAGACAGATGATAAAATTTGACAATCTTGAACTCTGAGAGCTTCAGAGCACATTCTGAGCCAGGTAGCAAGCTTTCTGATAGGATTTCTATCAAGATTCCTCATTCTCTATCCTTGCCCACATCCCCTTACATTGCCAAGATACTAAGAGAAATAAACATGTCAAGCCAGCAAACATTCCTTGAAGCCTAGAGAAACTACAGTCAGACTCACTACTACTGTTTGTACTTTCAGTCATGGGACCTTGAGCAATAACCTAATCTTCCCAAGCCACGGGAGCCTCATTTATAAAATGGGGATCATAAAAACCCCCAGGTAATACAGCCCTTACAACAGTGAAATCCGATGATACACAGAAAGCACCTGGGGAGGGGCTGGTACATACATAGTAGTCTCCTCCAGCCAAAAGAAGAACTTGTTGCCACATAACTAACAAAAATAATTACCATTCTTGAGTGCTAAGGTCACTGCATACATTACATCATGTAATTCTCAGAACAGCACCATCATGGGGCATTGTTTCATTGGCTAGGAAACTATGTTCCAAAAGAACTACCCACCAGAGGTGGTGGAGTCAGGACTCAAACTCCATCTGTAGACCTCTGTGCTCTTAATTGCCACAAAAAATGGCATCATTTGACACAAATTGCAACCCTGACTGGTCCTTAAAGCTCCGGGTTTGCAGTTGCCCACGGAAGGTGCAATAACGATGCTGCGACCAGCACTGTCCACAGGGGCTCCCGGGCCCCCCGCACACTCTTCCTACGGGGCACAGAGCCAGCTTAGAGCCTTCACAAGAGCGTCACTCTGGCGTCATTTTTTTCTGCAAAAGAGTGTCACTTGGGGGAATCACCTACCTTACTCTCCCTGCCTAAACTAACTTTTCTGTATTTGGGGGTTTTGCTTATTGGTTTATCTTAGCCTCGCTACTTACCTTTCAAAAATCAATATATAGGGCTCCTGAGTGGCTCAGATGGTTAAGCGTCTGCCTTCGGCTCAGGTCACGATCCCAGTGTCCTGGGATCGAGTTCCGCATCGGGCTCCCTGCTCATCGGGGAGCCTGCTTCTCCCTCTGCCTGTCTCTCTCTCTCTCTCTCTCTCTCTGTCTCTTATGAATAAATAAATAAAATCTTTTTTAAAAAAATCAATATATATACCACCTCCTTTGGAAAGTTTCCCCTATGCCCCAGGGTGGGCTGAGCAGACCCCCTCTGGGCTTCCTGGCTCCTGTACCCATGCAAGTGTCTGAAGTCATCTTTTTTTTGGTGCATAGCCTCCCCTCTCCTCTGGACTAGAAACTCTTGAGGGTAGAGACTGACTTTCAGGTCTGCTAAGCACAGGGCTCGTACCCCGATGGCACTCAACGATGCTTACCGAGTGAACAGATGTCTCAAGCTGGCCTCGCTCCTTTTTATGCAAGGCCATGCTCTGGCTTAGGTATGCTCACGTACCACGCCCACCGCATCCTTCCAACCAGGCCTGCTCTCCTGGACCCGGATCTTGACTCCTTCTTACATTTACTTCCCAAACCTCTCCTGACTCTGGCCTCCGCCTTGGCCAGCATTCCTGCTCCTCACCTTGAACCTACGAGCCCTTCTACGCTATAGCATTCCTACAGGCCTCCAAGGGGTGTGAAAGTCAGGCTGTATTCAGATACTCAGATGCCAGCACACAGATCCTGCGGCCTCCCCCCGCACCAGGCACATGCTCAGAAGGGCCACCTCCCTAATTAACAGCAGTATAAAATCATGCAGTAAAAGCTTTGGCTCCTAATCAGCTATTCAAACATGCATACAGTCATGACATTCCAAATAAAGAAGGCACTGAACAGGCACTAGTTCCAAATCAAATAAACATCTAGAGAAAAAGTATACACATTTCCCCCATGGTTCCAACTTGCACCATCTCTTAAGGGAGTAACTATCAAATGTTAAGTAGTTTCTTACGAACATAAATTTCCTCATTACTGACATCTGTTTCCCATTCATTCGTGTTAGTTTCTCTGATTAAAGCATCATTTCAGAGCCAATTTCTCAGTATTGGTGGAAAAGAAAGTAGGGAATCTGGTGAAATCTGATGCAAATGTAAGGAAGTAGATCATTCGTTTTAGGCTTACTTTTAAAAAGGCATCAAGTCCCGGAGAGACTGACCAGGAAAGAAATGTCACAAAGGACTGTATGGGACCCAGAGGAGACCTGCCTGAAAAAGCTGGGTCTTGGGAGTTACCTGGGTGTCTGGCAGTGGGAGAAGGGAAAGAACATTCTAGTCAGAGCATGCATTCTGGGAAATGTAGGAAAGGTCAAAAAGTTCACCAGCACTAGCGTTCGCTACCTCACACGGTACTGAGGGGACTAAATTAAAGCACTAAAACAAGTATGAATAAATAGTACATTGTATTCTATAACTTTTTTTCTGGATATTATGATGTTTGAAAAAAAACAATCTTTCTGGGTTGAGGAAATTTGAGCCAATTCTTAAGAGATGGCAAAGGACTCAGAGAGGAGTGTGCCTCTGAGATGCACGCTGACCAATCCAGAGTCCACCTCTTTTGGGCGGATGCCACCCGAGGAAGCAGTATTCCTCTGCCTGCATCATCCCAGGGTCAAATACCAGGCAACTAGGGACACCACTATAGCTTGGAGCCCCCCAGAATAATTCAAACTAGCCAGGCCTAAACTGTTCACCCTGCCCTGCCTGTCTTTCCCTGAGAAATCCCAATAAGGGCCATGGCCTAAGGACTCACCTCGCTCCCGGCTTCTGCCTCCTGACCACCTTTTGGTGTCTTTCCGTGTGGCCCTGCATGGTGTGCCATGCCTCCTGGTTCTAGAACAAGGGAGTATGAGGAACTGTTAGCTGAGCCTCTCCTCTGTGTCTTGTGGCCCCCCTACTGACCATATCATAAGAGTACAACAAGTACGGAACACACCCAGCATGATGATTAGTTGTCAGGAAAGGCATTTTCCAAAAGACTCCTTTAAGCAAAATTGCTCCAGAGTCATCTACCCCCATGTTCATCTCCAGTCTTGACCCTACTCCAGTCTAACTCGCATCGGCACTGCTATTGTGGAGGGGGCCAGGGAATTGCCCGTTTGCCTAATTCACTGGTCAGCTGCCAGTCTTCCCCTTACTGACTTTCAGCACATTTGGCACAGCTCACCACCACCTCCTTCCTTTGCCCTTTGCTTCCAGCAGTCCTCTCTTACTTCTCCTCCGTGGGCTGTCCCTCTCGGTGTCCTTGCTGGTTCTTACATCCCCAGCCTCTAGGAGCACCCAGGCTCAGGGCCTGGCCCTCTTTTCTTCCTCAATCCTCATTCTCTTGGTCATCTCAAGATTTGAAATCCTAATGTATACACATCGTGTGTGTACCTGACCAGTCCCAAACGGTTATCTCCAGCCCAGGGCTCCATCGGACTGAATGGACGGCAGCCTTCTACCCAATATCTTCTTTTGCCTGTCTAATGAGGCAACTCATATTTTTAAGAGCCTTATTGAAATATAATTTGCATAACATAAAATTCGCCCACTGTAAGTAGAAAACTCAGTGATTTTCGATGAATGTAGATTTGTGCCACCATCACCGCAGTCCAGTTTTAGAACATTTCATCACCCCAGAAAGTTCCTTTGTGCCTATTTACGGTTAATCCCGACTCCCACCCCAGCCCTAGACAAACACTGGTTGGTTTTATATCCTTACAAATATGCTTTTTCTAGACATTTCCTGCAAATAGAATCATATAATATTTGGTATTTTGTGTCTGGCTTCTTTCACTTAGCATAATGTTTTTTGGGTTTCATAAATGTTGTAGCATCTATCCACATTTTGTTCCTTTTTATTGCTGAATTGTATTCCATCATATGGATGTACCACATTTTACTTATTCATTCACCTGTTGATGGACATTTGGACTATTTCCAGCTTGGGGCTATTATGAATAATGCTGCTAAACACCTTTACAGTGTGTCTTTGCATGAATATCTGTTTTCATTGCTTCTGAGAAGTAGTAGAATTTCTGGGTCATATGATAAATTTTATATTTAACTTTATAAGAAACTACCAACCTGTTTTACAAAACGGCTATGTCAATTTACTCTCCCACCAACAGTTATAAGAACTGTCCACACTTGGTATAATCAGTGTTTAATTATAGTCTTTATAAGGTGTATAATGGTACCTTGGTGTGCTCTTAACTTGTATCTCCCTAATGATTAATGATAGTGAGTATTTTTGTCATATGCTTATTAGCCATTTGTGTATCATCTTGGTAAAATGTCTATTTAAATGTTTCCTCGTTATTAACTGGATTCTGTCTCCTAGTATGGAGTTGTAAGAGTTGTCTATATATTCTGGATACAAGTACTTTATCAGATCAATAACTCACAGATATTTTCTCCGAGTAAATGTCTCATCTTTTCATTTTCTTAATCATGTCTTTTGAAGTACAAAAAGCTTTAATTTCGATGAAGTCAAGTGCATCACTTTTTTTCTATTATGGATTGTCCTTTGAGGGTTATATTGAAAAATTCTTTGCCTAACCCAAGTTCATGAAGTTTTCCTCCTATATTTTCTTCTATAAGTTTTATGCTTCTGGGTCTCACATTTAGTTAGGTCTGTGATCTATCCTGAGACAACTCAAATTTCACTCTCCTGAAGCTGAGCTCCTGATCTCCTCCTCCTAACTTGTTTGTCCTATAATCTTCCCATCTCATGAAACCCATGTTTCATTTCTTCTATTGCTTGGGTCATCCTTAACTCCCGTCTTTATCTGCCCCCATCCATAAGTCCCCGTAAGTCCTGTTTGCTCTACCTTCAAGCTAGACATAAATCCGCCTATTTACCACTACTTCTACCCACTCCTATCCCAATCCAAGCCACCTTCAACTTCCATCTGGAGTATCACACAGCGTCCCAGCTGATGCCCTGGCTTCTGTTCTCACCCCAGCAGCCAGAATGGTCTTAGGAAAACAAGGTCATGTCACTCCTCTGTTCCAACCCTCCAGTGGTTATCACCTGACTCAGAGTTTAAGCTGAATTGTGTAGGGTGACCTACACAGTTTGGTTCCCACTTATCTCTATGACCAGCTACCCTGGTATTCCATCTCCCACCCTCATATTTCCCCTTTCTGCTCTGGTCCTACATTAGGTATGGCCCTGTCTCAGAGTCTTTGCACCAGGTATTACTCCAACTAAATGCTCATCCCCCAGCCATCTGCATGGTTTGGTCGCTCATTTCCTTCACCTGTTCCAATGTCACCTTGAAGCCCTTGCTTGGCCACTCTACTTAAAACTGCAATACACCCCTCCCTCCTGGCCCTCCTCATCCCTGATCCGGTTGTATTTGTCTTCATACCACCTATTACCATCCGACTTATTAAATATACTGCCTGTTTGTGGTCTCTCTTCCCAGCCAGAAAACACTCTATGAAGATGAAGATTTGTTTCTTTTCTTCACTGTTCCATCCTTCGAGCCTTGTACACACAATAGGTGTTCAATATGTATTTGTCAGTTGAGAGCTTGAAAACTGGAGAAGCTAATATAGCACGTCCAAAATTGGGTTTTGTAGCATGCTAGCAACCCGACAGAGAGTCGCGCCTGCAAAAATACGCCAAGTTCAGACCCTTTACGTGTCACTTCCCCTCTTGGAAGTTCACAAAGCTTGTTCTGAGAGCACTCAGTTACCTTAGCATCACTCAGGCAGTCACTGGCCCTCCTGAAGGAGGTTTACGGTTTTTCCGCTCTGCCCAAGGCAATGTGGAAGGCTCAACTGCAGGCAGAATTGTTATGGCAAAATATATCGAGGAAGCCACCTTGCAGAATCTCAGCCCTGCCTAATGGCCCCTTTGCCCTATCCCACCACCCGGAGTATAGGGACAGAAGGCAGGACTGGCCAGGCCCAGTCTTGCACAAGCTGATGATCCCTGTCTCTGTCAGCTCCAGGTGCTATAATGAAATACCATAGATCGGTGGCTCAAACAACAGACATTTATTTCTCACAGTTCTGGAGGCTGCGGAATCCGGGACCAAAGCTCAGAATCATTCGGTTCCTGGCTAGCAGATGGCCACCTTCTCACATGATGGAAAGACAGAGAGCCAAGGTTCAGGGCTTTCTTTTCCTAGGACGGCCCTAATCCCATCATGAGAGCCCCACCCTCATGACCTCACCTAAACCTGATTACCTCCCATAGAGAGGCTTCACCTCCAGATACCATCACATGGATGGGGTTGAGAGCTTCAACATGTGAATGCTGGGGGGACCAAAGCAGTCAGCCCTAAACAATCCCTAAGCCTGGGGGTGTGCTAACGCACAGAGATGCAGGAAGGGGTAATGGGCAGAGCCAGATCTTGGGGTCCAGGCACCTCTGAGTGAGAAGGAGACATGCGCCAAAATAAGGGCCCCACGTTTTCAGTTACATAAAATGCAATGTTAATGAGACTATGAAATAAAGAAGCAGAAAAGAAGAATGTGACCATAGAAATCCCTCCAGACCCCTCAGCAAATGTGAACCATCAGCCACGCTGAAGCTCAAAACCCAGGGCAGAGCCGGCTATTTTCAGCCTATTTTGACTTTCATTTTATGTAGTAAAATTTTCACAAGTAGTGCTACTCTGCTGGATAAAAATTAGAAAATCAGGAGAAGGAAATAGAAAAAAATAGTCACCCACATTCTTACATCCTAGTGACAAGCACCATTAACCCGAGGCCCTTTCGTTGTGCTGGGGTTTTCCTGCCTGACAGCCGAAGATGTCCTACTTCCCAGACGGCTGGCAGTGGCTGAAAGGACACTCCATTTTCTTACATCCATATGAAGACGGTTAGATGTTGGGGACAGTCGGACGGATTGTCATCACGTTTTCCCTCTCAAGCCTGTAGGATATTGCCTCTGTTCCCCTCCAGTTTCTCCTACTGAGGTCGAGCTGCCTTCTGTCCCACACTCTCCCTACCCACCAACTCCATATTTGTATTCTATCCAGGAATTTTGTAACAGGGGGTGGGGGAAATTATTTATATGGGGGAGAGAAGAGGCAGGAATTAAAAGGCAGGTCAGGCCAGTGTTTCCCCCACCCTTTTGTCCATTGTCCCTATGAGAATTATGCTATATGTGGGCGCCTGGGTGGCTCAGTCGTTAAGTGTCTGCCTTCGGTTTGGGTCATGATCTCCGGGGTCCTGGGATCGAGCCCCGCATCGGGCTCCCTGCTCCGTGGGAAGCCTGCTTCTCCCTCTAACCCTACCCCCTCTTGCGCTCTCTCACTCTCTCTCTCTCTCAAATAAATAAAATCTTGGGGCGCCTGGGTGGCTCAGTCTGTGAAGCGTCATGGTCCCAGGGTCCTGGGATCGAGCCTTCAGCTCGGGTCATGGTCCCAGGGTCCTGGGATCAAGCCCCGCATTGGGCTCCCTGCTCGGCGGGAAGCCTGCTTCTCCCTTTCCCACTCCCCCTGCTTGTGTTCCCTCTCTCGCCGTGTCTCTCTCTGTCAAATAAATAAATAAAATCTTTTTTTAAAAAAAGAATTATGCTATATGTAAGTTGCCATAAAAAATTTTAAATATTTTATTGGTGACATAAATATATAAAATGTTAACAAAATAGAAGTATATTAAGAGAAATATTAATGTTTTAAAATAAAAATGTTATATCACTCTTGAAGTTATTACCCAAAAGAATATAAATGCCACAGTGTTCGGATGACCCCTATCAACTCCTTCAAAAATCAGAAACAAGCTCTCCCTGCACAGTTGGAAATTGGACACCATTCCCTTTTCTTCTTGAACTTCTTCATTCCACTCCTCCCTGCAAGAATTTTAAGTAACCTGTTTCTATGCTGAAAAGTCTTTCATTACTCACCATATTAACAAACTGAATTTTTGATCACGCTATTATCACAATTATCAGTAGTGCCCAGCTGATGAAAACATAAAGGTACTATAGGGTTTGGTAAATATTTATTCATCATAACAAGTAAAATAAATAAAAACACTTAGTGTATTCTTTCACTAGAAAGGGCGAGTGGAAGAGGGAGGTCTCTATACAGTCATTATCATGCTCACCTGTTCTATGTGAATCCAGATAATACCAATACAAATCCAAACCCAAATACCCCATTTCTGATTTTATGTCAAGTCCCTGGAAAGTCCTGGTATACACCGCGGTAGACAGAGAGCTCAGGTCTCAGCAGTGAGAGTCACAGAACAACACCTTGCAAGAAGGATGGGAGTCTCTTGGCACCAGTAAGGGGAGGAGGGGAGGACTTCCAGACGGTGGAGAAGGAACCGTAGGAACTTCTCCGTAAAAACAAGATCACATCGACTTGGGGACAGATGAGATTACATTATTTCAAAATGCAGTGTCTATCTTCCTAGAAAGTGGCTGTGTTTTCCTGAGGGGTCAGGTTTAAAGGAAGTGATTAAGAGAAAAATGGAAAGTGTCCACCGTTTCGTGAAGCTTATAAGGAGAGAGAGATGGGGTATGATGAGCATGAGTGACAGGGAGGGTAAAGGACACAGAGCAGAGAAGATCCGGAAGCATTTGCAAACACGAGGCTGATGCAGCCTCGGGATGGGTGGGTTTACTGGGAAGCCAGAGCAGCGTTGTGAGGACATCATCCTGCTGCCTCTGTGAGAAACACCACCTTGCCAAGGAAATCCGTATATCATACCAATTGACGTCATATATATATGTTTAACGGAGTGTCTCATAATTCTCTCATTATCTGCAAGTTCTTGTAGGCCTCCAAATCAAGTCTTTCCTAATTTTTAAAATTATTTTCATCACACCCTTCACATTGGACTCTGCGGAAACTTTATTCACACCAGGTGTGCTCGGCTGTGTCCAAGAGCCTGTGTGTGAAACTGTGAAGTCACAGCTGTCCTCGGGCTTGGCAAGTCAGCTCTGGTCCCCAGGGCAGGAAAAATAGACATGGTTTGGGATCACATGGCAGAGTAGTAATGTAGTGAAGGAACTGACACTAAATTAGGGGAAACAATGTCTTAGGAGGGTTATTATTTTTTTTTTTAAGATTTTATTTATTTATTTGACAGAGAGAGACACAGCGAGAGAGAGAACACGAGTAGGGGGAGTGGGAGAGGGAGAGGGAGAAGAATTCTCCCCGCTGAGCAGGGAGCCCGATGCACGGCTCTATCCCGGGACCCCGGGATCATGATCGGAGCCAAAGGCAGACGCTTAACGCCTGAGCCACTCAGGCGCCCCTATTAGGAGGGTTATTTTAGTTCTAGTTGTTTAAAGAAACACTGCTATATTATTCTACCCAGATAAAAATGAAAGCACCTAATCTCTATCAGTTATTATGTTAAAGGGAGTGAATGAGAGTACATGGTTCATCATGTTATCTTGAAAAAACTGTGTCATCACCATCTGGTTTCACCCAAATGAGAATTACATTTATTGTAATTTGTACAGTTTCCCTCACGCCCTCCTTTATGTGTTTTCCTTCATTGATTTAGTGCTGCTCAGTGCCAGGTACATAGGTCACCAACAGTCTTTGCCCTTGAGTGGGTCACGTTCTCGCTGGGAAAATGACACCTCCCCAGCTAGTTGTGCAGATCGGACTCGGGAATGTCCACACCCTGGAAATGTCTTCCCCTAGCATGGACTCTAAAATGTCAAGCAAGAACTACTTTTTACCATTTCAAAATCTTTCAAAGCTTTTCAAAGCAATCCTAGAGAAGCCACTTTGGTTTTTTTATTCAGAAGAGATAGTGTTCAATAAAATACCTTGTCTCCCTTTTAAAGACAAATATATAAAATTATTCTAGTGAACTACATATAAATGGTAGCTATTTTAAGTAAAGTTAAAAAACTGATTCTCTTTTTTTTAAAAAAAAAAAAAATGAGGGGAAGTAAATAAGCAAGGTGCATTTTCATGTTTAAAGACACTTATTGTTGACTATAAACATCCTTCTTTTGGGGGCAGAAGCAAGGTGGGTGGCCAGCTGGAGAACAAGACTGGCGAGCACGAGTCCAGAAGCCCTTTCTTTACCCGCTCAGGGGACCACACACACTTAATGACACTTGCCATGTGCCTGCCCTGTGTGGCTGGGGACTGTGGAACCTGGGGGAGGAAACAGGTATCAACCAAATAATCACACAAATATGTAAGTTCAAAATGTGGCCAATTCTGTACAGGAAAAGTCTTGGGACCCTAACAGAACAGCGGATAGGATCTGCCATGTTGACGTGATCTTTAAAATGGAAAGTAATGGCTCGATCATTTTTCAAACGAGTTAAAAAAGAATGTCAAAGGCCATTTCAGGGTTGGGTTGACGGAGATTCTCTTAAAGAACTTGAATCTCAACCCACACACCCAAGACCACTATCTTTACGGTCACTATTTCCTGCCTCCTTCCAGGCACGGAGTGAGTGCCATGGTTGGAGCCTATGGAAGAAGGATTTTCTGCCTTTCTATCACCCAACCTAACAAACTGTGCCAGGCTGCAGAAATGAGCTTGGAAGCCCAGGACCCTCTTCCCTTGTGCACGAAGCCAGCGCCGAAGGAGCTGCAAATCTCTTGCTAGCAGAGACCTTTGCAGCCCATCCCTCCTCCTCCTCCTTCTCCCCACTGCTGGTCCTTCTCCCTTCTAATAGAGTATCTTCTCTCGCTTTTTCTTGCACTTGCCAGCCCTCCTCCTCTCAACAGTGCTGATGGCCACAGGTGTCAGAAACCCCTCTTCCTGCATGCTCTGCCTCAGGAAAGGCTTTCTCCAGACACCAGCATCCGCCACGGTAGACATGCTTTCTCAGTCTTTCCTCCAGGCCCAGCCTTGCCCAGAGCCCCAGGTGCTGGACAAGCACACGTTTTCACATCCCACCAGCACCTCAGATGTGTCCTGTGACCAAATAAGGCCCATCAGTGTCAACTCAGTCAAAACTCAGACATCATTCCCTCCTCCTTCTTTCTCTAAACCAGGAGTCCTCTACCTTGAGTGTGTGCTTAAATCCCCTAGATTGCTGGGCTCCAGCTTCTGGGTCACTAGGTCTGGGCCTGGCCTGAGGATTTGCACACCTGACAAGTACCGGGAAGATGCGCTACTGCGAGAACCACATGACCTCCTCTGGTCACTGGGTCCTGTTGTCCTTTCCTTCTCGTGGCCTCTGTGTGGTTGCTCCCACTGACTCACGGGGACTTCCAAGCTGGGGTCCCTGGTGCCTTCCTCTCTCCACCCACCCACCCCATACCTGCAACCCGAGGACTCCCCCACCACTTGGAGAATAAGTTCTAGGCTCCTTCGTGTGACATCAGAGGCTCCCCATAATTCGATCCCAAACTCCTGCCATCTTATATCCTACTCTACCCCGGTCCGGCCCTTCTGCTCCAAACGTGTTAACATTCTGTTCCCCAAACACTTTGGTTCAGCACATTGGGAACGAGAGAACCAGGAGCAGTCCCAAACATCTCACATCCCAGGTATGCAATCAGAGAGCCAGTCACTTACTCCGGGGGCCTCAGAGTCTGGGTCCTCAAGATCCCTAGTGGTCGTTACACCTGTGTCCTCCCCGAAACTCGAAGGTACACAACAGTCCATGAGATTTACACATATATTTAACAATAGGTTCAAAATACATGCCGTGTCTACGATGTAGCCTAGGGCCATGGCTTGGGACTGTAGAAAGATTTCTCTGAAGTGATCGACACTGTTGGAAGCTGAACCCGGACTCATTAGCTATCTGTTCACCTACAAGCCTGTTTCTCAGTTCAACAGATTGGAAGGTCTGTTCCCACTGGTAATTGAATTGGTGCATCTGTGCTTTGAACCGTCGAATGTCATTCATTTTACTCTTGGTTAAGTTGGCGCAGCACTCCTGGCAGGACCGAGGTTCGCCCTGTCAGTCACAAAGAAGCCAAGACATGCACTCAGTACGTCACATGGACGTCTGTCAGCATGAGCTCATGTTTGCTTATATAAAGTTCTAACTTTACAAAATAAAATTACATTCTCATGTTATTTTTTAATCTCATCTTCCCTTTGGGGAAAAAAGAAAAAACGTTGTTTTAAAGTGATTTTCCTGTGTTTTTTTAGGCTTACCTCCAATTCCTTCAGCTTCCAGGACAGGCTTTGCAGAATTTTCCATGAGGGAACGCATGAGAGAGAAATTACAAGCTGCAAGGGTGAGGAAAACCACATGAATATTTTGCTCGGTGGCTGATTGCCGTTCCTCAGGTCTTGTCTGGAATGCTCTGTCTGCTCAAAACTGCACGGGTTTGAATGCCGTTAGATTTGTTTTTCTTGTTTTAAATATTAATGTGGTATTTAACATTGGCACAGGTGGAAAATTATGCTTAAGAGGTAGTCAGTGTCGTTTTCCTTAACCATTTCACTTGCTCTTCTCTCTTGAAGAGGTGCAGCATGTAGTCTTTACAGATTGTTTTCTACCAAGATGGTGACTGAGGTTTTCACAGCATTCCTGTCGCTACCCAGCAGTGATTCTCTGTTTGACTTTGTAGTCCAAAGCAGAAAGCACGTTGCTGCAGGAAATTCCCACCCCTCGGCCCAGGCGCTTACAAAGTCCCAGCGAGAAAGAAATGGAAACTGAATTTGGCACGGAGGTGAGAAACGGACCTTCTCTACTTTGTGATCAAAAACAATGAAGCAGAATATAACATCTCCAGAGCTGTTTCTAGAGTTTCTAGAACAGAGCTGTGCACAGAGGAGGCATTCAGTGCTTATCAATAATCATCATAGCTACCATTTATAGAGTCTTGCTCAGGCCACGTGTTTTCCCTGTGTTCTCATATGTCATTATCCCAACACCCTGAGGTGTGGGTTCTATAGTGTTCATTCACATTTGACCAATGAGGAAACTAAGGTTCAAAGCAGCCGCGAGGCCATTCCCAGGTCACAGGGCATGCATGCAAGAGTCAAGATCAGATTCCAGCTCTTTGTCATTCCCAGTCTGTCTTCCTGGGTCAGTGTTGCTGGCCTGTGGATCTTGCTGGGAAGCAGAGAGAGATAGGAGTGCAGTAGGAAAGTAAGGTGGGATGGTGGGGGCCTTGAATGTCACACAAAGGGCCTCGGTGGTTTCCTACAAGCCATGGAAAGCAGTGGACCACAGGCTGGGGAGGTGGTTTGAATGCACTGGAGTGAATTTTGTTTGAATCCGAGGTGCTAGGGGGACATGTCAATGTGTGAGCCTCTAGAAACACATACGAAAGAAGGGACCAGGCTTGGAGAAACCAGTTTCGGAAGCATTTCTACTGTGGTGAGTTTTGGAGTTTTGAGCAGCCTTTGTTTCCTGACAGAACAAGACTGAATGAGGACGGTCTTGACACTTGGAGAAAAACTGACAGTTAAGACCCATGAGGAGGATAGGAAGCCAGTAAAAGACAGAAGAAAGTCTTGTCAGGGGTGTAGATGAAGGACAAGCCTGTAAGAGGGTGGAAGAAGGAAGGAAAGAACAGAGCAAATGGCTCAGTGAAGTGTCTACAAGTCTAATCCACTTGTTGTGGATCGTGATGGTTTGGGTTGGTTTCACTCTTGAGACAAAGAAGCGCAGGTGTGAAGGAATTTCTGTAGAAAAACCACTGACTGCTTAGAGGATGCCTTCTCTTTTTCTGTGACGAGATGTTATAACATTTTGCCTATATTCATCTCAAACAAGCCAAAGATTGCACGATTACAAGGAAAGTTATATCCGTGTTCATGTTTCATGGCCCATGATTCTTGAGTAGAAACGTTCCATGGTCTGATGAAATGGTTTTATGACAGTTTGTTGTTCCATTCTGCTGAGGAGACATTTATTTTTCTTTGATTCCAAATTATTTTCTTCATTGTAAAAGCCATAATTTTAAAATATTGAAAAATAAAAACTACATAAAATCTCATCAGCTTGACACAAACACTTCCGTTATGTTGTTAGGTGTGTGAATCCTGGCATCTGGTCAGATGGGCTAAATGATCGGATGATCTGGTCTCTTATATCTGAGCCTGTCTATACTTTTTTTTTTTAAGATTTTATTTATTTGAGAGAGAAAGAGAGAGAGAGCATGAGTGGGGGGCAGGCAGAGGGAGAAGCTGGCTCCCTGCTAAGCAGGGAGCCTGATGTGGGACTCGATCCCAGGACCCTGGGATCATGACCCGAGCTAAAGCAGATGCTTAACTGACTGAGCCACCCAGGCATCCCTGAGCCTGTCTATACTTTCTGATTGATAACCATTCACAAAGTCATGGCAGCTCTCACTTGTCCATGGGCCATGAATATGATATCCCCAATAAAGCTTTAAGTTGTAGAAGTAAAAATATACTCCCTTGGCTTACAGAGTATTTATTGCTTTTTGTGAGCAGGACCTTGACTTATATCTATTATATTCCATATCCCCTAAGAGCCATTCTATGGATTTGAGGTGTTAGAAGAGGTCATCAAAAAGGCATGACCGCTGGTTGACCTGCGAGCTGGACCCAAGCAATTGGAGGCTCCTCACCCCCTCTCCTGTCTTGGGAATGTGTGTCCCACTTGCCTTTCCCACTCCCAGAAGCTGCCCCAGGGATACAGCCTTGACATAGGAATGTGGTGTTGACCATCTGCCTGGTATACTTGACTGAACCCAGTTAGGACCTCTGTATAAACTTCTAAGATTCGGCAGGCAGGTGCGGGGATCTCATCTTGCAGCCACCCAAGACATGCCTCGTAAGTTCCCTTGCCGATTAAAACTTCCACCTCCAAATCTAGAATGGTCTGCTTCTCTTCAGTCTCTCCTTGCCCTCTGCGTGCATTCATAGCCAATTGGCAAAACAACATGAGACGAACATCAACTGCCTTATCTCTCTCTCTCTTTTTTTTTTATTTTCAGAAAAGTCCCAGAGGTGGGACACGGCTAATGCTCTCAGTCTTCACTTAGCTAAGCCAGGAGCTCTCAGATCTGGGCTATAACTCACCTTCCAGTCCACGGGCTTTTTAAAAATACCTCCCTTTGGTTTTTTTCTCCTTGATGACCCCAAGTGGTTAAGAAAGTGAATTTTAGTGAACGATATGGAAAGGATATATAAAATTGCTTTCAGCACAGCCCTGGAACCATAACAATACTGGATGATTTTAGCTCTCAAGAAAGAAAGAAAGAGAGAAAGAGAGAGAGAGAAAGAGGAAAGAAGAAAGAAAGAAAGAAAGAAAGAAAGAAAGAAAGAAAGAAAGAAAGAAAGAAAGAAAATTCCAGTAAAGAAAAATCAGTTCTAAGGCACACTAAATAAGATAAATATGTGTGTCTACCTTAGCCAATTGCAGGGAGGAAGAAGAGGCATCAGGCTTATACATTTTGGCTTAGGGAATGAAACAGCTTCAATAGTCAATTTCATTGTATTTTGTATTTCTTTAGATTCAGGTTAACCATGATAGTGCCTTTTTAAAGTCTGATTCAGCCATCAGAAGCCGTATAACTTACCAAAGGGAAGAGTAAAACCGAGTGGGCAGGAGCTGGGGGACTGCAGAGCTCAGCTCATGTCTCAACGACCCGCATGCATGGTGTGACAGGACAGGCTGACCTGGCAGGAATGAGTGACTCCTTTTCCCATGAAGTTGTGACAGACAGGCCGGGTTCCATAGTTTCTTTCTCTTCCAGTGTTGGGTTTCAATGATACAGTGGACAAGGGTGCAAAATAGCCAAGTTACATGAACAATTGACTCATTGCCCTTTTTTAGACCTGACCTCAGGCTATAAACAGAATATCTCACAGAGCAGATTTGTTGATGTATAGACCTCAACCCAGAAGGAATATTGAAAAAGTGGTCCATTTACATCCTCTTGAGCAAAGAATGGAAGACAGGAAGAGCCCAGATGCTGGACCCCAACTGCCCAGCGTTAAATGCTGGCAACCTCACTCACCAGCTGCGTGATCTTGGAAGTGTAATTTATCTCCTCTCTGGACCCCACTTCCCACCAGAAACTAGAGCCTGAGGCAAGGATTTTTCATGCCTTATTTGTGTGGCTTATTCTGAGAAGTGGTATCAATGAACAGGAGTTGGGAACTGGGGAGAAAGAAACAGGAGGGAAAGCCCGTTCTGGTGAATGTTACTGAGCTGGCTAATGCTGTGGTGCCCAGGGCTCGATCCTGCCAGGGCCCTGCTGAGGAGAATGTTTC
Organism: Leptonychotes weddellii; assembly: GCF_054177405.1. Lineage (NCBI taxonomy): Eukaryota > Metazoa > Chordata > Mammalia > Carnivora > Phocidae > Leptonychotes > Leptonychotes weddellii. The sequence continues at coordinate 168,329,131 of NC_138370.1, read as the reverse complement.
TCAGAATTGCCTGCCTAGGACCTGGAAGAGAGGGTGTTTGTCTCATGGCTTCTGTTCCCAGCAGGATTTGCCCAAGGCTCCTGGCCTTCCTGGTTTTGTCTAAGTCTCAGAATGTCTGAGTGGGTCCTGCAGGCCAGTGATGAGAGCTTGAGATCCTTGGAACAGCTAAAACCAGGTGCTATGAAATTTCACCTGTATGCAACTAGATGTCCAGCCTGACCAGAAGAAAAACCAGAGTATCACTTAGATGTAATCTATCATAATATCAAGTATATATATATATATATATATATATATATATATATATATATGCCATTCCCATTTATGTAAAATTCTATGCCTCAGTCTCTAGTCTCTGGCAGACTAAAATAAAACATTTATGGTCATGTGATGTAAATACAAACCAGGGAGATCAAAGACATGTAAAAAGAAAATTAAGAATGTGGTAATAAGACCCACCATGATTGAGCCATAACTGTGGGCATATTTTAGGTGCATTGCTTTACTTGATGCTCAAAACAAGTGTCTAAGCTGTAAGTGGTGGAGTTGGGATTCACAGCCAGGCAGTCAGCCTCCAGAGCCCATGGTTTGATTACTAAGCTAGACAGAATAGCACCTGATATGCCTCAGACAATAAGATTCTAGAAAAGAGATTTCATTTTAGGATGGAGGAGTCTGAGAAAGGAAGTAGCTTTGCATGGTCTGGAAAAACAGGTAGGACTTGGGAAGGATATGTGGGAGGGGCCCAGTGCAAATACACTACATTCCATTTTCACTGATGAAAATTATTCCATGCTGTGACACAAGTCTCAGTCCAGATAATAATAACAAAGTTTCCATCACAGGTAGAATAAGTTTGTCCCTTCGTACAATGAAGATCCAGATATACTATTGGAATGGCTTGGAGTTACTCAAAAGGAAGGCTTGGCATTTGGATTGTGCTGGGTGGAAAAGGATAAGTAGTCAGGTTCTGAAAGGGGTGGATTAAAAGCAGAGATGAGGACAAAGTGGGAACAACCCTTGGTGGATTGGTCATTACAGGATGAAGGGAACCTCCATAATGAGAATTACCACATGGGGCTATCATAGATAGAATTTGGCTTCCAGGGGGGAGAGCAGATCCAGGGGCTCACAAGGACAGGCCTAGTGCCCTGGAGGGTATATGTCAGATTTATTCACATCCAGGCATTATTGATGCTTTTCTTCATAAATTGTTTGGAAATGGTCCTCTGTGAACTAGATAATCTATTGATTTGTAGAAGAAAAGCATTTGTCATTTTAGGGTCCTTTGAGTATAAAATTTTGTATTTGTTTAGTCTTGAGAGAGACAGAGCTAAGAAAATATTCAGCAACCTTAACCTTCAAATATATTTGACATTTGTAAGCATTTCATTCCTTGGGAATGATGGTCTGCACCAATGGTCAGACAGTTTCCCCTTTGAGAGTTAATGGGCTTGTTTTAGAACATCTTTAGTTTCTTGATTTAAATGTTCTGTCTATCCTGGGACACCTGGGTGTTTCAGTCGGTTGAGCGTCCAACACTTGATTTAGGCTCAGGTCATGATCTCAGGGTCATGAGATCAAGCCCTGCATCAGGCTCCACGCTCAGCGTGGAGTCGCTTGTCCCTCTCCCTCTGCTCCTCCCCTCACTCATGCGAGCTCTCTCTCTCAAATAAATAAATAAAACCTTTTTAAAATAATAAATAAATGTTCTATCTATCTATCCTTTTTTCTGCTCATATAGGCAGATGAGGAGGTACAAAGGACTCAAAAAGAAGATGATTCCCAAAGTTACTCAAGAGTAAAATTCTGTGATTCTGTACGAAAAATCAAGCCTAAACCCGTGGTGAGAAATCCTGTCTTTTTAAATCATGCATGCTTTAAATCATGTTTTTTGTTTATTTGTTTGTGTTTTCCAAAAATATCCAATGACAGATGGTTATATACGTACCCTGACTCTTATTACCATGGAATATGCAAGAAAAAAGCATGAGAACTGATTCCTACTTTTAAAATGCTAGACCTCAGCAGGAGAGATTAGAATACTGCCTGACTGGGTGAAGGGGGATGCATGGAAGGGTAGGAAATGTTAGCAAAAAGACTATTTTTTCAGCTCTGAAGTTGTACCAGCTTTCATTATGGGAAAAACGGGGGGTACCAACTCAAGAAGAATCAAAACCAAAAAAACCATTTTTTAAAAAAAGTTAACAGACCCCTGGATTGCTCATAATTAAACAAAACTATCTCAGCATTGGTCTATAAAATAATGAATCTACTTTTTGGTATTTTAATCATTTTTTTCAAAAGCTGTTACTGCTGTAAATAATATATTTATGTGCCTATGAGAATGTTTGCTAGTTTATAAAAAAGTGACTATTAAAATTACTTATTCAAAGAAGCCACCAACTGCCTGTCGCGTGTGTTAAAGTTTGTGACAGGTAATCTCGTACCTTTGACAAAGGTAATACACTTAGGATACCTAGAATGTGCTTGATGCCACTAACATCAAGCTGCTCTCAGTGAGCTGTGTGACACTTATCTCAGCTTCTCAATTCTCAATAAAATCTAAAATTCTATTGCACGCGCTTCTCCTTAGGTTCCACCTGGCTTCCCTTCTGCCGAAGAAGCCTATAACTTCTTCACTTTCAACTTTGATCCTGAACCAGAGGAATCAGAAGAAAAACCAAAAGCCAAAAACAGAGATGGAATGAACCAAGAGGAGGAGGAAGGAGAGGAAGAAGAGCCTCCTGTGCAAGAACACAAAATGGTATTTAATATTATGATGGTAATGAGGTGAGGGATGATGATGATGTTAATGACCACGATGGTGATGATGATGATGATGATGATGATGATGACATCTTCACCAGAAGGAAAGTGGCTGAGGACAAACCTGCCACCACCACACACAACAGCTCATCCATCCCTTAGTTGAAAGCAATAGGAATACTACGTTCACGGTACTTTCTGTACCCTTTGATTTTACCCCACAATTTGGATAATAAGGACCTTGATTAAATCTATTTCTGGTGGAAAAAGAAAAAAACAGAACAAGGCAGCTTACAGATTTTGCTAGACTCCACACAATGATTACTATCCATCTCATATGCAAAATGTTGGCCTCTCCCAGGCAAATGAATCCTTGCTCTCCTTCTTCCCACAACCTCACAGGTGATTAGCTTTTTGTGCCCCATTCCACACCCAAGCTATGACTCAGACTCTAACTGTGCATGACACATGTGAGACAAAAGAAAACATCCCATTAAAAAAATGGACAAAGGACTTGAATAAACATCTCTCCAAAGAAGATATACAAATGGCTAATAAGTACATGAAATACACTTCATATCTCTAATCATTAGGGAACTGCAAATCAAAACCACAATGAGATACCATTTTACACAAATTAGAATGGCTATTGTTAAGAAAGGAAAAGAAAGAAAGAAAGAAAGAAAGAAAGAAAGAAAGAAAGAAAGAAAGAAAGAAAGAAAGAGAAAGAAAGAAAGGAAAAGAGAAAAGAAAAGAAAGAAAAAAGAAAAGAAAAGAAAAAGAAAAACGGGCTGGCAAGGATGTAGAGAAATTAGACCCTTGTGCATTGCTGATGGCAACATAAAATGGTGCAGCTGTTATGAAAACAGTCTGGTCATTCCTCAAAAATTCAAACATGGAATTACTATGTTCTAGCAACTCCATTTCTGGGTATATATGCAAAAGAATAGAAAGCAGGCACTCAAACAGAGACTTGTACATTTAACGCTGAGAGAAGTGTTCTCAATAGCCAAAAGGTAAAAGCAACCCAAGTATCCATCAGCAGATGAATGGATAAACAAAATATGGTATATATATACAATGGAAAATTACTCAGCATTAAAAAGGAAAGAAATTCAGGGAGCCTGGCTTCTCAGTCAGTAGAACATGCAACTCTTGATCTCAGAGTTGTGAGTTTGAGCCCCACGTTGGGTACAGAGTTTACTTTAAAAAAAAAAAGATTTGGATATGTCAATTATATCTCAATAAAACTGAAACAATTTTAAATAAATAACTTTTTTAATTTTTAAAAAGGAAAGAAATTCTAATAGATACAGAAAACACGTTTGACAAAATTCAATATCTATTCATGATAAAAACTCTTAAATTAGACATAGAAGGAATGTACCTCAACATAATAAAGATCATCTATGACAAAACCACAGCTAATATACTCAATGATGAAAGGTTGAAGGCTTTTCCTCTAAAATCAGGAGCAAGACAATGGTGCTCACTCTCACCGCTCCTATTTCAACATAATACTAGAAGACTTAGCCAGAGCAATCAGGCAAGAAAAAGCAATTAAAAGTATCTGAATTGGAAAAAATAAAATTGTCTCTATTTACAGATGCTTTGATTTTATGTAGAAATAATCCTAGAGACTCAACCAAAAAATTGTTAGACCTAATCAATGAATTCAGTAAAGTTGCAGCATACAAAATTAACATACAAAAGTCAGTAGTGTGGAGTACCTAGGTGTGGCCTAGATGGCTTAGTTGGTTAAGTGTCTGCCTTAGGCTCAGGTCATGACCCCAGGGTCCTGGGATCAAGCCCCACATCGGGCTCCCTGCTCAGCAGGGAGTCTGCTTCTCCTTTTCGCTTTCCCCGGCCCATGCTCTCTCTCTCTCAAATAAATAAGTAAAATCTTTAAAAACAAAACAAAAACAAAAATCAGTAGCGTTTCTTTACAATTACAACAAATTTTCTGAGAATGAAATAAAGAAATTGATCCCGTTTACAATAGTATCAAAAACAATAAAATACTTAGGAATAAATTTAACTAAGGAGGTGAAAGACCTGTACTCTGAAAAGTGCTAAGACACTGATGAAAGAAGTCAAAGAAGACACAAAGACATGTAAAGTTGTCCCATGTTCATGGATCGAAGAATTAATATTATTAAAATGTCAATACTGCCAAAAGCCATCTGTAGATTCCATGCAATCTCTGTAAAGATTTCAATGATGCTCTTTACAGAAGTAGAAAAAAAAACCACTCCTAAAATTTATGTGGAACCACAAGAGACCCCAAAAGCCAAAGTAATCCTGAGAAGAACAAAGCAGGAGGCATCACACTTTGATTTCAAGCTATACTATAAAGTTGCAGTCATCAAAACAGCATAAAAACAGACAAACAGGCCAGTGGAACAGAATCAAGAGCCCAGAAATAAACCCAAGCACATATGGTCAACTAATATTTGACAAGGGAGCCGAGAATACTCAATGGAGAAAAGACAGTCTCTTCAATAAGTGGTGCTGGGATAACTGGATATTCACATGTAAAAGAATGAAAGTGGACCCCTATCTTACACCACTCACAAAAAACTAAATCAAATGGATTAAAGGCTTAAATGTAAGACCTGAAACCATGAAACTCCTGGTGGGGGCGGGGGGGAGGGGGTGGTGGTGGCAGGGAACATAGGAAAAAAACTCCTTGACATGGGTCCTGGTAATGAGTTTTTGGATATGACACCTAAGCACAAGCAACAAAATCAAAATGTAACTTTTTACCTAGATTTATGGAAGCTTGGGAGTACTTCCCCTTATTCCATAGTAACTGTTTTACAAATCAATATTCAGCTTGTTCTCACTCTGGAGGTCTCGTGAGGTTACAGACAAGGAGGCCAAGAATGCAATCAGTTGAAAGCTTGACTGGGTCAGGAGGGTTTGCTTCCAAGGTGGCTTACTCTCCTGCCCCACAGGTGCTGGGTGTTGTCCAAGCTGCTTGAGCGTCCTCGTGCCATGACAGCTGATTTCCCCTAAAGCAAAAGATCCAAGAGAAAGCAAAGAGGAAGCCACGGTGCCTTTCCTGACCTTGAGTCAGAAGCTACATACCTGCCCTCATATCCTGCTCATTAGGAGCAAGTAACTAAGTCCGGCCCCCACAGAAAGGGGGGAGAACCAGGGCCCGCTTTTGGAAAGCAGGGCTCTCGACAAATCTGTAGACTTCTGAAATCATGACATAAGACGTGACATGTCTCCACAAGCCACCTCTCCTCCCTTTTGCATGTTTCTCCCCAGAAGCTCTGTGTTCCTAAAACCGCCCTTTGAAATAAATCATGCCCTACCGTGAAGCCCCTTCCCTGTACTCCATGCCCTTGTCTGCTCAGATCCTTTTTCAGTATTTTTATTTTTATTTTTTTAAATTTTATTTTATTATGTTATGTTAATCACCATACATTACATCATTACTTTTTGATATAGTGTTCCACGATTCATTGTTTTCGTATAACACCCAGTGCTCCATGCAGTACGTGCCCATCTTAATACCCATCACTGGCCTAACCCATCCCCCCACCCCCCTCCCCTCTAGAACCCTCAGTTTGTTTCTCAGAGTCCGTAGTCTCTTATGGTTCATCTCTCCCTCTGATTTCCAACCCCTTCATTTTTCCCTTCCCCCTACTCTAAGTGGATTTAGTCTTTCTGGCAGAGGTTTTAGATCCTGTGTAGCCCTCCTAGTCTGTCTTCTCTGCAGTTTTTCTCCGCCTGTCTCTGCTCACCACAAAGCCAAAGGGGGCACAAGCGAGAAAAAAATCACACACTGAAATTAGGGCACTTTTCTCTTTTTTACTTTTTTGACGTTTTTGGCATTCTGTGTCCTCAAGTTGTCCTGGGAGCTTGGTTACCATGTAGATTTATTTCCCCTTCTCATTGTTTGATTTATTTGGGAGGAAATATGAAGAGGCAGGTAGCGAGGCTAGCACCTGGGCAAATCTCCACAGGATGTTAAAGGTTGTTGCTCATAAATGGGCACCAGGCTTTAATTTAAAAAAAAAAAAAAAGAAGGAGGAGGAGGAGAAAGAGAAGGAGAAAAGTAAGGAGGAGATGAGAAGAAGAAGAAAGAAAAGGAGTAAAAGGTCGGAAAATATTCAAACAAAATTAACATGCCGCAGCTAGCATTTGTGATGACAGACCCAGTGCTTGGGATTTTTATGTGCGTCCGTTAATTCTATCCTCACAAAAGCCTAAGAGGTAAGTAAGCTCTGTTAATATCCACATCTTACAGTGGAGAAAACCAAGGATAAGGACAGCAGGTAAGTTCCCCAAAGTCCCGCCAGCAATGTGGGTGGAGCTGGGCTGCATGTGTGGACACTGAGCAGAGTGTGGACGCTGCTTACAGCGTCTTACCCTGGGGTCGGTGCCGGGGGGAAGGTTAACATACCATGTAACTTCTGAGCCCGAGGACGTGAAGTAAATGTGGAAGAATACACACCCTCAAAGGAGGCCAGAATTGAGATTTCGATTGCTTTGCCCAGCACATCTCTTCTGACTTCAGCCCATTCTGATTTTGAGATTTTCCGAACATGTGGAAGAGTGAAAAACAAAGAAAACCTGCTTGGGGAACATGAAAGGCTATCGAGTTTTATGCTTTCGTTTAAAAAAAGATAAAAGGAAAAGAGCACTGTCTTGTAAGTTGTCTAGTGAGTTTAATGCCATTGTTTTTCTAAGCAGACTCATAATCGTGGCGTGATTTTTCTTACTGTTTAATGTAATACAGGATGAGGAAGAGCTGCTTAGTGCTAAGGATGACGAGGATTTTCTACTGGGCTTAGACCACGCAGCTGAGGATTTTGTGGTAGTCAGACCTGCAGATTATGAAAGCGTCCATGTTCGACTGCAGATGGAAAAAGAACTCCTGTTCGTACCCAGTAGGCTGACAGGTACTTGCTCTTTTTGCCTTTCTGCTCAGCTTGGGCATCTTTGTTTTCCTTTATGAGACATACAGCTGGTGTCTGAGGATGTCCAATTTCCATGGCAGGTCCCAGTTTCTAATCTGAGTTAGTCACCAAGAAATATCTTCAGATTAAAAAACAACAAAGAACATGAGAAAGTGCCCACTGAAAAACGCTCACTAATAGAACAGCAAAAGGAGCACCTGGATGTTGTGGGGGTCCCCTCATCAAATTGGCGACCAGTTCTGGGGGCAGAGAACCTGAGAGACTCTGAGATTCAGGCTGTGAGAAGGAAAATCTCTCTGTTTCATCCTCTACTCACTCTCAACCCTGCTGGAACACTTCTGTGACCAGATGTGTGGGGGGTTTTCCCCACACCAACCAATTCTCCAACAAAGCTGTATATTCTACAATTCGGATCTGACACTTATACCCAGAGTCAGCACAGACCCCACAAGTTAAGGGCTCCATCCCACAAGACTACCCTCTATTTAGACAGCAATCACAAGTAGTGGGTCCCCAGGTTATCCATACTTCTATTCAATTTTGCCACAAATTGGGGGCTCCATGACCACCCTCCTCAGGTTCGATAATTTGTTCTAACAGCACATAGTAATCAGAGAAACGCTTATATTTAACTGGTTTATCATATAATAAAGGATATGGGGGCACCTGGGGTTAAGCGTCTGCCTTCAGCTCAGGTCATAATCCCAGAGTCCTGGGATTGAGCCCCATGTTGCTCAGAGGGGAGTCTGCTTCTGCCTCTCCCTCTGCCTGCCATTCCCCCTGCTTGTGTTCTCTCACTCTCTCTTGCTCTCAAATAAATAAATAAAATCTTAAAAAAAAAAAAAAAAGAGGATATGAGAGAGCACACAGATGAAGAGATTCGTAGGGCAAGGCATGTGAGAAGGGGCGCGGAGCTTCCATCCCCTCTCCAGGCCCCTCCCAGCACTCCATGTGTTCATTGACCAGGAAGCTCTCCAAACCCCTTCAGCTAGGATTTTTATGGAGGCTTCTTATGTCAACATGAGCAACCAAGTCATTGCCATTGGTGATTAATGAACTCTCTAGTCCCTCTCTTCTCCTGGAGGTGGGGGTAGAGGACAGCAGTGGCTGAAAGTCCCAACTGTCTACTCACAGGGCTGGTTCCCCTGTCTGCCAGCACCATCCTGAGACTATCGAGGAGCCCCCAGCCGCCAGGCATCTCAGTAGCGTGCAAAAAGATATGATCACTTCAGAGATTCTGAGGGAGGTACAAAGCAGGTTGGCTGAGGTTCCTCAGGGGGCAATGGCCAGGGTATTAAAGCAGATTAACTCCTAGTGACTGCCCCTTGCTTCGTTTCTGCCCTGGGTTTCCCTTTGCTCTTTTTTCCCCTGGAATTTTCTTTCCTCCAGAGAGTGCCTGAAGGACCTCCCCAGTTAGTTAGCTGGTAGTTCACGCTTAAAATGGGAGTCCCCAGGAGAGCCCCGCAGGCTGGGAAGGGGGGCTGCACGCACCTTACGTGGGAGTTGGATTTCTTTTCATTTGTCATGTTCTGAGTTCCAATTAAATGCCAAGCCAAGGATAAATTATTCTTCCTTTTTGATAGATCATTTTGAATCATATATGGTTCAAAGTATTGGGATTTCTTGGACATCTCAGGTTTCCTTTTAAAGTAGGTAGCTGGGAAAGGCGCCCAAAGGTTACAGCTTCGCCATAACAATGACAGGGAACGCACTCCGTACCCTTCCTCCGCCAGGTTCCTTTTTTTTTTTTTTTTAATTTTATTATGTTATGTTAGTCACCACACAATACATCATTGGTTTTCGATGTAGTGATCCACGATCCATTGTTTTCGTATAACACCCAGTGCTCCATGCAGTACGTGCCCTCCTTAATACCCATTACCGGGCTAACCAATCCCCCCTCCCCTCTAAAACCCTGTTTGTTTCTCAGAGTCCATAGTCTCTCATGGTTCATCTCTCCCTCCAATTCCCCCCCCCATTTTTCCCTTCCTTCTCCTAATGTCCTCCATGCTATTCCTTATGTTCCACAAATAAGTGAAACTATATGATAATTGACTTTCTCTGCTTGACTGACTTCACTTAGCGTAATCTCCTCCAGTCCCATCCATGTTGATGTAAAAGTTGGGTATTCTTCCTTTCTGATGGCTGAGTAATATTCCATTGTATATATGGACCACATCTTCTTTATCCATTCATCTGTTGAAGGGCATCGCGGCTCTTTCCACAGTTTGGCTATTGCGGACGCTGCCAGGTTCCTTTCTAAGCACTTGATGTGTGTCAACTCACCTAGCCCCACACCAAGGCTGGACAAGTGTTCTTTCTCATGCCCATTTTACAGATGAAAAAGCAGAAGCCCAGAGAAGTTAGGGAACTAGTCCAACACCACAAAGCTAGTGACAGGAAGGAGGCAGGTTTCTGACCTGGGAGGCCAGCTGCAGAGGCCACACACCGGGCACAATGCGTCCTGATGCTCCTTGGGGGTTTGGAGAAATGCATCGGCCGCAGCCTCGGCCAAGGAGGAGCGCCGTCACCTTGTGTTTGTGCTCAGAGGTCTCACTGTCAGGCCTGTCCCTGGAGCCCCCTGGGCTGGGAGTGGAGGTTAGACCCCAGGGGCTGGCTCAGACTGGGGGCTGGGGTGGGAGGGGAGCGCGTGGAAGAGGCTTCAGGAGCCCCCGCTGCACCCGGCACCTGCTCTGAGTGAGGAATCCAAGCACCGGTCCTTCTCCCCACCTCGCTCCGGTCCAGAGGGGAGGCAACCCCTGGCCTAGCAAACCGAAGCTGGGGAGCCCCACTGCCCCAGCTCCTCCTCCCTGAGGTATGACCTTGAGCAAGCTCCTTCATTCTCGGTGCCTCGCCTGAAAACGGAGGAAATGAAACAATCCTACATCATCATGACTCTGGGCGTTTCTTCCCTTGAGCACTGAGCAAAGAGCCTGAGCGAAGCGCCTGTGTGTTGACTAGCACACAGCAGGGGATCAAGAGTAATAATGTTTCTGGGGCGCCTGGGTGGCTCAGTCGGTTAAGCGACTGCCTTCGGCTCAGGTCGTGATCCTAGAGTCCCGGGATCGAGTCCCGCATCGGGCTCCCTGCTCGGCGGGGCGTCTGCTTCTCCCTCTGACCCTCTTCCCTCTCGTGCTCTCTGTCTCTCATTCTCTCTCTCTCAAATAAATAAATAAAATCTTAAAAAAAAAAAGAGTAATAATGTTTCTGTTACCAGTGCTGTTCTTGTTGCTGCTTGGAGAGTGGTTGCCAAAGCAGAGTGTTTTCGCCCCGGGGACGCAGGAAGCAAACCTCAAGTCTTCTATTGGCGCGTATTTTTAATCTCGTCCTTTCCTGATTTAACTGTGCGTGTACAATAGTGTGTCCACAACCAGTAAACACGTAGAGTGAGTGAGTGCTCAAAAACGTTTCCATGAAAACCTTCGAGGACGTCTGGATTAGTGCCTGCTACCTAGCCATGTGAATGGAGGGACGGGGAGCAGACCCCCATGTTTGCTCAGGTTGGCCGCATGTTGTCTCCGGACTCCGAGGTCCATTTTTCCAAGAACGCTGGTATTAGTTGTTTTGTGTGGGTGAGTTTGGGAAGCAAAGTGTCCAAATGGCCACACAGGAAAATTAGCAGATTCGGGGATTTGGCAAGGTTTGGAGTGAGATCATTAGAAACAAAAGAGACTCTCCACCTTTCCTTATTAACTCCCAGATTACCTCCGGACACTCACAGTTCCCCTGGCTTCTTCTCTTATTTTCTCCTCTGGCCTACTCTGCCCAAACAGGCCCAGGGATCTTTCCAGAACTGAAAATCCACTCGGTCACTCCCCAGGTAGAGCCTTCAGGGGCCCATCCCCCTGACCAAAACCCAAGCTGCTGGTGACCTGCAGGGCCCTCCCTCCGCCCTGCCCCTGCTCACCACCCCGCAGTGCCCAGTGTTACCCCACTCCATGCCCTCAGGGGTCCCCCATCCCGGGCTCCTTCCCTCTCGACCTTCACGAGTTGGTGTAAACACAAGGCCTCCTGAGAAAAGCCTCCCCCCCTGCTCTATCTCTTTTATCCTCTTTTTAACTTTTTAACTTACAAAGCATTTTCTCATACTTCACCTCATTTAATTCTCCCAAGAACCCAGTGAGTAGATATCATCATCCTTTTTGTACAGAAGGAAAGCATTCCAAGCAGTGCCAGGCCCAGCTTCGTTCGGCCAGCGAGCAAGCCGCCCAGCAGGCCCTCTGATGTGAATACCGCCCTCCCCACAGTAGGCCACACTGGTGAGCGAGGTGCGGAGTCCTGTCATGGTTCTACAGCGTGATACTGCGGGTGAACACATTCCTCTTGTCCTTGGTTCTGCTTCTGGAAATTAAGATGGGGGCCTTTGCAGCTTCCAGGAATACAAATGAAATTTCCAGTGGTTGTTTTGGTTCAGCACATTGCAGTTTGAAATGTGTAGGTTGGCACTAATGTTGCTTGTGTTTATTTATGTACTACCTAGTGCCTACGTATAAAAAGCTTCCCGAGAATGTGCAGCCCCGATTTCTAGAAGACGAAGGCCTTTATGCTGGGGCAAGACCCGAGGTGCCCCGCGCCTGTCAGAACATCATGGAGAACAGGCTGCTGACGCAGGAGCCCGTAAGCGCGCAGCCCCGTCCCACCAGTAGCCCCTGGGCATCTCTGGGTCAGAGCTGCTTCTTCCTGTCCCGGGCAGTCAGCACACCCTCAGGCTCATTTCCTCCTGTCTACAGACAGTGGTTCAATTTTTTTTTTTTTTTTTTTAATTTGTCTCTCAGTATGTTTGGTGATCCTCAAACCACATACCCTCTCCCCTGCTCAAAGGCCGTCTTCTGCTGGCCGGGCTTGGGATTCTCCTGCTGAGTCAGATGTTGGGGACTTTTTCACAATTCACAGAAATGCTTAACTGTCCACAGATAGAATGTTCTCAGTTGTATTTCTCCTATCGTTTTTTTCCCCTAATTTTTAATGAATAGAAAATACACTTTTTTAAGCACTCTGTAAGCTTTTTGTTATGCTTTTTTTGGAGGGGAGTGAGGACTATAACTTAACTTCATTGTGGGGGCGTTAGTGAAGACTCAGTTGCTGATGGAAATGAAGCTTTTAAAGATCTGTCGGGACAAGGGAAGGTGCATGAGATGTGTGTGTCCAGCCAGAGTTTTCTTGCAGATGTTGTTTATTTTGTAAACCATTTTCTATCCAGTTACAAGAAAATGGTGTTCTTCCCTCTGCTTGATCTGCAGGGAAGAAAGTGGTTTGGAGATGACGGGAAAATCCTAGCACTGCCAAACCCCACCAAGGGGTTTCCTTCGAGACCACCAGTGCTGACACGGGAGCAAGACATTAAGGCAGAACTTGAAACACTGTATAAAAAGGTAAGCCCACCTCCCCATTTTTGATGCATGAAGGTGCTTGAAAGTGCTTTGCTCTTTGAATAGCTTGGGGTACTAAATTCATAACATTCTACTTTGGTTGTTGTTGGTTTTTTTTAAGTTCACTACCTTACACATAAAGAACAAACAGCAGGTGTATTATATAAGAGCGAGTCGGCTATGCTCACCTAATCCTTTCTTAAAGAAGGCCTCGTTCCCAGGTAGGAATGGCTAAGTCAGTGACTTTATTTGCATATCCAAGTTAGCTGGCCTTATTTTTCTTCTTTGTTCTCTGCGTTCTCACAGATGCTGCAAGATTATTTCCCACTCATTGTCTCTTTATTATATAACTGGAGATTTTTCTCTCTTTTCTTAAAGATTTATTTATTTATTTTGAGAGCGAGTACCAGCAGGGGGAGGGGCAGAGAGAAAGGGAGAGAGAGAGAAGCTCAACCAGACTCCCCACTGAGCATGGAGCCTGAGGGGGCTCGATCCTACAGCCCTGAGATCATGACCTGAGCCAAAATCAAGAGTCGGCTGCCTAACTGACAGAGCCACCCAGGCTCCCCCAACTGGAGGTTTTCTATCCTTGCAAATCCTTTTCTTTTTTTTTT
>NC_138370.1:168230718-168314945 GCF_054177405.1 Leptonychotes weddellii | reverse complement strand
GCATAATATTCCATTGTATATATATACCACATCTTCTTTATCCATTCGTCTGTCGATGGACATCTTGGCTCTTTCCACAGTTTTGGCTATTGTGGACATTGCTGCTATAAACATCAGGGTGCACGTACCCTTTCGGATCCCTACTTTTGTATCTTTGGGGTAAATACCCAGTAGTGCAATTGCTGGATCATATGGTAGCTCTATTTTCCACTTTTTGAGGAACCTCCCTACTGTTTTCCAGAGTGGCTGCACCAGCTTGCATTCCCACCAACAGTGTTGGGGAGTTCCCCTTTCTCCGCATCCCCGCCAACATCTGTCGTTTCCTGACTTGTTAATTTTAGCCATTCTGACTGGTGTGAGGTGGTATCTCATTGAGGTTTTGATTTGGATTTCCCTGATGCCGAGTGATATTGAGCACTTTTTCATGTGTCTGTTGGCCACAGAAATTCTTAATTTTAAACAGATAAAATATGTTCATCTTTTCTTTTACGATCGGTGCTTTCCGTATGCTGCTTTAAAAATCCTTCCCCTGAGTCTAGGAGATATTCTACTCTATTGTCTCTATAATCCTTATTCTTTTATCTTCCACATTCATCTTTAGTCCATTTGGAATCAATCTTTGTACGGTGTGGAGAAAGTATGCTTGCTACCTAATTCACTAGACTTTGATACATGACTAAGAGGACAGTTATCACAACAAAAGTATATTCTGTATATTAATTAAAGAGCATCTGTGCTGCTGGTTTTCATCCCTTCCTGATTGTTTCCTCAGAGTAAGTGTTGTGCTATACATCGACATGAAAAGTAATAAACGTGGGCAATTATCTGATACTTTGCTCTGAAAACAGCCATGTTTCAGCCAAAGATAGCTGCAGATTGTGATTTTCTTTTAGGGCTGTAATTTTCATAAGACTTGGAAAACATCCTACCATTCCCAGGACAAACACAAGATCATGCTTTATGAGGGCGGGGACCTGGTCACCATTGGATCTCTGGTCCCAAACAGAGCACCTGCCACTCAGGATCTGCTTAGTTAATATTAGCTGATGAAAAACAAATTCTGTCTGTCCCACAGAAACTGTGGGTGTCTCCCAGAAATTCCAGGGTTCCTGCTTCTGAATTCCATCTCCCAGGCTACCGCTCCCACCCAGAAGCAGAACATAAATATTTACCTGTTTTCTCTTTCCTTCCTTCAGTTTAGGATAAACTAAACTTTTAGGAAATTTGCCCTTAAGGTCACCTCTAGGTGAAACTTTTCATGATACTTAACACCCCTTCCTCCCATAAGTAGCTGCCTCCTAAATTCTTTTGGAGTGCCCTTCACACTCTTGATTCACCTAGCCACCTTATGATACAGCATAAATTTTTCCCTGCAAAAGTCATCAAATTTCCACTAGTTTATGGATGCCTCTGAATAACAGGGAGCAGAGTGAATGGGTCTCTATATGTCAGAGATGGAGCATAATTTATGAGCCGGATTTCTCCGATGCCTATAAATTTCCAGTGCCACTGTGTTTCCAAAGTGACGTCTTCGTAGTATCCTGGAGCGCTGAGTCTGTGCCTTAGGGAACTGCTAATTGCTAAACCACCAGGGCCCACATGAACGTCAGCAAATCTGTGTCAACCTTAAAAGGAACAAGAACTTTAGGAGTAGAACCTGTAGGCCAGACAGCATTGATCACGGAAACCCGGGCAATGAGCTGCAACGATCCCAAAGTGCTGGGGAGGAGGAGTTGGGTGTGGCGTGCCTACCACCCCCTTCCAGAAGAATCACACACTGATTCACATACCACATTTGTCTAATCTCGGGTGGATTGGGCCACAGCACCTTTTGGGGCAGGAGATCTCCCAGCACTAATGTCCTACCGAGCACACTGCGGGAAACACGGCTTTGGGCTGGGCAGAGCTCCTGATAAAGTATCAGCAGAATCATCAAAGAAAAACTCAAATTGCCAATCCAAAGTCAGACTAGTAGTTTCGGGGGCTCAGAAGCAACATAATGAAGTGGTTCCTCAGAGACTTGCAGCACGAATAACTACGATGACACTCTCCCCCTGCTGGTTGAGAATCTACAGGCCTTGGGTCTGTGTGCTCTGGATCACTTAGCTCAGGGGGGCATCGTTGCTTAACCGTAAGTAGCAATCTGTAGCTCATATTCCAGCTCCCTCCACTCACCAACTCTGTGTTCTTGGGCAAGTTACGTCATCTCTCTGTGCCCCAGTCTCCTTGCCTGTGAAATGCAGATGCTCATAGTATCTCGGCCTCCCAGGGTTGAGAGCTAACAGTTACAAAGCTTTCAGACGAGGCCCTGTCACATAGCAAGCCCCATACAGGTGTTTGCTGTTATTATTACTCTGTTACTTAATTTCAAGAGATAACCAAGGTACTGTAAATTATTTTAAAGGGAAAAAGTTGACCAGAAAACAGACGAAGAAGCATATGAGGCAGAAATTCAAGCTGAGATAAGTGAGTTGTTGGAAGAGCTCATGGAAGAGTATGAACGGAAGATGGAAGGGTACAGAGCCTCATACCAGCAATGGAAAGCCTGGAAGAAAGCCCAGGTTTGTCAAGTCCCTCGGCCTTGAGCAGGGCTGACCTTGGGGACAGGAGGAGGGAAACTGGACAGGCCGACTGGGGCCCCTGCTGGCTCCACTCTGTCTCCCATCGAAGGTAGGGCATTGACGCTTCTGGGCTTCCCTGGGAAAATGATATAACTTTGTACCCATAACCCTGCAACATTGAATCCAAGCACAATAAGTAACAGATCAGGTAACCTGCAATAGCTGTGCCCACAAGCCTTACTTTACTTTCAAGATGTGTCCTTGGCCTTTAGAGCCCATATTAATGTTCACCGGAATGGCTAACATTTTTAAGCTCTTTCTAGGTCCCAGGCATTACCTCAGGTCAACAACCCTGGGAACAGCTTCCTGTGATTGTCCCCATTTTGCAGATGAGAAAACAAGGCGCAGAGAGATCAAGCGGCTGCCCGAGCGCACACAGCTGCTTGAGGCGGAGCTGGGTCGGCATCCGGGTCCATCTGGCTCTGAAGACTATGGTTGTAAGCAAAATTGCACAATTTCTGTTTGACATAAGATTGCCTTTTACCCAACAGAGGGCCAAGAAGAAGAAAAAGAAGCAAGCTGTCGAAGAACATCCCGACGAGGAGATGGAGGAGCCGTATCCCAGGGAGGAGCCTGTGAAACCGGTCCCCCCCGAGCCCACCGATCGGGCGCTGGTAGAACAACAGGTGAGGGAGAGGGCAGCCTGGAGCAGGAGAAGGCCTGGGGAGCCCACGCTGGTGCCGGAGCTGAGCCTGGCGGGAAGCGTCACTCCCAACGAGCAGTGTCCCAGGTGAGCAGACGCCCCCTGCCTGGCACAGTGTGATCAGGAGAATCATGAACTCTGTAGATGGGTCTCAGATGGAACTACATGAACTTGTAGATGTTTGTCCGTATTTGGGTGATTTCAAATGGTTCCCCTACCTCGGGCATCCCCGGGGGCCACTCAGGAGCACGCTGAGGGAAGCTGCCTGTAGCAAGTGGTACCTGCATGGCTTTTGATTTAGAGCCTTTGTCTGTAACATCAGGGTATCTTCTCTCCACTGGTAGCACATTCTCTGCTCCCCAGCGCGGACGTGCAGGTCTGTCCTTGGCCCTTGTGTTCAGCTGCCCCAGGGGGGGCTAGCTTCTCTCTTTGAAGGCCCCCAGAGAGCCTCCCAGAGGAACTGTGGATACCCCCAGTAGCCATCTGAAGCATATTCTCCAGATCTGATAGAAATACTCTTCTAGGGGCTCCTGGGTGGCTCGGTTGGTTAAGTGTCTGACTCTTGATTTAGGCTCAGGTCATGATCTCAGTGTTATGAGATCGAGCCCCATGTTAGGCTCCGTGCTGGGCGTGGAGCCTACATAAGATTCTCTCTCTCCCTCTCCCTCTGCCCCTGCCACCCCACGTGTGCTCTCTCTCTCTCTTTTTTTCTCTCTCTCTCTCTCAAAAAAAGAAATACATTTCTAGTCATTCGTGTGATGCTTAAGAGAGAAACAGTCAGAAGCTTCACCTTATATACATACATCTATACATATAATAAATTCAGTCACCCTCAGAAATAATTAGGATGTGGGGATTCAACAGAATGTCCATATAAAACTTCCTACAACCTCTTCAGTTTCAAACTTATGTTAGTGTACCAATAATGTATTTTTTAACTCTGGCTTTTTTCTTGTGTTCTCCCAACCTCACAGCATTCAGATACTACACATAAATAAACTATTCCGCAGCACTGAATTAGCTATTTTCAAGACACAAATAGCATGCCATATAAAAAAAAAAAAATCCAAAATATGTGATTACACTTTTTTTTTTGATTACGTGTTTTTTTAAAGGGAAAATTTGGGCTGGATTTGGCAGTCTTTTGTCATGAGTCTTGTTTTGACTGAGAATATATACCTCAGTCTTAAATTTCTTGGTTTTCACTGGGATTTGGGACTATAACCTAAGTTACCCCAAACCAGTGATCATGATCAACCCTTCTCATCAGACCATCATATAAGGGGGACCATGCAAAAGAAGGGGGCGTCTTAGGTCTGTTTGTAGCAGGATGCTACTGGGAAGAAACCATAAAACAACTCTGAGTCGAGTCTTTAGGTGTCTTGAATACTTCTTGAAATTTGGTGTTAAACTCCTTTACAGAAAAAAACAAGTTGAAGTCATTGGAGCGATTCTATATCTGGGATGCGCCTAAATTACCGAGATGTAAAGAGTTAAAACTACCACCCAATTTAATGGATACAAAATTTCTATTTGGGATTCTGAAAACATTCTGGAGAAGGATAGTGGAATAGATGCACAACATTGTGAATGTATTTAATGCCACTGAACTGTCCACTTAAAAATAGTTAAAATGGTATTATGATGTGTATGTCTCACTGAAATTTATTTTTTAAATTTTTTTAAAGATTATTTATTTATTTATTTATTTACTTGAGAGAGAGAGAGAGCACGAGCAGGGGGAGGGTCAGAGGGACAAGCAGATTATCCCCTGAGCTGGCAGCCCAACGTGGGGCTTGATCCCAGGACGCTGGGATCATGACCTGAGCTGAAGGCAGACACAACCCACTGGGCCACCCAGGCACCCCTGTCTCACTGCAATTTAAAAAAAAAAAAGACGTCACCACCCAAAAAACCCTGAGTGTGCTTTGGATTTTATTTCATTTTTCTAAACGTTCCCTGTTCTTACCGAACTTGAGTTGCTATTGACTTAGCCAACAACTGGCACTCTGGGTGAGTATTTCTGAAAATATACACAATAAAATTAAAGACTACTCTTGGGGATTTCACCTTTTTTTTAACTTCCTTGCTCTAAGAATGATACGCTTGCCAGGATATCTTTTTCTGGAATCCAAGTGGCCTTTTAAAAAAAAGAAACTGCTCTTAATCCCCTGCATCCAGTGAGTACTCACCATTGGAAAGTGTTTAAAAAAAAAAAAAAAACTCGAATCTTGGAGAAGTGGATTTGACTTGTTACAATACACTATTACATTTTTAGGATAAAACATCCCACCCAAATATCCATCACTACTGTCCCTTATGGATTGGATTCACTGTACTTACAGGACTATGTTTCCGTTTACTTAAAACTTTGGGGTGCAAACATAAGCCTTCTTTGAAAACATTTAAGGACACCGTAATATAGTGAATGATGCTTGGACTGCAGTTCTTTGGTCCCTGGTGGACTTTTGAGTGCCTCTTTCTTAGTCTGTATCACAGTTTATTATATGAAGCTCCTCGAGACCCGTGGCTGTTTTGGTGTGACAAGAGTTCCGATGATCGGCAGAGTCGTCCCCAGTGTATCTTGTTCTGTTCAGTGTCCATTTGTCAGACTCTGCAGTTTTCCCTAGTAAACTACTCACCCCATCTGTGATCGGTCTCACTTTGCAGGGCAGAGGTCTTGCGAAGGGAGGATGTCAAGAGGCGCTCCATATATCTAAAGGTGATCTTCAACGACAAGGAAGTGTCCAGGACCGACAGTCGACCACTTGGGGCAGACTTCCGAGTTCACTTTGGACAGATTTTCAATTTGCAGATATTCAACTGGCCAGAGAGTTTAACGTTACAGGTATGCATTTTAATTATAGTCATTGTCCCAAGCATTTTTTTGGTGATCACAGGTATGAGTGGTTTTAAGATTTATTTATTTATTTTAGACAGAAAGAGAGAGAGAGAGTGCACAAGCAGGGGGAGGGGCAGAGGGAGGGGGGAGGGGAGGCAGACTCCCTACTGAGTGGGAAACCCGCTGAGTGGGGAACATGGGGCTCGATCTCACAACCCTGAGATTATGACCTGAACCAAAACCAAGAGCCAGACGCTTAACCGACTGAGCCATCCAGGCGCTCCAGGTACAAGATGGTTTTAAGTCATCCATTGGCAACACTGGTGTTCTGATAGATTTTCAAGGTGAACAGAAGGTCAGCCTCCTCTT
Organism: Leptonychotes weddellii; assembly: GCF_054177405.1. NCBI lineage: Eukaryota > Metazoa > Chordata > Mammalia > Carnivora > Phocidae > Leptonychotes > Leptonychotes weddellii. The sequence continues at coordinate 168,308,470 of NC_138370.1, read as the reverse complement.
GGGCACGTCTGTCCTTATGGTCTTGGCAGAAGGAGATCTGTTTCCTCCTCACCTCCTGAAAATGCTGGCCACGGCGCTCCAGTGTGTGCCTCGAGATGGGGAAGGGGGTTGAGAGGCAGGGGGTCCCTGGTTTTTTTCTTTGGAGGAGTACTTCAATATCGCTGTCTGCCTGGATCCTAGCATGAAATACCTCAGAAATCAATACCGCCATCATCACAGGTGGCTATGATGGGGTGGCTACAGGTTATAGGATTCCCTCAAAATAAATATCACCTCTAATGTAAATCCCACCATTAGCAATATATTTATTTGTGCCTATTTAGCTTCCTAGGGCTGCCCCAATTAAGCTGCTCAAACTTAGTGGCTTAAAACTACAGATACTTATTCTTTCACAGCTCTGGAGAGCCTGAGGTCTGAAATCTAGGGGTCAGTAGGGCCATGCTCCCCCCAAAGCTCTAAAGGAGAATCCTTCCATGCCTCTGCCGATTCTGGTGGCCCTTGGCGTCCCTTGGCTTATAGCGTCACTCCAATCTGCTGCCATCTTCATATGGCCATCTCCCTGTCTCTATGTGTCCTTTTTTGTTTCTTACAAGGACATTCTCACTGGGCCTAGGCCAACCGCAGTCCCGTGTGAGCTGATCTCAATGTTTAACTAATTACATCTATAAAGACCCTATTTCCAGATAAGGTCACATTCTGTGGTTCCAGGTAGACAGTAATTTTTAGAGGACACTATTTAATCCACTGCGGTGTCCAAGCTTGCTGTTCTAATGGTGAATCCTCTTCTATGGCGCTAACAGAATTCTCTTTTATGATAGCCTGTTAACTAAGGTTGCAAATATCTGGCACACATGCCTTTGCTTGCCATCCACTACCCACAGAGTCTGCATCCACCATGTGTGCACAAATGTCTCGTTCCCATCCACCACCCTTGCAAGAAATGACTACTTGAGGGGCGCCTGGGTGGCTCAGTTGGTTGCGCGACTGCCTTCGGCTCAGGTCATGATCCTGGAGTCCCGGGATCGAGTCCCGCATCGGGCTCCCTGCTCAGCGGGGGGTCTGCTTCTCCCTCTGACCCTCCCCCCTCTCATGTGCTCTCTCTCTAATAAATAAATAAAATCTTTAAAAAAAAAAAAAGAAATGACTACTTGATCGTGTCTTTTTCCCCCACACTGAGGCTGGATAGGACTTCAGAATCCTTCTCAACACTGTACTTGAGGCAGCCACTACCTATTGGTTGTAACTGACATTAGCTGCAGGTACAATTACAGCTGTATCATTATTAAAATATTTAGGGGTGCATGGGTGGCTCAGTCGGTTGAGCATTTGCCTTTGGCTCAGGTCATGATCCCAGGATCCTGGATTCCATCCCCGCATCGGGCTCCCTGCTAGGCAGGGAGTCTGCTTGTCCCTCTCGCTCTGCCTCTCCACCTGCTTGTGCTCTGTCTTTCTCTCTCAAATAAATAAATAAAATCTTTAATAAAATAAAATAAAATACTTAAATACTTCTGTACTGCATTCCCTAAATGCCTCCCTGGCCACGTAGACCCCACTTCCAAGATCCCCTGGACCTTCCCACAATGAGCCAATTAAAGAGTGTGTGAACAAGGCTAATGCCTCCAGGACCTTGTTTTCATGTGTGGCTAACATCTCTTCTGATTGGTTAGCGCTTGGCCGTGAATATTCTTTGATATTTTGGACATCAACCATTACCTAGATCCCAGTAGTCGGAGGGGGAGACGAACCATGAGAGACTATGGACTCTGAGAAACAAACCGAGGGTTTTAGAGGGGAGGGGGGGTGGGAGGATGGGTTAGCCTGGTGGTGGGTATTAAAGAGGGCACTGCATGGAGCACTGGGTGCTATACACAAACAATGAATCATGGAACACTACATCAAAAACTAATGATGTAATGTATGGGGATTAACATAACATAATAAAAAAAAATACGTTGAAATAAAAAAGCCTATTAAAACTGGTAGAGGAGGGTGCCTGGGTGGCTCGGTCAGTTAAGCATCCGACTCTTGATTTGGCTCAGGTCATGATCTCAGGGTCATGAGATGGAGCTCCCCCACCCCCAGTGTCAGGCTCAGCACTCAGAGCAGTCTGCTTCAGATTCTCTCCCTCTCCCTCTGTCCCTCCCCTCCCCAACTTGTGCATGCACGCACTCTCTCTCTCTAAAATAAATATAAAAAAATAAAGAGGACTTAAAAAAAACGGTAGAGGAAGTTTGAGACAGCTAAGATAGGGAGCCCTCTTGAAATGGGAAGGAAGCATAGTAGCAGTGCTCGGGATGAGATTAGGGCTGCCAAGCGATGGGAGGGGGACCCTTTTAGGGTCAACCACCTCAGATGGGGATCGCCCCAGAGACTGCAGCAGTTTTATCCTGTACCGTTTCATCCGTGATCTGGGGGTGGCAAGGGCAGAGGGCGGTCCTCACTTACACGGCACCACGCATCAAGACTCAAGCCAGATTCTCTGCCACTGATATCTACACAATTGAATAAGGTTTGGTTTTGTTTTTTCTTTTTTTTCAATTTTAGAGCTGACTTGTCCCAGTCACTGCTTTAATCTTTAAAACCCTGTCCAATTTTTAAGAAAGTGTCTATGTATTCTGGAACTCGAAAAAAAATAGAACTTATTTTGCTGCTACCCTGAAAGTTAACTTCGGGCGGGAGGAGAAAGCAAGGACATTTTGTTAACATAAAAAATGGTATTTGAAAGGGGATTGGATTTGGAGGTTTGGTGAAAAACTGAGCTTTCCTAAAGCCTGAAAATTCCCTTTCTGGGATCATCCGTGGGAAGATAATCTCTATAAGTTGCTACTTGCTTCCGCCTTGGTTTACAACGCTGTGTGGATACAGAGGGTGAAATTGGGGTGATGCTGCCTGCCGAGTCACCGGGAGTCACCTCCCACTCTGCGCTGGGAGGTGAGCTGGAGCTGCCCAGGCTCTCGGGTGTCAGGTTCATGCCCACCCTCCCAGCCCTCTCCTCCGGGGCCCCTGCTGACTGCCTGCACCACACCGAGGGTTCCTCCTCCTCTGTCCTGTTAGCAAAGCCACGTCTAGGGGCTCTGGGATCCTAGGGACTGGGTTGCACCTCACCACCACTCCCTGTGAGACACACCATTATTTGCATCACTTAACTACCATGCACCATGGATCAAAAGACACAATCCCATTTCAGATATGCTGAGATTTAAAAATCTAGTACTCTCTGTACCACTAAGACCTGATTAAGAGAGGCTTTTCTGTCCGGGGATTCCGTGAGTAAGGAGACGGGGGGCAGTGCCCTTCTGTTTGGATGGCCAAGGCCTTTGGATGGTTTAGAATCTGAATGCCTTTGGCGTAAATGTTGCACCCCGCTGGTTCCAAAGCCCCACATCTTCTCCACTTCCCGTATGAACCTCCTGCCGTGGCCCTGAACCCATGTGGCTTTAGCAACAGTTTAAAGAAAGATTTACTGCACACGAAAAACTGTCTAAATTAAGAATAACACTTGATGGAGGGGCGCCTGGGTGGCTCAGTCCGTTTAAGCGTCTGCCTTCCACTCAGGTCATGATCCTGGAGTCCCGGGATCGAGCCCCAAGTCAGGCTCCCTGTTCAGTGGGGAGCCTACTTTTCCCTCTCCTCCTCGCTCATGTGCTCTCTCTCACTATCTCTGTCTCTCTTTCCCAAATAAATAAGTAAAAATCTTTAAAAAAAAGAAGAAGAAGAAAACTTGATGGAGAAAGTACATGAACACAAACCCTAGAAGCCAACTTGATGCTGTACTGTCACCTGCCCTGAATATCGAGGGGTTGCTGGAGGCCCCCATGTGAGTCCCTGCATACTAGGTCCACAGAATAGGAAAGCGTCCAGTTATTCAGAGTTTGCCCCCTCATTTGAATTCTGTCCTTGACTCATCTCCCCCATTCCTCCCTGCAGAGGAAACGCTGACATGAGGAGACCGAGATTAAGGGGAAAAAGCATGTAGAGGGACAGAGTGAAGCGAGGGATAATAATGTGGGATAACATGGCCAGTAAGAAGGAGAGGGAGCCCTGGTAGGGGACACCCCACTGAGAAGAGCACAAAGGACAGGAGAGGAGCCCCCCCGCCAGCAGGTGTCCCTGTACTCAGACCCCCTGACAGCCTGTGACAGCCTCTCTGCTGGGCAATCGTACATCTTCTGAATTTCTGTAGAAGGAAAGACGTCCTCCCTCTTCCATCATCACCAATATTTTACTTCACATTTATCTGAAATAGAAGGGAAGCTCCTAACCTCTCTCCTGTTTGCTACCTTGGATATTAGCTTGGTTGGATGTTGCAATCAAAACAATTTTTTTAAGTAATATGAAAAAAGTAATTCTCTAAAATATGATGAAATAAATCTTTTAACTAAACAAGCCAAAATTTTATCCTGGAATACCAAGAATATATTCGTAGGCAATTAGCCTGGCCCTAAGAGCTGAATCATGTAATCTTTAGATATTACAAATTAAAAGAGCCTTGGCTAAATTCTTAAGCTGTCTATAGAGATGTGATAATGGATCAAATCACATATCATAATGGCTCAATGGCATAATTTTTATGATTGAGGAGTAGTTACAGATGAAATTAATTTAAGGGCTATTGTATTTCAACTCTCTAGGAATTGAGCTATGCCATTTGGGAATTTTCCACATAATTGCAAGTGTGGAATTAGGGAAGGTTCAAGAATTACTGGCAGCTTTAAGAGGGTGAGGAAAATTGCCTTAAATGTATCTGTTTACTCCAGCATTATCAAATCCTTAACTTTAGAGCCCAGAGTACTTCAGAAAAAGTTCTGAGATTCTCAAAACTATAATGCATCAGTTGGCGACCCAACAACCACGTCGTGCATGTCCGCTGCTTAAGAGCCAATTGAGTGTCTAATCCTGAGCCAGGTGTGAGGTAGAGAACTGGAAGCCCCAGGCCAGAGGGGTCCTCATGGCGCTGGCTGGGGGAGCTTTGAATCCTGCTGGCAGAGGAGGAGAGAGCTCCAGAGAAGAAGTACTTGGCTTTGGGCAGATGTCAGGGACCAGTGATGGGAACAGTGTTAACTGAGGGGTTTGATTCCTTGCATGTTTTGAACCCGAAGGCTGAAGCCAGGCTTGAGAAAAGAATGCGCGGGGGGCGGGGGGGGGGTCGTACGAAGCAGGAGATAAGGCCAGCGCCGGCACAAAAAGCCAGCAGTGAGGCAACGGAATGGGATGGGGCCCAGCACTGGAAGCAGGTGGAAGGCATTAATTAAAACAACTGGGACCTTGAAAGGAGAGATGGATAGCACTTCGTGACAGCCGGACCTGCGACAGTACAAAGGAGTTGAACCATGGCTGGCCCCAAGGGGAGGGTGAGGCTGGACTTCTCGGGACTGGGGAGTAGGAGCAGGCCCAGAGTCCCTCCAGAAAGGTCCTAAAAATCTCCGCTTCTGAGGTCTTTCCAAAACAAATGCTTGGCCTTTCACAAGAATGAAGGTTGATTTAGAAATAAAATAGTTTTGGGGTGCCTGGGTGGCTCAGTCAGTGAAGCGTCCGTCTCTTGATTTCGGCTCAGGTCATGATCTCAGGGTCGTGGGATCGAGCCCCATGTCAGGCTCCGTGCTGGGTGTGGAGCCTGCTTAGAATTCTCTCTCCCTCGCCCTAAAAAAGGAAGGGAGGGAGGGAGGGAGGGAAAGAAAATAATTTTGTGATGATTAGCTTTATTTCTTCATCATTCACATCTGTATCAGTCTTTTGTCTTCCTGACTCCCCCAAACTGACAATGATCACGTTATGCTGCTGGGTGGTGCTTACATTTTGTAGCATTATTTTTCCTTACGAATCAGTCCTGTTGAGCTGTCATATCCCTGGCATGTGGACTGAGATTGGGGATTTTTCCTTTGAACCTAGTTGGTGGTTACTCGAGTTCCTTCCTACGTCCTCTCCTGATCTCTCCCACTCGTCCGCAGAACCGCATTATTGGAGTGGGGAAAATGGTCCTGTTTGGAGAAGTGTCTTTGTCAGCCCTTGTCCGGCTCACTTTCGTGGTTGCTACTGGTCCTTTGTGGACGTTAGTCCAAAACATAGTTTTTGCACACACATCTCTATCTACTTAGTTGCATGATGCTGAGTCAGGCTGTTGAAAGCTGACTCTAGGAGCCAAGGGGAGCAGATACCAGAGGCCCTGGGGTGTGCAGAACAGAGGAGCCAGGGGGCCAAGAGCAGGGAGGAAGGACAGTGGCTGCACTGGGAGGACAGGGCAGGGGTCCAGGTGAGGTCATCTGCAGGTGAGAAGATGCAGGCTGGACTGGACAGAGGCCCGTGAAATGGAGAAGATCTGTAGGAAATAACACTTACTACTTATCTAACCGCAACACCAGGTTTTTCACAAACGCTGTCTGGTGTTATCCTAAAGAAAACCACAGGTGCTGTTATTCTCCCGCTGAGCTTCAGAGTTACTGAGAAACTTTACAACACCGAGCAGGTCAAGAGGCAGAGGAGAATTCAAACCCAGGCCTGTCTGACTCTAAATTTTACACCCATTTCACCCTGTTCATTGGGTATATCGGTAAAGAGGAGCAAAGTCTAATATTTCATGTATCTCTGCACTTTGAGAGCTAATCACTGTGGGAGAAGTCTTAGAAAACACTGTCGGCCATCCCAGCACATTGAGCTGCGTAGCTATTTGGTAGTATCTGGTATAACAGCTCCTGAGCACCTGCAATATTGCAGGCACCATGCTTTGTGTATAAACTCATTCCATCTTCACCGCAGTCCCGCGGTAGCCGTACTATGGTCCCCCTTATACTGAAATGCTGAGACCTTAAGTACCTGCCCTAACATCACACAGCCAGAAGGTGGCAGGGCCAGCCCCGAGCCCCCAGCCCCCAGAACCTGCTTCCATATCCACCTCATCATGCTGCACCCACCGGTAGTTTGTACCTTGGCTCCAACGAGTGTCTTATTGCATAAACATTGTGCAAGGCATGGGGGTCGGGGGGTAGGGGGAACGGGAAGACGAACCTGATGTGGTCTCCGGCACAGCCATAGGCTGCAGTGGGGAAATGACAGGAGGACCTGGTGACTGAGGTCCAGCGGGGCGGGGGGAGAAAAAGGGAAGATGCCAAGAGAAGGCTCCCTCTCCCAGAAGCTCGGCAGAGAAGGGAAGGAGGGAAATGGATCAGGAGGGAAATTGACAGGGATCGTGGCTTGCTTTAGGGTGTTGATTTGAGCATCTCTGTTGAATGTGAATCAGTGATTTTTCCTGTCCTGTTTCTCCCTTAGCATTCCACCTTCAAACACACACACAAGCCCTCGTTTTGCTCAGAGCAGTGCTTCTCAAGCAGAGGTAATTTTGCACCCCAGGGGACGTGTAGCAGTGTCTGGACACATTTTAATAGTAACAAGTGGGGAGCTAGTGGGCACCCCTAATGGGTTGAGGCCAGGGATGTTGCTAAACAGCCTACACTGTACGGGACAGCTCACCACAGTGAAGAATCGTCCGACCCCAAATGTCAATAGTGCTGAGGTTGACAACCCCAGACTTAGGGAAAAAACAAAAGTTAAACTTAATTATACAGAAAGCTGTTTACAAACACCAAGCCCAAGGTGCCCATTTCTGATTTTTTGAAAACAGCATTGCACGCTAGCATTAAATAAAACTCCTGCCACCTTGAAAGAGCAGAGTGAAAAGTGTGGGAAAATTTTGGATGTTTTTTTGGCTTTGTCAGATGGAATCCCTTTTTCTTTATTAAAAAAAGTTGATGGGCACCTGGGTGGCTCAGTTGGTTAAGCATCTGCCTTCGGCTCAGGTAATGATCTCAGGGTCCTGGATCGAGCCCCCCGTCGGGCTCCCTGCTCAGAGGGGAGCCTGCTTGTCCCCCTACTTCTGCCCCTCCCCCTGTATGCATGCTCTCTCTCTCTCTGTCTCAAATAAATAATCTTTTTAAAAAATAAAATAATTTAAAAAGTTGATAATGATCTTCCAAGAAAGTAGTCTCAATTAGCAAACCTTCCACTCCCCTAGAGTTCATAATGCCTCTGTCCTAAAGACTCAGCACCAAGAGTCTCCATTTAGTTCTTCTCCTGACATTAAATAGGAATGTGTTTCCAGAGACTGGGAACAAGGACCTTTCCTCTGACGTCCACCAGAAATGCCCTTTCTACAATAACGGCGTGTTTTATGGGTCATTACTTAAGCACAATGACCAGCACAGGGCATACCCACAAGGAATAAAAACCAAAACAGAAAAGCTTAGAAGGAACTCTTGTGGTTCTTCCACACTAAAGTTTTTGATGAATTATTAAAGTCCAACAGAGATGTTTTTTGTAAAGCCGTTGGTGCCATGTAATACAGAAACTTTATCTTACACAGCTAAATAAGCAAACACTGGGTTCTTATAGAAAGAGATGCAAGGTATATGAAAAATATTTGGATTTGTTCTTATTTTTAAATATGCTTCACACACTTATTTAACTGCATTGAGTGTTGGAACATTTTGGAATTCTGAAGTAGTAGAAGGTGAGAGAGTCACAAGGTCAGAGACACAAGGTTTAATGAAATATTAAATACTTCATTCACGTCACTTTCTGAAACTTGTTTTGCCAACATAAATGGTATTTTCTAATTATTGGTATGCTTTCTTTTCCCTTAACTTGAAGTAATATCAGGACTTCATTAGCTCCTGATTTTTTTAAAAGCATTTAAGCCTTAATGTAGTTCATTTTTCACTTCCTTGCCTGCCTTTGGGGACCCAGAAATATAGATGATTTCATTACAAATATGGAATATGCCATAAAATTCCTACAAATCCTCAGCAACTTAATGTCTTTCTTGAAAAAAATTAGTGTCTTGAAAAGACAGATCTTACAAGTTTAATTTATTTATTTATTTATTTATTTATTTAAAGATTTTATTTGTTTATTTGAGACAGAGAGAATGAGAGAGACAGAGAGCACATGAGAGGGGGGAGGGTCAGAGGGAGAAGCAGGCTCCCCGCCGAGCAGGGAGCCCGATGCGGGACTCGATCCCGGGACTCCAGGATCATGACCTGAGCTGAAGGCAGTCGCTTAACCAACTGAGCCACCCAGGCGCCCCACAAGTTTAATTTAAATAAAAGAAATTCTTATTTCATAGAGTTTACTAAAACCAGTTGACCAGCAAGATTTAACAAGATATTTGGAAAGTGTAGTTATGTTTATGAAAGAGCTTTGTAAACCACAAAGTACTATAAAAATGCAAGAGCTTATTGTCAATTGTATGCCCAGAGGAAGAAGAATAAACATTTATTGAGCTCATAAGGAAGGAAAGAGACTTTTCATACCATGTCCTAATGCTTCACCACTGCCTTCCTGCAGAGCTTTAAATAATGTCTTCATTTTACAATGAAAGCAAAAAGCAGGGAATGTCATGCCCAAGGTCACATAGCTACTAAGTGTCAATGTCAGGATTCCAGATCTGTTGCAACACAAGGCTGCCCTGTCCTATCCACCACACTGCCCTCTACAGGCTGCGAGAAGAGTGACAAGTAGGGAGTAAAATAAGTGAGAAAATCTGAGCGCTTTACTACACCCAGGTCTACCAGCTGTTCAGAGAAGAAAACCATTCCTTTCCATGGATTTATCATTCAATGCCTTATTTCTAGGTGTGCCTGACTGGTTCAGTCAGTGGAGCATGTGACTCTTGATCTCAGGGTCAAGAGTTTTGAGCCCCACATTAAGGGTAGAGTTTACTTAATAATAATAATAATAATAATGCCTTACTTCTCTTAAGAGTTAGCATGCTCCCCGGGGCGCCTGGGTGGCTCAGTTGGTTGAGCGACTGCCTTCGGCTCAGGTCATGATCCTGGAGTCCCGGGATCGAGTCCCGCATCGGGCTCCCTGCTCGGCAGGGAGTCTGCTTCTCCCTCTGACCCTCCTCCCTCTCATGCTCTCTGTCTCTCATTCTCTCTCTCTCAAATAAATAAATAAAATCTTAAAAAAAAAGAGTTAGCATGCTCCCTTCTAAATACATTAATTCTCAGATGGCAGGTACTAGGCATTCAAAGGGAAATCAAGCAAGACCCCTATCCTCAAGAATCTCCATGTCCAGTGAGACAGACAATGCATAAACAAGAAATTTCGATAGAGTGGAAATTGTTTCTCCAGGGAAAACACAGGGTATGGTGGTGGCACATAAGTGGGTATGGGTGGGCAGGTGGCAACTCTCCACATGTCTCACTTGGTGCCTAGTACACGTGGGCACCTTGCAGAGAGTTAAAGCACCTGCTCTGGAGTAAACGGGACACACCTGCCTTGCTGAGGCAGCATCCCTCTTGAGAGTTCTGAGCAACCAAGGAGTCTGAGACAGAAATAGCTCAGTAGTCTTTTGATCACAACCACATATGCTGAGTGATCCTTTAAGTTTTCATTATAAACATTGCTTTTTTTTTTTTTTTTTGCTTGTTTGTTTGCTTTTAAAGTAGGCTTCATGCCCATCATGGAGCCCAACATGGAGTTTGAACCCACAACCCTGAGAGCAAGACCTGAGCTGAGATCAAGAGTCAGATGCTTAACCAATGAGCCACCCAGGTGCCCCTAGACGTTGTTTTTATAGTACTTTCATTTTTTGTTGTTTTTTTAATTCAGATTTTAAATACTCTTTCAATCATTATTTCTCACCAGTTTGTCTAAACTAATTATATTTTCTGGATCATGGCTATGACTTTAAAAGAATTCTTAATTGTTTGATCACCTTTCAGATTGTCCTTGGCCCATAAGGAAGACATAGCAAAAAAGTGTATGAGTTTTGAAGTGAAACAGTTGTGGATTCAAATCCCAGCTTTTTGAATTACCAAATGAATGGCTGGAGGAGTTTCTCCTCTTGCACCCTCAAATCCATCATCCAGAATTGTTGGGTCTATTATCCGGCTTAATCTTCACCACAAACCATCCTTCATAGGAATGTGTGAAAGATTGAACAAAATGCCAGACCAAAAGCCCATACTGGGCTGCATACAAATGGATGTCAATTAAAATGTTGGCCAAAAAAAAAAAAAAAAAGTTTTAAAAAGGAAAGAAAACATACCATTTTCTCAGGCTGAAACTTCATGCTAGTGAGTCCATAATTTAACAGGTCAACCAAGGTCTTCTGTGCAAGAAAAAATAATCTGCTCTATGTTCTTTAAGTTCTGTAAGATTACAACTCCTATGGGAGTTTGGGGCAAGCAATAAATGGCATTCCTTTTTCCTTTAGAGCTCTAAACCAATAAAAATACAGAGAAATTTAAAAATTATGAAAAGGGAGGAGTGTCGCCTACAAATTAATAGAGGCTTGAGGGACTTATCAATCAGTCACACTGTACAGAATATATTTTGATCCTGATTCAAACAAAGCTTTACAGTAATTTCTTGAGACTCTGAAGGAAATGTGAAACTTACTGATATTTGACATTATGAAGGAATTACTGTGATAATAATATTAAAACTATGCTTTTTTTATATCCTTGTCTTTTAGAGACACATATTGAAATATTTACAGATGAAATGATGTCTGGGTTCCAAATATTGGTGGAGAGGGGAAAGCATGAGAGTAGAGATGAAACCAGGTTGGCCGTAAGCTAATGGTATTTGAAGCCAGGTGACGGGTTCATGCTATATTGTTCTTCTAGGATTATATGTTTGACATTTTCCATAAAAGATGTTTTTTAATAGAGAACAAAATATCACCTTTTTTACTGATAAAGATGAATTTGGAGAATGTGGCATTACTCATGGGCTTCCTGCTGAGCCCTGAATTAGGTGGACTTGGACACTTGGCACAGGTGGGCCCTGACAATCACAGGTCTCTTAGTGCACACAGCCTGTTAGAATAGCTCACAGTGATATTAAGTCTAGGGTCCTGAGTTCGGTGGTTATGTCTTTGTCTTTGCCCCAGTATCCCCTCCAAGCTCAGTCAGCCATCTGGCAAATGCGAGCTGGTGGATACCAGGGAGACGGGGCCAGGATGGCAGCCTAGCACAAATTCAGCCTCATCCTCATCCTTGAAAAAGAATTCATATCATATGCCCTGTAGGGGAGAGTGGGGGGAGAGGACCTGTAGTGTCATCTTTGTGCATGCCAGTGGTAAATGGAAAGTAATGATCAGAGGGGGACTCTATTGCACAAGAAGAAAAATATGAAGATTTAGTTAGTAAAAATAAAAGAAGTGAAATCAGCACTTTGGAGAAATGTGTACCAGCCAGAGACCTCTTGCAGGGAAAGAATAAAACACAGGAAAGAAGCCAGCAGAACTGTGGAATATTTTGACATCTTCTTACCACAAAAGTGCAATGATCCGAGGACACAAGAGAAATTTGATCCAATGGAGCAAAGTTCCTACTGAAGCTGCCTTGTATATTCATAATCTACGGTTGCCTTGGCAATGGACCCTTAATCTCATGGAGATGGCAGTATAATGAGACACACCACAGTAATTAGACTGCAGCGGGTCTAGTTGGCTCCCTCTTGGGAGAAAGTCTGAGAAGGAGCTGGTAGGGTTTCAGCAGCCAACAAATTAAATGAGCTCTTGAAGGAAAGAATTTGAAAGATTTACTAAATAGTAGATTTGAACCTGATACTCTAGAGTACTTCTAGGTATGATACTTCTCCTATTGACTTTGAGGTTGGTGTAAATAATAAATCACCTAGTGGCATGCTTATTTTATCTGACCCATTCCACCTGATGGCGTTTCTTTCCGAGATAACATAAACCAGGAAAAAGAGGAATCCCACTCTCCAGATAACCTGTGTATTGGCTTGAAATGAAACAGTTTTGGTAGCCTACTAATTTGATTAACCTCTCTACCCCAGGATAGTAGACCAGACAAGAGGACAGGATGTCAACAACTTGGCCACAAATAGGGTGTAACTTATTGTCCATGGGAACCATAATAACAAAACTCAACTTTTCCACTCTGAAATGGATGCTCTGGGCAAGAACAGTGGTCCACATAGATAAGTGGATTAAATATCTGGGAGTGAGCACACTCCTGCTATTTTTCTTTGACTGTTTTTCTTCTTCAATTTCAGGTATATGAAACAATTGGACACAGTGGTACCACTTTGCTAGCGGAAGTGTTTCTGCCTATTCCTGAAACTACCATTGTCACTGGAAGGGCTCCCATTGAAGAAGTGGAGTTTAGCAGTAACCAGCATGTGACACTGGACCACGAGGGAGTTGGAAGTGGTATGGAAAGCTAATTATTATTAGTAGCTCACGATTTTACTGTCAGTTTTGAACATAGCTTTTTTTTTTTCATTTTCAAACAACCAGAAAATTATAAAATTGCTTTCAGAAATTCAAATTAAAATGATGAATTGCAATTTTTTGCAGTCTTTTTTTGTATACTGTGGGTGGCCAATAAATTCATATAACTAGGCAAGTATAAAGTAGTTTGACAATGTGGATAAAGACCTTTAAAATGCCTTTAACATCTTAATTTTTCTTCTAGGAATATTTTATAAGGAAATAATTAGAAACGAGGACAAAGCTTTGTGCATAAAAAAATGTACATCATGGTATTATTCATAAGGCTGAAAAAATTGAAAAAACTTAAATAATTATAATAGGGATATTATTAATTAATATTATCTCTCTTATTCCCTATAACTGTGATTAGATAGATGACGTACCTTCTCTGTTCACCATGTTTCTTAACTCCATAATATACCTTGCTATCTTTTTCTTTCACTACTGTATTCCATAAAACTTCTTTAAATCTGTCTTCCAAGTCATGAATTCACTCTTTGGCTGTGTCTAATCACTGAAGCTCATCACTGAGTTTTTCATTTTAATTATTGCATTTTTCACCTCTAGAAATTCTATTTAATTCTTTTCCAATCTGTCTGGTCAGTTCTGATAACGTTTGTCCTTTCCTCCGACTCTCAATCATTTCATTTCTTTTATTCAGTCATTACTTCCTTTATTTTTAAAAACGTATTACACATACTTTTTAACATTCTGTATCTGATCATTTCAATACCTACCTGCTTATTGGTCTGATTCTGTTGCCCCTTTTCATGGTGTCTTGTTTCCTTATGTGTCTAGTGATTTTCTATTGTGAGCTCGTATCTGGAGATGTATCTGCAAGAATTCTTTGAGGCTCAAATCCAATTGCCAACCTGCAAGTCTGGAGATCTAGGCTTTAGTTCCAGCTCTCACACTGATAAGGTGTGGCACCCTAGTAATTATGTACTCTCTTTGAATATCATTGTCTTCATACACAAAATGAATCTAAAGATACCTCCTTTAATGTCTTTTAGGGTTATTTTGAAGATTAAAGTGGACGTTCAGTTTGAAGGAAAGATCTTTGAAAAATACAAAGATGCTCTTACAGTGTAATAGTGGTTCTGTTTTGTGCTGCTAATATTAACTGGAACTCCAGGGCATGCAGTCGCTATATTTAGTGCTTGAAAATCTTTTCTTCCTTGAGTTGATTAAACAACCTGTCCTGAGACTTTTTATCATTAATTTCCAATTGGTAGAAGCCAGATATGTAAGTGAGGCTTATGGTTGCCCAGTAGTTTAAGAGTAGCTGAGGTTTGTTGAGTGGCCACAGTCTTCCAGGCACTAAGTGCTCTGACGTGTGGCTCCTCACTAGGGCATACCCCCACCCTCAGGCACTTGAACTTATTCCTTCTGCCAAAAATGCTCTTTCCCAACATATCTGCATGTCTCATTTCCTCCTTTTCTTCAGGCCTTTACCCAAAAGTCCCCTCTCATGGAGCCTTCTCTGCCACCCCATCTAAAAGTTCAGCCCTTCCCCACCCCCACAAATGCACATTTTCTATATATGTTCCCTAATTTATGGTTTCTCCTCCACATTTATCCCTCTCTAACGTACCACATGTTCCTCTTTTTTATTTATTTATTTTATTTTTTTATTAACATATAATAACCCTTGTTTCAGGGGTACAGGTCTGTGATTCATCAGTCTTACACAGTTCACAGCACTCACCATAGCACATACCCTCCCCAGTGTCCATCACCCAGCCACCCCATCCCTCCCACCCCCCTCCACTCCAGCAACCCTCAGTTTGTTTCCTGAGATTAAGAGTCTCCTATGGTTTGTCTCCCTCTCCAGTTTTGTCTTGTTTCATTTTTCCCTCTCTCTCCCTATGATCTTGTTTCTCAAATTCCTTATATCAGTGAGATCATATGATACTTGTCTTTCTCTGATTGATTTAATTCGCTTAGCATAATACCCTCTAGTTCCATCCACATCATTGCAAAGGCAAGATTTCATTTTTTGATGGCTGCATAATATTCCATTGTATATATATACCACTTCTTCTTTATCCATTCATCTGTTGATGGACATCTAGGCTCTTTCCATAGTTTGGCTATTGTGGACATTGCTGCTATAAACATTGGGGTACATGTGCCCCTTCAGATCACTACATTTGTATCTTTGGGGTAAATACCCAGTAGTGCAATTGCTAGGTCATAGGGTAGCTCTATTTTCAACTTTTTGAGGAACCTCCATACTGTTTTCCAGAGTGGCTGCACCAGCTTGCATTCCCACCAACTTCTTACCAATTCCTTTTTTAAAATCTTTTTTAATTTTCATCTTCACAGTCATATTTCATCCCTTCATTGTATTTACCCTTATTTTTGTGTATATTATAAGTTTTTCTTTCTTTAAAATTTTGGGAGACAATTTCTTCTAACAGACCAAAATACACCCAAAATCTATTGTGTGGCTCTGTTCTGTTCACCAGACTAATCATATTTTTTTTTCCTTTCTTTTCCCCCCAGTTTCGGGTCTCTTCTGATTTGTTTAGTGTATATTTTTCTAGGGTTGTTGTTACCGTTTTAGCATTTTCTTAGCATTTTGTTCTCTCATTCATCTATTCTCCTCTGGACAAAATGACAAGGTGGAAAAACTCAAAAAGTACAAGAGGCAGTACCAACTACCAGGGACCTAATCAGTACAGACATTAGTAAGA
This sequence comes from Leptonychotes weddellii, assembly GCF_054177405.1. Classification (NCBI taxonomy): domain Eukaryota; kingdom Metazoa; phylum Chordata; class Mammalia; order Carnivora; family Phocidae; genus Leptonychotes; species Leptonychotes weddellii. The sequence continues at coordinate 168,292,525 of NC_138370.1, read as the reverse complement.
TGTTGGAACTAGAATTCAAAATAACAATGATAAAGAGACTAGCTGAGCTTGAAAAAAGCATAGAAGATACTAGAGAATCCCTTTCTGAAGTAAAAGAACTAAAATCTAACCAAGTAGAAGTCTAAAAGGCTATTAATGAGGTGCAATAAAAAATGGAGGTTCTAACTGCTAGGATAAATGAGGCAGAAGAGAGAATTAGTGATATAGGAGACCAAATGATGGAGAATAAAGAAGCTGAGAAAAAGATAAACAACTACTGGATCACAAGGGGAGATTAGAGAGATAAGTGATACCATAAAGTGAAACAACATTAGAATAATTGGGATCCCAGAAGAAGAAAGAGAGAGGGGGGCAGAAGGTATATTGGAACAAATTATAGCAGAGAACCTCCTTAATTTGGGGAAGGAAACAGGCATCAAAATCCAGGAGGCACAGAGATCCCCCCTCAAAATCAATAAAAATAGGTCAACCCCCCAACATTTAATAGTAAAACTCACACGTTCCTCTTATTTCTCTTATTTATTGCCTGCCTCCCTTGCTGGAATATAAACTCCTTGAGAACAGGGATTCTCATCAGCTCTGCTTCTTTACTGCAATCTGCAGTCCCTAAAATAGTGCCTGGCATGAAGGAGGGACTCAAATGCGTATCTATTGACTGAGTGAATGAATGGAGGTCTTCATTGTCATCTTTTTAGGAGGTACTATTTTTATCCCTATTTTATACATAAAGAAACGAAGGCTCAGAGAAGTTAAGCGATCTGTTTGTGGTCACACAGCTGTTAAGTGGCAGAACCAGAATAGGCACACAGATGTTCCACTCCACAGTGCCTCATTCATTCTGTAAGGTCTACACACTGCTGTCAGAGCTAGAACCAAGCGGCCAATGCTGAGCGTCATTGCCTGAAGAAGTTCAGGGATGCTGATCGGAATTATGTTCCATCCTGCCAGCTCTATAGCCCCTCCATCCCATTTGACTGTCTGCTTTCCTACCAGGGCTGGGCTCGCTCCCTTTTCCTCAACAACGTCTATGTAATCTGGTGTTTCCCTAGGAGTGCCCTTCTCATTTGAAGCGGATGGTAGTAATCAACTGATTCTAATGACCTCGGGGAAGGTGTCCAACGGTGTGGCTTGGGCCATTGGAGAAAACGGGATCCCTTTAATTCCCCCACTGTCACAGCAGAACATCGGATTTAGAAGGTATTGTGTGTCTAGAATAAATGCATGAGTAATGTCAGCGTTTGCATTCATGGCACGGGAGGGGGAAGCTTGCAATATCACATTCTTTCCTTTTATTCTCATGTGCCAGTATTTTCAGGGTCTTTTTATTGTTCTTGAGGTAAGAATTAAAATATTAATAGCCTAATAAATATTAGATGTTCAGCAGTGTCAGAAACAGCAAAAAGCACTTCGCCTTATTTAATCTCTCCAGTAACTCTGTGAAGGATTCCTGTCCCCATTTTATAGACGGGGGAAGTACACAGCACGTGTATACGTGGTCCTCAGTGTGAATGAGGATGGTTGTAGAACCTTCTGATTATTATAAAAGTCCCCACGGTCAGATCTCTTCCTTGATTGCTAGCTCCTTAGGTTCCTACCAGAGCAGAAGAAAAGGCACTCTGGACCTCACCCATTTCCCCCCTAAGCTGGTCCCACCTCCTTGTGGCTGGTGCCTGCCCAGGCAGCCTGGACTACGGGAGCCAGGTGGCCTGGGCTCAATTCTTGCTTCCGTCCTGCCCCAACAGATGTGCCTTGAGTTGATCTTTTAACCTTCTAGGCCTCAGGTGCCTCCACTCTAAAACTAAAGGATTTACCCTGATCATCAAGAAGACACTTTCCAATTCACAGGCTGTCATTTATGACATGAGTGAAAACAGAGTGGGGCTCGTTTTGTTCCCTTTATGTCCTCTCTGTCCCGATTCTGATGCCTGTGTCCCTGGGACAAGCACAGGGAATGCTGCTCTGTGCTTTTGCAGTCAGGAGTCCGGCAACCATGTCCCGCGGAGGCCTTGGAGTATAAGTATACAGATGTATCCATTCCACTGAGTTCCGCACCAGGGATGAAAGCTCCAGCTCCTCAGGAGAGGGGGTCAAGCCCAGTGCGAGTAACGAGAAATGCGGTGCTACTAACGAAGCCCCAACTCACTGTTGCCAACAACCCCGGGCCTCCTGGCAACTCAGGCGTGTCCAAAGTTGGTGCTTAAATCAGTTGTGCATTTAAGTCCCCAGTTGTGTGGGGAGCGAGGCACGAGGCAGATCTGGCCTGGATCCTGGGACTCTAGGGATGGGCGCCACATCATACTCCATTTTGTCTGTTTGTTTTATTGAGATGGAACTGACACAGAACATCGTGTAAGTTTAAGGTGTACACCATAATGATTTGATTAATGTATATATTGTGGAATAATCACCCAAATAAGTCTACTTTATATCCGTCACCACACATAGTGACAAATTTTGTTTTCCTTGCCGTGAGAACTTTTCAGATCTACTCTCTCAGGACCTTTAAAATGTAAAATACAGTATTGTTAACTGTGGTCGCCATGCTGTACATTAGATCTCCCAGACTTATTTATCGTATGACTGGAACTTTGGACCTTTTGATCTCCTTCACCCATCCCCCTCCCTAACCCCACCTCTGGCAACCACCAATCTGTTCTCTGTTTCTACAAGTTTTGTTTTTTTAAAATTCCATATATAAGTGAAATCCTACAATATCTGCCTTGCTCTGTGTGACTGCTTTCACTTAGCATAATGCCCTCACGCTCTATCCATGTTGTTGCAAATGGCAGGATGCCTCCTTTTTTATGGCTGGGTAATATTCTATTATGTATACATGCCACATTTTCTTTATCCCTTCTTCCACGGATGGACAGTTAAGTTGTTTCCATGTCTTGGCTATTATAAATAATGCTGTAATAAACATGGGGGTGCAGGTACCTCTTCAGGATAGTGATTTTGTGTCCTTCAGATATATACCCGGAAGTGGAATTACTGAATCATACAGCAGTTCTACTTTTAATTTCTTGAGGAACCTCCAGTGTTTGCACCAATTTACATTCCTGCCAACAGTGCACAAGGTTCCCTTTTCTCCACATCCTCACCAACACTTGGTATCTCGTGTCTTTTTGATGATGGCCATTCTAACAAGTGTGAGGTGATATCTCACTGTCGGTTTGATTTGTGTCTCCCTGGTGGGGAGTGATGTTGAGCACCTTTTCATGTCCCCGCTGGCCATCTGTATGTCTTCTTTGGAAAAATGTCTCTTGTGGTCCTCTGCCCATTTTTTTTTTAAAGATTTTATTTATTTATTTGAGAGAGAGAGAATGAGAGAGAGAGCACGAGAGGGGGAGGGTCAGAGGGAGAAGCAGACTCCTCGCTGAGCAAGGAGCCCGATGCGGGACTCGATCCCGGGACTCCAGGATCATGACCTGAGCTGAAGGCAGTCGCTTAACCAACTGAGCCACCCAGGCGCCCAGCTCTGCCCATTTTTTAATTAGATTTTGTGTTATTGCTATTGAGCTATGATTCCCTGTATATTTTAAACCTTAACTCCTTATCAGACTTGTGGATTGCAAGTATTTTCTCCCACCAATCACCCTTCTCTATTATCCCTATAACATACTTAATAGCAGTGATCAAGTAAAGAAAAATGGCACAACTCCTTTCTTATCATCAGATTTTCTCACATAGAAAGCAAGAGCCTCCTTAAGCAGTGCTGTTCCTGGGATTTTGTGGGCCTAAGGCAAACTGCCCTGTGAACACATCCATCTCATGGCATTCACTTTTTTTCCAGTGCTTTGAAGAGGGCAGATGCCATCTCATCTATTGGCACATCCGGACTGACAGACTTGAAAAAGTTGGCCAAGTGGGCGGCGGAGTCCAAGCTCGACCCGAACGACCCCAACAATGCCCCTTTGATGCAGCTAATCTCGGTAATGTGGCAGGAGAACTGTGTGCACACCCCCATTTCTCGAGTTGGAGTGATCATAATAGAAATGGCTCAGCCCTTCACACACATTTTCTTTCACACGGTATTCTCCAGTGCGATAGCGTTTAAGAACATGAGGGCTGGGTTGAACGACTGGTTTAAGGTCAGGCTCTGCCCCTGTCTGGCTCATGCTTTCTAGGCACTCTGACGCCATCACAGTGTGGCCATGAGGACATGCACTGCTGCATTTCCACACTTAGCTGGGCACACAGTCGGTGTGCAATCAATAATAGTTGTTACTGTGGTGGTGGTGTTACTCTTATCTCTAACTTCTGCAAAACCCTAAAGAGAAGTCTTACTTGGCCCCTCCTATGGAGAGGAACCTGCGTGCAGCCGCTCAGAGTCATTGCTCGAGCTCACACGACTGGTGAGGACTCGGGTCCAAGTCGATCTGATTTCAGAGCACATGCTCGGTCCATCACACCTGGAACGGCTGGTAGGAGTGTTTTCAGAAATGGTGGTTATGTTTGTTTTCCTGTTTGATGGTTAATTAGATTATCATTTAGGTTTCATTTAAGTATGTCTGAGATAAATTGCTTTTGCCTGTCATAACATTCAAAATTCTTTCTTCAGTGAATTTATAAATAAAATGGAACATTAGTCAGTAAATGATTTCTCTTGGTGGCAAATACAATTGTTTTTACACCCAAGTTCATAATTCCCACAAAAACATAATAAACAAGTAGATGATCCGGAAAGTGACCACGGCAACACATTCTGTGATCAAGTTCATTCATGTGAGTTCATCAGCAGGGGAACTGTAACCAGAATAACATGTTCATTTCTGTCCTTAAATTTCTTAGATAAGTCTCAAAGCAAGCTTTGGTTTATTTTTATTTTTATCTTTATAAGCTCTCCTTCCAACATGATACTTCTTAGGGTGACTAAAAAAAATATTGGAAAGAATAGGCCATATTACCTAGAGCATAGTCTATTCCATGTAGAGTTTTCAAATCATGTTTCGATTACTATCTTTTTTTTTTAAGATTTTATTATTTATTTTTGCAAGAGAGAGCAAGCGAGCATGAGTGGGGAGGAGAGACATAGGGAGAAATAGGAAGCTGAGCAGGGAGCCCGATGCGGGGCTCAATCGCAGGACCCCGGGATCATGACCTGAGCTGAAGGCAGACGCTTAACGACTGAGCCACCCAGGCGCCCTCGATTACTATCTTTAAGTCAGTGGTAATATAATACAAGTGTCACCTCCATGTTTTTCTTTTAAACTATTTGTCTTCCCATAGAAGGACAGAACACAGGGATGCCTTCCTGACTAGTCTCTTTTTAATGGATTTTCACAGCAGGATCACCTTTCCCAGTGCAAAGCCCCAGCAAATCTCTGCTCCCTGGCTTTCCTTCTGCGAGGAGGAGGGTGCCACTGACCAAGCCCCCAGCAGAGGGGCAAGCAGACACCTGGGCAGAGTGCAGCCCACCTGCTCAGCCTCTCAGTGGTACCCTGAAACCGTCCTTTCAGTGCCAGTGTGGGGAGGTTGGCGCTCAGAACGATCTCTGGCTCTCTCTACTCACTGACCAAGGCCATGAGGTGCTGTTCAGAGACAGAAGAGCATGGCCCTGGAGCCAGGGAAGCCGATCAGCTGATTCTGGGACCTGATCTACATGTGTGCATAAATATATTTTTTTTAATATTTCAAAATATTTTGTTAAATATATTTTTAAAGTTATATTAAGTTATTTTTAAGTATTTTAATATGCAATATATCTTAAATATATTTTAAATACATATATTAGATTTCACATACACTGTGTATATAAGAATCCTATCTCCAATAGGCACCTACTAATACACTGATACAAATCTCTCACTTTTCAGGCTGTAGATTTGCATAACACCTATGAGGGAAGCAGGCATGCCAAAAAATGAAAATGATTTGCGGTACTTTTTATAGCTAGTACAGGAATAGAATAGCATCTGCCTTATTACTGTTATATTTTAGCGCATTTTGTCCTTCAATGAAATGCAGGATATTTCAAGTCTCAGTCCACAACTATTCAGCTTCCATTCCCAAAAGCTCCGTGCTGGGTTTCTTCAGACGCAATCCGCCTGCCATCTAAAGTTGTATCTCTTGTTTTCTGTAGGTTGCTACCAGCGGTGAATCCTATGTCCCTGATTTCTTTCGCCTGGAACAGCTGCAGCAAGAATTTAACTTTGTTTCAGATGAGGAATTGAATAGATCCAAACGATTCAGACTTCTTTGTCTTAGAAGCCAAGAGGTGCCAGAATTCCGAAATTATAAGCAAATTCCAGCATATGACCGAGAAATTATGGAAAAAGTATTCCAGGTAAGAAATTGCCATGGAGGAGTTAATACCATAATAAAATATCGCCGTACCATTCGGTGTACTATTATGTGTGTGTTTTCTCGCTGTCATGTTCTCAGTAGCCATAGTGGTTTCTCGTTTATAACACTTAACCTTTCCATTATTTTTCTTAAACTTAATGTTTAAATAATCTCTTTGCCCAATATGACGTATAAACGAAGAAAAATTAGGGTTGAAAAGTATCTTAAGTGTTACTATGGGAAATCATCCTGCCACGCTGTTCCTGTCAGGAATTCAGTGCCAGTTTAACCCATTAAGTATTTACCAAGCACAACGCTTGGTTAAGCGCTGGGGGGAGCTGCTGGGGTCTCAGTCGCTCTGGGTGGGCAGGGCCCACAGGAGGAGGGGGCCCGCAGGTGGGGAGCCTTTGAGGAGCTACAGGCAATAGGGGTATGTTTTGGGGGGGCAGGGACAGCAGGTCAGTGAAAGCCAGACAGGCAAGTTAGTGTTTGATGAGGTAAATGAAGAGCCATTAGAAATTGATACCAGTGTGATTTTTTTATGCAGAAAGTGTGGAAACTGTTGGACAATATTTTTGGTTACTTGGTTCTTCTTTGTATTAGTTTGGATTTGTGATGGTGAGTGATAAAAAGCCAATTTAAGCTACTTCAGGCACTAAGGAGAGTTTATTGGATGATGAAATGCCAAAATAGGGTTAAATATCTAAAGAGGCATGAATGGCGGGAGTTCATCTGTGCCTCAATGACCCCTGGATCCAGAACCTAAACACTGCCAGGACTTTTCTCCATCTTATCCCAAGTTTAAAAATCTTGGGAACAGCTACAGGGGCACCTGGGTGGCTCGGTCGGTTGAGCATCTGGGTCTTGATTTAGGCTCAGGTCATGATCTCAGGGTCCGGGGATCCGGCCGGAGTTGGGTTGTGCTGAGCAGGGAGTCTGCTTGAGAATTCTCTCCTTCTTCTTCCCCTTCCCCCCGCCCCCACACTCTCAGGCATACTCTCTCTCTAAAATAAATAAATAAATCTAAAAAAAAAAAAAAAGGAAGAAAGAAAGAGAGAGAGAAAGAAAAAAAGAAATCTTGGGAACAGATTGCTTGAGTTTCCCAGGCTGGGTTAGGAGACACCCGGGGTATTCAGCTGTGACCAGCAAAGGACCGAAGCAGGACATGGCAGCTTCCTGGGCCCACGGGGGATTTTACCGATAGAGAGAGCAAAGTCAGCAGCCTAAGAAGACAAAGCTCACGCACCCTCTACTCTCCTCCAAGTAGGTGACCCACATCATCTGCGGCCAGATGCTATTTACTATTTTTGTAATTGCTCCACTTAAAATAGAAAAGACAAAAATGTGAGCAGAGGCTTTGGCTGAGTTGCTTGGGTGAGCTTAGCATCTTGAACTATAGTGAGTCTCTCTGTTATCTCTGTGGCCTCTTTCTTCCTGCATAAAGAGCTTAAGTTGTAATTGCTCTACAGAATTATCTTCTACTTATAAGCCAGTTCAACCAACTGGTTCCAAAACCTGCATACTGCATCGAAGATCAATCTTGGACCAAAAATGAAGAGGAAGGTGGAAGAAATATTTAGAACCATAATTTATTACTTAAACCACATGTGACAAATTCTCTAATCTCAAGATAAATTCTCTAGTCTCGCATGGGGGAGTACCAGTAATTTACAGTCATAAAATTATTCCTTTTTAATTTTAGGACTATGAGAAACGTTTACGAGACAGAAATGTAATTGAAACCAAGGACCACATAGATACCCATAGGGCCATAGTCGCCAAGTACCTCCAGCAGGTAAGGAAAACCATTTTACAGAGTCCTCAGAGGGGGAAATAACCAGCACCCTCACACTGGGGGGAGGGTGGTGCCTATTCTTCGAAGTCCTCTATGGGATACTTAAATGTCACTTAACCTCTCCAGACTTATTTGCTCATAATTACAGATATGAAATTAACAGCTGTCTTCATCTTTTGAACATATGGAACACTAGGATGTACCTCAGTATATTATCAGTGGTTATCTTGAGGGGGGCATGATTACAAGGGACACAGTTTCTAAGTCGTGATTTTTCTCATATTTGAATGTTTGCATCATATCACCTTTGTAATGAAAAAATTTTATAAACTACATACTAACTGCCCTGATGCATGAAAAACTTGAAATATCCTTTTGCCCTTCCTTCTTTTAATAAATTTAACTTGTAGGAAATGCTATAGTCACTAGAGTACATTTTTCCCACCCAAATGATCTACCCTGGGGGCTCCTTATAAAAAAAAACAATAACAATTTATGACATTTAAGAGGTCCTCTATTCAAGGAATAATTGGAAAATAAGTCAGTCTGAATAGAGGAAGAAGTTAAGAATCTGAAATCTGTGTGCTTCAAGATTGGTCCTATTTTTGCCAATTGTTCATTCATTCAGCAAAATTTCACTATCATCCACCAGGAACCTTCCCAGGACCCACGAATATAGCAGTGAACGAAACAGAACCCCCTCTGCCTTAGGGAGCTTACGTTAGTGAGCAAAGCGGGTTGATTTCTATAGGAAGAGGTTAGCACCAAGGAGAAAAGTGCAGGTGCGCTAGGCGGATGCACTGAGGTGTCACCTGGCAAGGTGAAAACTCGAAGGAGTCAAGGGAGTGAGCTGTGAAGTCTATGTACTGGGGAGATTTTAAATAAAACACTTGTCTGTCCTCAGGTTAGAGAATCAGTGATAAATCGTTTCCTGATTGCAAAACACCATTTTCTTCTTTCGGACTTGATCGTAGAAGAAGAAGTTCCCAATATCAGGTAAAAGCAAACAAATCTTTTGTTTCTTATAAATATTCTTTTTATTGTATTATGTTAAAATTTTCACATACATAAAAGATGTTTATCCTTGTATGGTCCGCATTTGAGCCCCCAGTAATGCTGGGAACTGGTAAAACCTGATTAACACCTCATGGTTACATTAGTTGGGGGTTTTGTTGAACAAGTCACACGAGATGCTCTCTATCACGCCCAGTACACACCATCTCATCTCCCACTGTGCCCAAGTCAGCTCCACAGGCCTTTGCCGGTTCCCCGCTGCAATCAGATTAAGTCTGACAGCATTTCCCTCCTGCTTTCTACCTCCCCCTTCCAGTCTGTCCCTCACTCCCCCACACACACGGGGCAGAGGGGGTGGCTCAGAATAAGCATTGGGGCTCCAGGGGATGGGGGGAGGCTGAGAGCTGCTGTGTGGTTGGTGAGGGGGCAGGGGGAGTAGGGAAAATGGATATTTACATAGAAGTTGGGATTCAATTGCATTTGCTTGATTGTCTCCCTGTTACTTAGAATAATCCAATAATTATCTCAACTCAAAGTGGAGCCATAAAAGATGAAAAATAACTTTCATATTGGTGGTCCCGTGCAGTGCATTGACTTCCCGACCTGTTCTGTGATTAAATCTCTTGGTCTCCTAAAAAGTTTATTTCCTATGCATGTACTTTCTCTCCACCACCAAGTTGGGAAGGAGACAAAACAATGTCTATCCATGACAACCCCTTTCTTTGGCTTGGCCTCCATCCATATCCAGGAGGGAAGCTGCACCCACAGACACTCGTGCAAACCTCCCTCTTTATCCCAGGCCCAGAGTCCAGTCACTGAATGTATTTTTTCAGTCATGAAAATTATACTTTAGAATAGATGGTGATTTTTCATGCTGTTTTTCCATTTCTTTTCTTTCTTTTTCTTTTTCTGCTTTACTTTCTGCATTAAGTTCTGAAGGCTCAGGGTATGTTCTTTCTTCTTTTAATTTTGGTTTGTTCTTAGATTAAACTAAGATGTTTCTATATTTAATGGTCCCAACCACCAAGATGTTTCCATGCTGACTGCTAGCAGGGCGGCAAAGTCTCCTGAGAAGAGCCACCTCTGGGGGAGGGGGGGAATTTTGACAAAGAGAAGGGATGTGCCATGTTAGGACCCTCTGGCAAAGGTGTCTCTCAGAGGTCCCCAAGTTTGGGTTAGGTGGGTGTCCTGGCAGAGTGATTAATAAGATGGGCTTAATTTACAACAACATGAACCTTGAGGGCATTATGCTAAGTGAGATAAATCAGACAGAGAAAGACAAATACTGTATGATCTCACTTATATGTGGAATCTAAAAAAGCCAAACTTGTAAAAACAGAGTAGAATGGTGGTTACCAGTGGCCAGGGGGTGGGAAAATCGGGGAGATGTTGTTTGAGGATACAAACTTGCAACTAGTGATTAAATAAGTTCTGGAGATCTCAGGCGTAGCAGAGTGAATACAGTCAATACTGATCATAAACTTCAAAGTTACTAAGCGCCTTGATCTTAATTGTTCTCCCCCCACAAAAAAAAGATAATTCTGTGAAGTTAAGAGGTGTTGGCTATCACCTCACTGGCAGCCATACTCCAATATGTAAATGTATCAGACCAACACACTGTACGTCTTAAATTTACACAGTTATATGACAATTACGTCTCAATAAAAATAAACTAAAAATAGTAAAATGCAGATAACAAGTCACACACAGAAAAAAGAGATTTGCAATGTCACTCTCCTCACAGTCTTTTTTTTGGGGGGGAAGATAGTTATTTTTCATAACTTTCCATTATATTAATATGTAATGGGCCTGCTCTTGTTTTAAGGGAGTTAAAAATAAATATATGTCAGTATTTTCAAAAGAGGAAGAAGCTGGCTGTTTAGTCAGAGTGAGCCGAGTTGGAGCCCCAGCTCCCTCTTACTGAGGAGCCTTCAGAAAATCCTGTCACCTCCCAGTTTCTTCATGTGAAAAATGGGGTAAATGTTGCCCTTGTCAGGATTTGAAATGGTCTCTGTAAGGCACCCAGCACTCTGCTTGATCCATAGAAGACCCGCAGGGGAGCAAGCGGAAGCCCGTCGGGGGCCGTAGCCTCCCTAGCCAGCATATGGCCCTCGGAAGAAGGCCGCTCGGCTCTGTCCTGCGCCGTCTGGCCCCATGGCGTCAACCTGCAGATCCAGACTCACGTCTGTGCCTCTGTTCAATCTCTGGGCTGGACTGTAATGATCTGCTTCGTGGCCCTTTCTCCCGCCATGACTCACTGCCCGTGCTCCCATCCTCTTGGAAGTGTTTACGGGATTTCACCTCAGTGAGAGGGAGAGTGGAGAGGGATCCTCCTGGCCCACCCCTTCCTCCTGCAGAATCACTGCCATCATGCCAGCCTCATCTTTCCAACAGCTGCCATTTTAGGGCATCCACTCAGTGCTAGACCAGTGCCAGGGTGCTTTGCACACCCCCCTCCCTTTATCCTCTTCATCACCCCAAGAGGTAGGTATGATCATCCCCATTTTACAGATGATGAAACAGAGACAAAGAGGTGAGATAATGTGCCCAAGGTCAAAGAGCTGAGCCAGGAGTCCCACGGCTTTGTCTAACTCCAGAGGCCGAGGTACCCCCAGAAGTGCCTAAGAAGGCTGTGAACGTCACCATGTGAATGGAGCAGGTTAATGTGTGCTCCAGCGCTTAGGAGAGGGAGCGTCCCTTCTAGCTGGCGTGGCTGGGGCCCTGGGGAAGGGAGACACCGGCCCTGAAGGGGCAGACAAGGAGGAAGTGGGGAGGGCACCCATGCACAGGACTGGCCTGGCCGAGCAAAGGTCGAGAACAGGCAGAGCACCCGCACATTTGAGGGATGAGCAGGCAGAGCACAAGGCGGCGGGAAGCAAGAGGGGCCCAAGCACACTTTTCTTCCTCTGATCAGTAGCAACTAAAATCAGTGTAAGGACCCACACCAGAGGATCTCCCCAATCTCGGGAGAATTTCTTTGACGATTTCCACCCTCCTTAAAAAGACAAGAGTTTTTCAGGGGCCTTTGAGGGCCCCTTGGGGAAGAGTTTGGGAAATGGTCTCACAGCTTTCCAGACCTTTCCTTTCCTCAGAGTCCTAATCCTGTTCTGTAATCATTAGCATTCTGGGGCTAAGCCTTTTCAAGCTGGCAGAACAAAAGCGACCACTAAGGCCAAGGAGAAAAGGTCGGAAGAAGGTGACAGCCCAAAACCTGTCTGATGGAGACATAAAGGTGCTGGTGAACATCATCCGGGCTTATGACATTCCCGTGAGGAAGCCCACAGCAAGGTGAGAGCCCTCCAGATGGCCCTGAGATGGAGAGTACAGGGTCCCAGCCAAGTGGTTCACTTCTTTATAGCATGTCCACCCCCACATTGAACGTAGCAGTTGATCATGGGGGCTAGGAGTGAGGCGCGCTCTTACTGAAGCCAAAACACTATTGGTTGCAAGTAATAGAACCAACTCAGTCAATTTAGGCTAAAGAGGGGGTTCATTGGGAATATCTCAGAGAACTCAGGTTAAGAGCTGAACTACATGGTGGACAGTGGATGGTAAAAGATTGAGATGGTTCTTCTGAGGCCCATTGTCTCTCTTGCTTGCTTCCCTCTGTGGGTCTGCTTCATCTCCATGTGAAGGAAGTGGTCCTTTCAGCCACGGTACCATCCACCAAATATCATCTTCTCAGGAGAAAAGCTGAAGGTCCTAACTTGGGTCAGGTGTTTATCCCTGGTCTAATCACCTACAGCCAGAGAGGCAGGGTCCCCAGGCCCTGGCCTGAAGGTGGGGAACGGTTCTCGGAGAAGTGGGTGTGAGCTAGGCAGATACCCGAAAGGTGTATGTCCTAGGTTCTAAACACACATACTATGAGCATAAAAATGTGACTTCCCTTTTATCTGCTCTGAGACATGAGTGATGCCTACTACGTTTCACTACACTGGGGCAGTGCGGACCCCCCAACCAGGGTAGGGTGAGCTTGAGTCTCTTACCCCCTTTAGAGAACAGAGATGAGCAAGAATTAAAGAAAGAAAGAGCAAGAATCAAAACTTCTACCAGCTGGTACCCTTGCCCGTGTAATGAGGAAGGCTGACCTTTCCTGTCCGTTCATCAGCTTCCCCGCACTATGCTAAGGCTCTTTCATACAGATTATTTTGCTTACTTCTCACTACTGTTAATATCTCCATTTTACAAAAGGGAAAATGTGTGGGTGGCTTGTCCAGGGTCACCCAGTGCCATCTGATTCACAGAAGAGCACCGTTCTGGACTTTGGCATCTTCTCTCCTCTCTAGGATCTTCCTTTTAAATTTATCCCCCATCCATTATTTTACCCTTTTTTTTTTCTTTTTTCTTTCTTTTTTTTTTTTTACTGCCTAACTCTTCCACCCATTGCAGAACATCTGATCATCACCAACTATTCCCAGCATTTGGTTACTAGTAAATGTCCATTTAAGCTCTTGAATCTGTGCATAGCATTGCTTCCTCGAGCCATAGCCCAACCCCTTCACCTTGATTGCATCAAAGCTCAACTGTGGGGAGAAAAGCTGTTTTTTAAAATAACGTATAGGTGTTTCTCTTATTTTGGTCTCTATAGAATTTTTTTTTAAGTGTTAAACCATTCCGTTCAAATTACAAGGAAGCTTGGTTGATCCTCTGTGTTATACATTTCCGTGTAGGCTCATTAAGACAGCTCAGATATCAACTCTTGCATTAAGCCTGCCCAAATCTTCACCCTCTACTCTTGCATCCAATTAGATTGGATTTTTCATCTCCCTCTCTGTACTCTTCTGGCCCATGCCCATGCCTATGGTCTAATGTGCCTCCCACTGGATTGTGATTATTTGTTTACATGTCTGCTGGCCCTTTTAGTGCATTTGATTTATCTTTGCAGCCCCAGAGTCTAACACAGGCTGCAAATATAGTAGGTGCTTCACAGATGTTTTTGTAATACTGTAATCAGTGGTGTTCCAGAGAGAAGAAGGGTTTCTGTGGCAGCTGTTTTGTTAAATATTCCACTTCTATTGTCTCATGGCTTGTCTGATACCCTTATCTGTGAAAAGGGAAGACAGTCTGGTAGAAAGAGACAATTTATACTTTGGCCGGTAATGAATATGAAATACTTGGTAAATTGTAAAGTTCAGTGCAAATATGCAGGCGTGTCGTTAGGAGGAGGGGAGAGGTACCTGGGAGAGACTCTCTGGAGATGATCTTCATTTCTTTTTTTAAGAATCCCAAAAGGGATGGGGCACCTGGGTGGCTTAGTCAGTTAAGCATTCAACTCTTGATTTCGGCTCGGGTCATGATCTCAGGGTCGTGAGATCGAGCCCAGCATCCGGCTCCATGCTGGACGTGGAGCCTGCTTAAGATTCTCTTTCTCCCTCTCCCTTTGCCCCCCTCTCCTCTACCTCCACCCTTACCCACTGCCCCCCCACAACCCTGGTTCACGTGCATGCTCTCTTTCTTAAAAAAAAAAAAAAAGAAGAAGAAGAATCCCAAAAGGGAAAGAAGGCAAGACCCATAGATCCTAATTCAAGCTAGGAATCTGTAAGGGTCTCTTTCCCAGGGAGGCTTGGCAGGCCTGGAGAGAGGGGTCTTACATGGGATATGTAGCTCACAGTTGTTGGAGAATGCAAGGTCACAGAGAATGAATGCAGTGGGAGGGGACCTGGGTGGAGACAGGGCAGGCTGGCCAGGAAGCTCAGGATTCTGCCACCTGAGAGGGACTGAGGCTCTCATTTGTGGGGGGAAAGACAGATTCCTCACTCAGGCACCCCCTGGGAGGGGGGGGAGAACCCTTTTCTCTGTTCCAGCCAGACATGCAGGGCTAGGGGTGGGAGTTGGGACGGCTCTATTACTCACTAGGTCATGGAGATGACCCGAGCATACTAAAAGCTTTCTGAAGTGTCAACACACTGTCTCCAGAGCCATACCTCTTTGGAGAAGCCATCTTGCTGAGTATCTAATTTCTGTCCTGCATTTCTCCCTCCTAGCAAATTCCAGCAGCCATCAAGATCGTCACGGACTTTCAGCGAGAAGCGTGCTGCTTCCCCGACCACACACAGCCCCACCCACAGCACGGACTACCCCCTCGGCCAGGTGACGTACCTGGATGCTGCGTGTCAGCTTAGATCCTTGCCCCTTCAGAACTGCCCAGAAACTGTATCGTCTCTTTAATGCTTCATTTTCTTTGGAAACACACTACTTAGTCAACATATTCTACCTCTGCCAAGAACAAAATAATTCAATGAGCCGTTACGGACTCTAACACCTTGCTCTTCTCTTGAAGGTTTTAGTACGTCCTTTTGTAGAAGTTTCTTTTCAACGAACGATTTGCCACACAACTACAGCTGAAGGACCAAACCCCAGCTGGAATGAAGAACTGGAACTTCCTTTTAGGTGAGTGTATTTTCCTCTTTAGGGAACTGTAGGATATTTCGAAGAAATGTGAATAAAATGGGGCCTCGGGGGTGAAAGTTTCTGGAGCGTGAGCCAGGACAAGATCAAGAGTCTGACCCCGAGTCCCACGCTGCTCCTCTGGTCTCACAACTGACTCCAGTCGAGAGTAAAATGGGAAAATATCCAACTTTTGAAACTCAGGTTCACTGTTGGGACACCTCCATGCCTCTCCAGGCTCTGGCATCCTGCAGCCCCAAGATTCCCATTCCCTGGACCCCACAGTCCCTACACAGCTTTCTGTTGTTCCTTGTCTCCCCGACTCTGGAAGCTTCAAGTAAACTCCCCAGTCTGTAACTCCCTACTTTCCGTAATTATGCTTTCTTCCTCAAGAGAAATACTACATACGCATTTAAAACTTTAAGTGATTTTAGGTATTTAAAAGACTCCTTATTTCAGATCTTGAAGCAACCTTAGAAATTACCTAGTGCACCACTCTACTTTTACAGAAAAGAAATGAAAACCCAAAGATGGAAGGTGACTGGCATAAGGCCACATAGTATCTTAGAGACGGAGCAAGGACTAGAGCTGGTTCAGTCAGAAGAGAGGGACACATACCATTATGTGTATGGAAGGAGAAAACATAAAGGCAGATGCTCAACAAAATACATGCAAAGCCCAGTATGGGCTGGACTCGGAGCAGGTGATATTACAGGAGATGAACCTCACCCCTGCTCTGCTTAGTCAGCTATGGGAAAGTGAATGGGAGGCAGGGACCATTCCAGCAGCCTTATAACACCAGGAGGTTTAAGACTGGGGCGTGCTCTGCTGGAGACGCATCTTCTAAAGCCCAGTTGCTTAGGAAACCTGCATACTGACCGGCACGACTGTCAGCCGGAGCCCTTGAGTGTAGCCTGTCCACGAGCCAGCTCAGCTGTGGCCAGCTGGCTCCTCGCAAAGCTCACCATGCAGGTTGAGGGGATGATGGGAGACTCGGCAGGACAAGCCGGCAGACGGGGCTTCTGTCTGTACGGAGCCTCCAGTCTAGGGCCCCTTCCACCTGAGTATAGGTATTATGTTAAAGCGTCTCAGTACAAAGGTAAATATTTGAAATGAAAGCACTGCTTTTAATCCTCATGTCTATGCTCATATTTGAGTATTTTTCAGATTTGGGTATTTGAGCGCTCATTGTTTCTATCTTGCCCCTTGTCATGGTCCCTGGTCACATGTGCCCCTGTGCAGGGCCCCCAATGGGGATTACAGCACCACCAGTTTGCAGTCAGTGAGAGACGATGTGTTCATTAACATTTTTGATGAAGTGCTGAACGACGTCCTAGAGGTAAGCTCACAGTTTGGAGGAAGCCGTCTGCACCCATGTTCACGTCCTCTACCCACTGTAAGTCCCTAACACATTCTGTCTTTGTGCTGCTTGACATGTTTCAGACCTGACATGTGTGAGCAGGGAAGGGAGAAGGGAGAAAGAGAACTAGCTTTTTGATTTTCGATAACTGCACTGGGTGGGTTACATATGTGGTTTTAATTCTAGAACAACCCTGTGAAGGAGATTGTAAAATCTCCAGTTTAGTGAAGGGGAAACTGAGGTGCAGAGGGGTTGAGTGACCTTCCCAGGGCCACAAAACGATGAAGTGTCTGAACCAGAATGGGCCGTAGGTCTGTCTAACCTACCCTGCGGGCTTCCGGCTATAGCCCGGCCGTTTTCCCGGGGCCGGTTAATTACATGAGTGGCCCACGTTGCTCAACAGTTACCACTTCCCACCCCCTGCAGGATGACCGTGAAAGAGGAAGGGGAATCCACACCCATATTGAGAGACACTGGTTGGGAAGCGTGAAAATCCCATTTAGCACCATTTACTTCCAAGCCAAGGTAAGCATCCGACGTCCGAATTCCGTGGGGCTCGGGAACGGCTGCGTCCACTGCTCCCGTACCCTCCCCACTGAGAGAACCTATGTGCGAGCCGCCGTCAGCAAGAGAAAAAGCCATTGATCTTGGGTCATATTTGCGTGGCTTGTAAAACATCCATCTGCCTTAGAGTCAGGAGTTAATGGAGGACAGTTCCAGTCTGAGAATTTTTCTAACATTTAAGTAGAAGTGAAGCAGATGGTGAGACGGAGCGGAAACGTGTCAAAATGACCAAAATGGAGTGGATGGATGCCTGAAAGTAACTTGAAGGGAACAGTCAGCACAGTGACGGCCCATTTAATCACGTGCATTCTATTAGTGCTTCTAGAGTGCTCCCCATTTCAGACACGGGAAACGGTTAGTGGAGACCTGTTCAACTAAGACACCCTTCTTCAGAGTTTAGTGATTTTGCTTAAGGGGACCCATTAGGTTAACAACTCTTGAATGACTTAGTAGCTCTAATCTGGGACGGTGAAAGATTCTGCAATGGCTTTAATATCCTGGTATTAAATCCATGGCAACGGGAGGCTTTGAGCCACAAGCCTGTAGCTAATCTCCCACAGCCACAGAGGGAGCGATTTAATCCTACACGTGATGACCACCCAGACCAGGTGTCTCCCGGGCCACAGTCTGCAGCAAGACCCAGGCTTGGATGGGTTGGAAGCTTAAGGATAATTGGAATTGCAATTCTCGGGACAGTCTCCAGGTGAAGCTTCCGTTATGTGCTGGCCAAAAAATTTACATTTTCCTCTTTAAATAGATCTTAAATGAAAAAAATTTTTTTTTGTTTAAGAGCACACGAGTTTGTAAACAAAACTGCCATGTTATTTGGCATTGCTGAATTTCACATTTGGAAGGGTACTCAGAGGTAATTACTCCCAATCCCTTCTTGATAAATTAATCTCCTTTATTGTGGTCATGTCCATACTCTGCTTGAGTGCCTCTAGAAACAGGGAATTTGATCTCTTTGCCATAGCTATGTTATAAATTTCTTCCTTGAACCATGCCATAATCTGTGTGATTCCCTATTTGTAGGTCCTGGTTTGAAGCTACACATAACAAGTCGAATCCTGACCCACTAATAACAGTAGGAGTAACTATATTACATGCCATTACTAGCTAGTTTGTATGTCACCTCGGTTAAACCTCACAACAACCCAGTCGGCTTTATTGTCCCCATCTTACAGATGAAGAGACAGAAGCCTAGAGATGTGAAGTCACTACTCAAATCCCAAAGCTTACAGCAGAGTGGGATTCAGCTTATACCCACTTCCCACAATGCTCACATTGCGTATCCCTGGGGAGTGAGACTGGTAAACGGAGAGAACTATTCAACGTTGGGGTTTATACATTTCAGTATTACTTTTGAGAATGATTTTATTACATTTGTCATTTAAAAGTTTCGTCTGACTCCCAAACTCGTGCTCCTCCATGCAACCGCAGGGGACATTGGGCAGGGTCTGGAGACACTGCTGTTTGTCACAAGTAGAATGGGAGCTAGTGGTGTCTTGTGGGTGGAGGTCGGGGATGCTGCAGACACCCCACGGTGCACAGGACAGCCCCCACCACAGGCAGTCCTCAGGCCCCAAAGACCAGCTGTGCCCAGGCAGAGAAACCCTGTCTTAAATCCTGATACTCCAGCTATCTGGAGAGAACACCCACTCCTTTCTGGGTCATCGGCCTAGTTGCCACATCAGATGTGCCTGGTTGTTTCAGCTGCACGTTTCACGGCGTTGTTTCTGTATCCTTTTTTTTTTTTTTAAGATTTTATTTATTTATTTGTGAGAGAGAGAAAGAGCACAGGCAGGGGGAGTGGAGGAGGGAGAAGCAGACTCCCCACTGAGCAGGAAGCCCGATGCGGGACTCGATCCCAGGACCCTGGGATCATGACCTGAGCTGAAGGCAGACGCTTAACGACTGAGCCACCCAGGCGGTCTGTTTCTGTATCCTTTTCCCTGAACCCCTCACCTGCCCCCCAGTGCAGGCTCTGGGGCAAAGCACCGATGTAAGGAGGAAAATAAACAATAGCTCACGTAATTCCTCCCTAGAAGGCGCAGTCACTGAAACTTTAACTTCTTTCTGTATTTCTCCTGAGACATAAAGGCCACTGAAGACCGAAATGAAAATCAGATTCTCTGTAAGCGTGTGAATTTCAAATTCCGGCCCTGAAAAGTTGTGTGGCACTAAACAGTCTTTTATAAACTTATTGTTGCGTTGGCTACACAAGAGTGGAAAGTCCTGTCTTTTGGAGCCTCTGCAGAAGTCAGGTCATTTCATATAAGTGGCTCGTACTGCCTTAGACCCGCAGGTACTGAGCACCTGCTGTGTAAACCAAACGCTGCTCTACGCTGGAGAAGGGTGGTAGAAACGGGGGTGATACACAGATCTGTTCACAGAGAGAAATCAGGTCTCCAGAACAAAGTGATGAACAGGCACACGACTACAAAGTGGGGCAGAATGGGTCATGGTAACAAGTGGAAGACACACACTCTGTGTGAGGCTGCTGGAGATAACAAAATAATTCACGAAGGAGATGACATCCGACCTGAACCTGGAAATAATGACTGATACTCCGCAAGGGGGGATGAAACTCTGGGGCATTCCAGAAAAGGCGGAAAGGCTGCTGGCCCATCCATACTGAGCGCTGAGCATACGCCAGGCATTTTTCTGGGTGTCTGACATCTATTCATCCAGCACCCGGAACTACCCTACAAGTAGGTCCTGTTATTGTCTCTTTATAAATGCACGAGCTGAGGCACCCGGAGTATGATCCAGGATTTGAACCCAGGTGACCTGCTGTCATGGTCAACCTGCAGAGCTGGGAGACGCTCTGCAGAACTTCGCAGAGGCAGGGAAGTAGAGAGCCCTTCCCGTGAGAGCTCAGGGAGACACGCCCAGAAAGAGGGGGGAGCCTTGAATGCCAGTCCGAGCAGTCTTTATTGGATTCAGCAGATAGTGAGGGGCTGACACTTACCTTTGAACTTTCACTGGAAAACCACCAGGATGTTCACCAAGTCGTATGTTCTTCACAGATTGATGGGACGTTTAAAATAGACATTCCCCCTGTTCTTCTGGGCTACAGTAAGGAGCGAAACCTGATTATCGAGCGGAGTTTTGACTCAGTGCGAAGCCTGAGTGAAGGCTCCTACATCACCCTGTTCATTACCATCGAGCCTCAGCTGGTTCCCGGGGAGTCTGTTCGAGAAAAGGTAACCCTGCCCCCACTTGAGCATCGCATGTCTGATGCTGATGAGACACCACTATGCTTGCTGGGCTGTGCTTTTACAAACGCAGACTGCGTGGCGCAGGCAGAGGGCTCCTGACACTGTCCACTCACCACTCTTAGAGTCTGGACAGAAGGAAGGGGTGATTGGAGATTGGTACTTCCATTGAGCCGATACTTAGGTTGATCCACAACTTAAACTTTCAGGCCAAGCAAGACAAACATAAACATGCGCCAGGTTTAGAAGAATTTTCTTAAGGGAAGAAAAAAAGCAGACTGCTGTTTTATCTTGATGTTTATTGGCAAGCATGCTGAAGTACACCTCCACGTGTGACCTCAGGTCCCTGGTTGGGCTGCGCATTGAATCGATTTATAGGATCGTAAGGCTAGACCTCCAGGGGTCACCTCATTTCAGTGCCTTCAGACAGAAACAAATACCTGCACAAGTGCTCTAACTCTGAACAGCTCTACAACAAAGAGTTTCCAGAACGTAGTTTTGTTAGCAACTGTTTCCCAACCCTTATAGCCAGGAGACACCTCCTTAATGTAACATGCTCATGCAGCCTTAACGGGCACCGCCTTCACTGGTTTGGGGGGAAAGTACTGATCATGACCTCTTCACACCATAAACTAATGCCATCACACCCGCCACCACGTACTGAGTTCTTACTCGGTCCTCAGCACACCTGTTCTCTCTTAATACTCACAGCGGTATTGTACGGTGGGTCTGCAACTGAGACAGGAGGAAACCAAGGCTCAACTTCCAGTTCACCCAGACAGTAAATGCAGAGCTAACAAGTCTGTCTGACTCGAAACCTTATATATTCAATAAATATTTACTGAGCATCTTCTATGTGACAGGCATTTCTCAGGCACTGGGGATACAGCAGCCTAGAAAAGCAGAGAAAAATCCCATGGAGCTTACGTTCATGTGTAAACCCAGCTTGTCACCTACTACGCTAGACGCGGATTCTCCTGCTGACTCTTTAGTTTATCCATCTTAGCTTTGTAATTAAGACTCAGATGGAGATGGAAAAAAAAATGAGCACATTCCTCTGTTTCTGTTTCAGTATTACAGTTTGGTTCACAGAGAAAAATACTATCCCTATTCCCCTTTGCAAGGATTATTGGAAAAAATAAATCTACTGAAATTCAAATTAATCTCACATGCTGGCCTTTGTCACAAACGCTGTGACAAATCTGTTCTCTAGAAAACATGGCAGAATACATGTGCTTCAGAATATTTCTAGGAAGTGAAACATGTATGCTGAATGTTCTTCCTTCATGTATAAACTCAAGAGAAAGCCAACAAGCATGTTGATACAGAAGAATGCTCCCAGACAAAAGATGGTTTTGCTATTTCTATGTCTTCTTCACGAAGGAAAAGCACTCCATCTGGAGGTGAGCTTCCAAAGCATGTGAAAGCAGTCTGCGACCGCGGCCAAAGGGTTGAAACCCAGAGCCCAGAGCCGCCTTAGCACCTGGCACTGCCCCCCACCCCCCGGGCCCTGAAGCCCAGCCCCAGGTCCACAGCCTGCCCCGCCTACAGCCAGGTGACAGGGCTGTCCACTGCTGCTTCGGTGACAGGTCACTGCCCCGCTGTGTGTGGAGCATTTCCCTCAGGCCTCTTGAAAGGAGGCTTAAGAAACCCCTTTGGAGGGCAGGTTCTTTGCTGCTATTTGATGAGGAAGCATGTGGACCAACAACACCCTGATGTCCTTAACACAGTGGCAGAAAACACTGCTGGGTGAGTCCCCTGCAGATGATTCGGGAGAGACAAGCTCTCACCCTAAGAGCATAGAGCCCACAACCTGGAATTGGTTTTCTGCTTATCAGCAACTTCCAGAATTAGCAAATCAGAGTCTTCCCTCCATCATTATCCCATGGGGAACCATTCCCTGACTTTTTAAGGGATTTACTCATGGAATTTTCGCAAGAATCAGTAGCGACTCCTGAAACTCTTCCTGTGACTGCTTTACGTTGTCTTGAGAAAAGTTAAGTTTTTAAAAATAGATTATTTCTGTTAATAAAGTCTTCCTCTCATTTCTTTTTTCTTTCTTGCCTCTGATAGATGAGTGACATGCTTAAAAAGGTATACCAGGTATTTTGTCTTACATCCGTTGGTAGTTATTAGGCTTTTACTTAGCTGCTTTCCGTCCCCTGCCACTTCATGGAAGCTGATGGGTCCTGGTGTATGTGCGATCCCTTGGCGATGAGCTACAGCAGACGTTGGAAGTTCCATGAAGAATGTCCAGCTCTGTCTTTCGGCCCATTTCATTTTGCCAGAGAGATTCTTAGTTAGCTGTGAATGTAGGAAGTCATAGGTGTGAATGTAGCCTGCACGCTGGGCACCATCTCCACTGTTTAGAAGCCTATAAAATCCATGGAGCTGCTTCTTACAGAGACAGCGCGGCTGTGACAATGATTTCTGATTAGGAGAGCTGTCACAGTGTGTCCAAAGAGAGGTTTTGAACCCATTTGATTTTCTATAAATACTGACACTAACCTAGAGGTAAAGAAAAAAAAAAAAATTGAACCAGTTAAGAATCTTCCACATTTTGTGTTGAATCAAACTGCGAATTTGTCAGTTAGCCCTTAATTTGTTTTGTAATAAACAACCCAAATTCTTCTAGTATTTAGCATTCCCTTGGCACTTCTTAGATTACCAAGATGGCATACTCCTCCACAAATCACTGTTTCGCTCCAAGGAATGGCATCCTGGTGACCTAAGCAAGTATCAATGACCATTAGTAGATACTTATTTAAATGCTTACCTTGTGTATGCTCGGGGCAGAGAGGAACACAAGATGATTCAAGCATGGGCCCTGCTCTCACGAAGCACTAGGTACGTAGTCAAGATACACAACTGCACATCCAGGTCCAAGTGGTAGAAAACGTTTTAGACATAGTTTCTTCAACCTGGAAGGCCAATAGTCAGGACTGATTCAAGGTTTTTGTTGCTCTTTCTGGGCAAAGCCTATTGCTGCCTCTTAAGTGCTCCCCTGGCACCCTGTGTTTATCTCCATAGAATCTCTGGTCAAGTAGTTCAAGTGCCTGACTGCTTGTTAGTGTTTTCCTCTAGACTAGAAGTTGCTTAGGGCACTGTTTCATACTCATTTATCCACAGCACCTGGTACCTTTCAGACTCTCAGCAAATAACTGGATGAGTAAGTAAATAAATGAGTGTAAAGAACATAGGGATGAATTCACTGGGTGCTTTGTTTCATAGCACTCTTGTTGCATGATTCTCCGTCTTTCTAAAGTTACAATTATTTCTGGGGTGACAGTTCTATCCCAGGAGTCTGTGACACACCTATACCAAACAAGTCTTCAGAGCTCACCATTTCCATTTATTTATATCTACGTCCTAACATCTGTCGGGCAGCTACCGTGGGGCGGCGGTATGCTGAGCAGTAGGTGGTTACAGTGATGACGCAGATGACGATGATGTTCAGTTTCAGATGTCAGGGACATCCCATGGGAGTATGTGGGAGGCTTCCGGAAGTGCCTCCATCCTACTTAATCCCCACAACCACTACCCCAATCCCTCAGGGTACAGCAATCGAATTAGAAACAGGAGCCACAGTCCAGCTCCAATGAAACAGAAGTCAAGAACAGCTGGGATAGTCTAGATTCTATCTGAAGTCATAAAAAAGTAAGGGGATGTTTTCTGTGCACTTGTTCATTCACTCAACAATATTTGTTAAACACTTACTATGTGTACTACGTGCCAGGTGGTATTGGTACTGGAGATAAAAAAACAAGAGCAAAACAAAATCCCCGATTCTAGGAATCTTACTCTATAGGGGGAGACAGAGTAAACTTATCAGTGATTTTAAATGCTAAAAGAATAAATAAATAAAGCAGAGCATGAGAAGGATAGTTGGGTGCACTTCCCTTCTCAAAACAAACACATTTTCAGGCACTGCCTAGAATCTAAATTCTACTTAACAGTTAATTTTTCTAATAAAATTTTATTTGAGTTTATCTTGAAACCCTTTGAAATGTAAGCAACCATATGTATATTTTTATACTAAGCAATAAAATTCTTGTAAAAACATTTAAATATCTGCTTTTTTCAAACTATTTTTTTTTTAGTAATAGCTTTAGGGAAAAAAAATTACAACATGTGTCTAAAGGCAAATGAAAATTGTTCTGTTTCATCTGCTTTGAGTTACTATCAGAAGCTTGGGAATTGGTAGCTCATCTTGGATCAGAGAACTGCTTAAAATAAATATAATACATTTGATCTTTCTAGTTCTGTTTCCTTTTTGCTTGAGACCCATTACTATTATGTATTACATTGATCATGGATTTAAAACTTAACATATCAACATGTATCTGTCAATCTGTTATGCATTTAACATGAGTTGCTCAAGCTTTGCCTTTGAGATGTTAGATTTCTGGGCCCCTCCCCCCTCTAAAACCAATGTCAAAATACACATAAAACTACTGCTTGGTCTCATCCATCAGAATTAGTACATTATACTTTACTTTCTATAGAGGTGGTTATAGTTTTCATAGCGCTGCTTGCCTGTTGACTGCTTTCTTTCAGTCCTGTTCAATATATTTTAAGCATTTAATGAATCCATCTAATCTTCAGATTATAAATATAATTAAATAAAGCCCTGGGACTCCAGGGCATGGCAATAGCGTAAGGGGTCACTTAATCATAGTTCCTGAAGCACATGTTTAGTTCATGTCGACTGTGGGATCGCAACGCGTTCTGTGTCTCCGGTAATCAGATGTAAACTCCATGGAGTCTTTGTTTTCGAAGTTTGATTCTCAGGAAGATGAGAAATTGCTTCAAGCAACAGCGAAGTTTCAAACCGAATGTGCCTTAAAGTTTCCACACCGCCAGTGTCTCACGACGGTGACTGACATCAGTGGAAAAACCGTCTTTGTCACCCGTTACCTCAAGCCTTTAAACCCTCCGCGGGAGCTCCTGGATGCCTGCCCCAACAGCCCCCAGGCAATGGAGGTGAGTGTGTTTCACAAGCCCGTCACGGCTGCTCCTAAAAATGTGTTCGTTTTAACATACCGCCCTCTTAATTACCATATTTCCTAGGACTTAAGATAGTCACTATATTGAGATCGTTAGTGGTGAAAGAAATGATTAGCACTTTTTTATTACTCTGAGGCTCACTTTCTTTAGAAAAGTCTGAAGGTACCAGAGAGGGTAATAATCCTTAGTTCATTCTTTCAGTGAACGACCGTGGGGTGCTTACCGTGTCCCTGGCTCTAGACTGGTTCTGGAAATTAACATTTGGAAGATGCTTTACACTTTGGCAATGTCTTACATAAACATGCCCTCAGTATGCGTCCTCCATCACTTTCTGGGATTCAAACCGAGGCCTCTGATTTCAGAACTCATGCACTTTCTACCATAGCAAGGTAACTATTCAGTATGATACTTAATACTGTAGGCATCACTGACTTCCAATGAGGCAAAAATTATTTCCAAGATTTGAGGATGTACGGCGTGTGAGCCGTCACCACAGAACGCATCCACACTGAGCCATTAAATATACGTGCGTATTCTCTGGCTGCAGAGCACCCTCCCCATCACAACCACACGTGAACAGAAGCCGTATTTTAAACAGGCTATTTTTAAGTGAATACTGTAACCCATAACTATCTTTAGAGAGTGGGTAGTCTAGGGAGTAGTTGCTGCTAATAAGTCATTAACATAATAATTTAGGAACAGGGTGATGATACATCTATTTGCAGATATAGATACAGCAAAAAAGTAAAACCTGTGTTCCACATTTCAGATACTTTTTTTATTAATCAATTTTTATTAAAAATCACAATAGGGACTTCCCTCTATTCTTCTTAGCATAGTAAATATGCAGAAAACTCCTCCCAGGAGAGAACACTTAGGAGTGATGAATAAAATATTTAAACCATTTTTAAAATCACGGCTGACATAGAACTAAGGCGGCAGGGGGGGAACTCAGAGACAGGGAACAATGAAGCAGGTTCCACAAGGGTGAGAGTCTGAAATAGTGTCTGCTCTGAGGTCGTCCAATAATTCCTGATGCCTAGAGCTGGGCATCTACACAAGGCATGCCCACAAGGCTGTGTGGGGAAGGAGGTAATGTGTGGTGCCAGGGCAGGGAAGGGGGCTGAATTAGAGACTCAGGTACAGAGTTAGGACTCTCGACAGGTAATGTCAACAGTGGGTACACCAGGAAATACCCAGCTTTGCAGAAAGAATCTTGCCTGTCTCAGCCTTGACTGTGGATGGAAGAGAAATGAGAAAAGTTTCTCCGGGGAATTCCTAATCACTAAGTTGTATTTATTCACACTTGAGACTGGAATTTACACTGCCCGGATGACCCCAAAAAAACTTCAGCTGAAAATTTAATTGAAAGTGTTCCCTGTTCTAATGCCCCTAAATCCCTGACAGAAGGAAAAAGAAATCTTTCTAGAAGAACGCCCTTTAAACTCAACCTTAAAAACAAACAAACAAACAGAAAAAGTTCCAAAGTTCCAAGCAACACAAACATAAAAGATCATCAATAAGGTGCCTGGGTGACTCAGTCGGTTAAGTGGCTGCCTTCAGCTCAGGTCATGATCCCAGGGTCCTGGAATCAAGCCCTACATCGAGCTCCTTGCTCCATGGGAAGTCTGCTTCTCCCTCTCCCCTGCTTATGCTTTCCCCTGCTTGTGCTCTCTCTCTCAAATAAATAAAATCTTAAAAAAAAATCACCAATAAAGAAATAAGTCACCATGAGGAAGGCAAGAGTTAGCACATACCACACACTGCAGAGTAGTCCACAAAGACTGCAGATACTAGAATTATCAGATTCAGAATATAAAATAGATATGTTTGCTAAGTTTAAGAAATCCAGGGAATTGAAAATGTAACAGAAGAACAGTAGACTATCAGAACTGACAGGCAGGTTGTTAAAAATAATTGCATGGTACTTACAGAAGTATAAAATAGAATAGTTAAAACGAGACAATGAACAACTGGCTTAAGCAAAACATAAAATACAGTTAAATACAGAGTTAAGTTACATACAGGTAAGTACAGAGAGACTTCATGAACTGGAATATGCATGCAAAGAAATTACTTGGAATACAGCACAGAGATAGCAAAAAATAGAAGATTTAAAGGAAAGGTTAAGAGACAATGATGATAGAGGCAGGACAGCCAAACCCTGTATGAAAGGAGAAAGGCAACATTCAAAGAGAGCTGAGAATTTATAAGACTTGATGAAAGACAACAATTCTCTGATGCAGGAAGCCCAGTATATCCTACATAAGATAAAATAGAATTAAAATCTAGGCATATCATAGGGAACTACAAAGATGATCTTAAAAGCAGCTGGAGAGAAAACAGATTTTCTATAAAAGAACAATGAGTCAACCAATGGACTTTTCAGCTGCACAAATGAAAGTCAGAGAAGGCATAATATCTTCAAAAGGCTGAAGGAAAATAGCCATCAAACTAGTCGTTTATATCCAGTGAAACCATCTTTCACACAAACATTGGAGAATTTACAACCAAAAGATTCTCACTTAAGAAATTTCTAAAAAATATACTTCAGAGAAGGAAAACTCTCAGAAAATCCTAGACAACCACGCATAATGGTAAAGAAAATGGGAAATTTGTGAGTAGGGCGCCTGGGTGGCTCAGTTGGTTAAGCGACTGCCTTCGGCTCAGGTCATGGTCCTGGAGTCCCGGGATCGAGTCCCGCATCGGGCTCCCTGCTCGGCAGGGAGTCTGCTTCTCCCTCTGACCCTCCCCCCTCTCATGCTCTCTATCTCATTCTCTCTCTCAAATAAATAAATAAAATCTTTAAAAAAAAAAAAAAAAGAAAATGGGAAATTTGTGAGTAAATCTAAACAGGCATTGTCTTCACGTCAATAATACTAGCAATGAGGATGGAAAATAGTGATTAAAAACAAAAATCCTGGAAAAAATGCATGTCAGGACAGGACTGATGAGAGTATTTTAATTCCCTTGTATTTTCCAAGAGGAAAGTGAAGATATTTATTAACTTATAGAGTTTAAGTTAAATATTCATGTTGAAATTTCTTTTTTTTTTAAAGATTTTATTTACTTATTTTAGAGAGGGCACAAGCAGGTGAGGGCAGAGTGAGAAAGAAAGGGACAAGCAGACTCTGTGCTGAGTGCGGAGCCCAACAGGGGGCTCGATCCCATGACCCTGAGATCATGACGCAAGCCGAAATCAAGAGTTAGGGGCTCAACCGACTGAGCCACCCAGGTGCCCCCATGTTGAAATTTCTAAATTAATCACTTAAAAGAATGAAAGAAAGTGCATATAGCTTCCAAAGTGGCGGGAGATAAAATAATGAAATGGGATGAAGAAGAGAGTGGTCAGAAAAAAAAGAAACAGAAAAAAGTGTGAAAAATAAAAAACACAGAATAAGGTAGTAGAAATAGTCTAAATGTTTACTAGTAATCGCAATCAAAGCAAAGGGGTTAAACTTTCCAGTTAAAAAACAAAGACTGTCGAACTAGATTTTTAAACCGTTTATGGTGGGCCTTTACAAGCTGATTCTAATATTTATATGACGGTGCAAAGGGCCAAAATAGCCAAGACATCCTGAGGAATAAGAAGAACTCAGTGGGAAGATTTGCCATACCATACATCCAGACTATTATGAGACCATAGTAATTAAAGTAAAATGGTATTGACACACAGATAACAGAGAGAAAAATGGGAAAGAATAAAAAGTCCACTCAAATATAACCCACTCAAACCTGACAGATAACAAAACTAGCATTGGAAATTAGTAAGGAAAAGATTGACTATTACATAAATTTTACTGGAATCACTGATTTTTACATATGGAAAAATAAAAATAGATTCCTACTTCACATCCAAGTGCAGACAGATTGAGGACTTAAATATGAAGGCATTTTTATCTTTATGACTTTTTAACTTTATCTTTACGACTTATTACAAGTCATCTTTATGACATGAGACAGAAAGTATTTCTTAAACAAGATGGAAAATAACACAAGCTGTAAGAAAAAAAAAGATCCATTTGACCATATTAACAGTGAGAACTTGGGTTTATCAAAGATACCACAAAGGAAATGAAAAGCCACAAATAAGATGTTTACAAACTGCAGGAACATGAGTTGTAACTACAATGATGCCCTGATCTTGGTTTCTAAGTACTATTGCTCTCTAAAAAGCTCCTTGGAGAAATGGGTCCTTTCTGGACTGAGCTAGAAGAAATACAAGATGACTGTGAAAGCCTTCTTATACCAGAAAGTAAGGAAGTGCAGGAAAAAAAAAAGAGGACATTTCAAAGTGACCTAGCAGCCAGTGTCTTCGTGTGTGAAAGCTGGATATTAACAGTGACTTCCTTTGTAGGATGTGTGCGGAGGCTGAAATGACATAATGTTAATACAACACTCAGTAAACACTTGGTGAGCATTCACTTCATTTTGTACACATAAATGTTTGTGATACATGAAACTTTCTTGCAATGAGGTAGAGTATCCAGCTTTCTATTTTACCACACATTATTTTTTTAAACAGGAACTGCTCGATTATTTTTTGTTCAAACAGGAACTGGTGGCTCGATATGTATCACTGATTCCTTTCTTGCCTGACACGGTTTCATTTGCTGGCATCTGTGACATGTGGAGCACGTCTGATGTGAGTAGCTCTTCCTCACAGATTTACTAGTTTGTGCTGACTTCATTGAACACGGGCCAAAGGCTTGTATAATTTTAAATTGCAGTGTTCATTGGTCCTTATAAAAATCCACTTGGTCATCTGTTTAGCAGACTGAGCTAAATTCTGAAGTATTTTTTCTTTCTGGTTCCATTTGACCAAGTTCAGAAATTAAGAAAAAAATATTTGCACAAAGAATAAAAAACATTTCAGAAGTCTTATTACTGATTTATCCTCCCAGTATTATCTTAACAATATCCCAGTTTCATTCATTAAAAAAAAAATAAAAATTACACTCTGTATTACACATGGAACTCATATATTCCATAATTTATGGGCTTCCTAAGGCATGCCATGTCATTACTGATTCCGTATGTACTTCCTGGTCACCTACCACATATCAGACATTGTACTAAATTCAGGCTATGAGCGAAATAAACATGGCCTCTGCCCTCATGGAATTTACAATCTGTGTATGTTACAACCAAATGGATCTTCTATGAGACAAACACATATATCATCACAGGTATTCATTCTGCTTCTGGATCTCATGTGTACTATGTTTGGATAATTGTAGGATATTGTTTAATATCCTTTGAAAGATAGCTCTAAACCAAAGAAATTTAAGTACACTAAATTTTTTGTTCCCCAGGATATTTTGGCAACATAATGTTGACAGTATTAGAGGTAACATTTCCACAACCTCAAGACATCTAAAGAAAATATGCAAAGAACAGAATAATTCATGGGCTCTCGAGCCAGATTGGCTTTCCCACTCCCTAGGTATTCCTTCTCTGTGTTTCCACGTCCTCATCTATAAAATGGGAAGAGAAGTACCTCCCTCAGAAGTTTATTCTAGGATTAAATGAGTTAATGCATGCAATGTGCTTAAAACAATTTGGGGGCAGGGCACGGGGAGATATGAACAGGCAGAGTACAAATGATTTTTAGGGCCATGAAAGTATTCTGTGAGATTCTAATGATGGGTACATGTCATTACACATTTGTCAAAACCCAAAAAATGTACAACACCAAGCGTGAGCCCTCCCATAAGCTGTGGACTTTGGGTGATTATGATGTTCAATGTAGGTCTATCAGTTCTAACAATCATCCTACTCTGTGGGTAGATGTTGATAACATGTGGGGGCAAGGGTAGATGGGAAATCTCTTACTCCAATTATGCTGTGAACCTAAAACTGATGTAAAAATAGTCTTCAAAAAAGTATTCAACACATAGTGAGCTATCATATATAAATTCAAAACAAGAAGTAAAACTTTAAAATTTGTCTCCCCCACCATAGTGTTGATTCTAGAAATCCACGTCATCGATGTCAGAGAAAATACCATATTGGTTTGTTTGTTTTAATGAATTAGAACATAGTACCAAAATATGGAAAAAACGATTTTTAAAATAGGTCTTCTACTTTAAGGCACTAGTTTTAACAGTGACTTTTTAAAAATCCTGTATGGCCCATCCAGAATGAAGCAGTCAGTCAACAACATCGTTTTTCTTTTCTTTCCATCTCCATCAGCAATTTCTGGATCTCCTGGCAGGAGACGAAGAAGAGCATGCAGTATTACTATGTAATTATTTTCTCTCTCTGGGGAAGAAGGCCTGGCTCATGATGGGCAGTGCTATTCCTGAGGTAAGACCACGCAGGCTGGCTCCAACAGAGGAGTGTAGTTGTCTTAAGACACTTGCGTTAGGTTCCAGATTATGAACAGTACTAATTTGCATAATGATCCTTTGAGTTGAAAGGAAAGTGGCCCAGAGATTGCACCGTGGGGAGAGAGAACCAGTGATAAGACATGAAATGGTTTTTAGTGGTACTAGGGCTCTGATCAGTGCTTCTGATTGGGGTTTTTTTTTGGCAAATCTGAACATTTATCACTCAAAGGCCCCACCTGACTCTGTCCTTTTAGTTTGAGCCCCCAGCTGCCCATGGTACTCAGAATTTTGATTCCCTTAGTGATCCAGTGCTACTCATGCTAAGGAGTGAAGGGGATCTGAAGAAGTGTGGCGAGGTTAGAGATCTCTTCTGTCATGCCCACTGCTTCCTCAGGCATCTGCGACTAACCAGCAGGCAAAGGGGAACCCAGCAGACAACCACAGGAGCAAAGAAAAGAATGTTAGGAGCTATATTTTGATATTATTGTTACTTTTATTGGACTGGAGTTACCAACTATTAGAATGTTTCCCCCAGCCCACTGCAAATGTCCCTAAATTTTGGGAATATTAGGGTAATTTGGGGTACGAGTTTAGAAAATTCACATGAATTGAAGCAGCTTATCCAAAGAGTGTATCCAAAGGAGGCCACAAGTTTCCAGGAATCCTTGGGAATTAGGTAGCATGAGTTGCCACCGGGCAGGTATTATCACATCCAAAAACTAATTCATTCTCCATCGTTATCTTTCAGGGAGGCTGGTACAAGGAAAAGAACACTAGGCTAGGAAGTCATGAAGCCTGGGTTCAAAGCTCTGCCTATTCCTCATGAGCTGTGTGGCTCTAAGCAAGTCAGTTCACAACTCTTGAGTTTTATAAGGAAGCCAGGATAATAAATCTTGCCCTGCCTTCCCCAGAAGGCTATTGTGAACATCAAAGGAAGTCCACACACGAGCAGTAAATGAATAAATGCTCTCTGTAAAAAAAAAAAATAATAATAATAATAATAATAATACAGTAATAGACAAGTACTCTGAGTAAAAAAGTTAAAGTACTTTGTCAGTCTCTAACCCCCAAACCCACTCCCTACCCCAGGTGTATTCACTGCTAACAGGTTGGTACGTATCTTTTCAAAACATCTTCTATGCATTTACATAATTATAAATGTATCTCAAGCACTAGTTACTGTATTAAAAACAGAAGCTGTATTCAGACATAATCAGCCTTCTAAATACTTAACTATCCCTATTTGGTCTACTGTACTAGCAGATGCAAGCATTTTGCAAAAATGAACATTTGATTTTATTTCTTAAATCCAATGCAACCTAGAACTTCAAACTAATTTTCATCATTAGCCATGAATTTTAGAAATTGGGGTCCAACCAAAGTAATTAATTCTGTGTGCAAACTAATCTTGACCTCAATTGCATGATTGATTAGAAACTGTTTTAATGACTATCTTCCTTCAGGGTCCAACTGCCTATGTGCTAACTCGGGAGCAAAGTCACTATTTAATATGGAATCCCTGCACTGGACATTTTTATGGACAATTTGATACATTCTGCCCCTTAAAAAGTGTGGGCTGTTTAATAGGTCCCGATAATGTAAGTATTACCTTTGGATGACTGTTGCTTTTTTTTTAATTGACCTACTGATTTAATAAAATTTTATGTACCAAAAAATTTATATAAACATACATACATAACAGTTAAAGAAATGTAGTGTCAAGCACGTGGCAAGATGTCCTAAACAGTGACTTTTGGTTGAATTAGTCACCTGATCTGCAGAGAAGCACAATGAGGTTAAAGAATATAGAACTCAGATTCAGAGGACCTGCGTTTATGTCCTGGTTCTGTCCTCACTTGTCTCTTCCAAAACAGAGTTTATAAGTACCTAACTCATAGTGTTTTGAGAACTAAGTGAGGCAAACTTATCACCTGAGAAGACTGGGTCCCTCCCTCCCTTCCCTTCTTCTCTCCCTCCCATCTTTCCTGCTCCCTCCCTTCCTTTCATCCTTCCTTTCTTCCTTTTTTCTTTCCCTTCCCTTCCCTTTTCAAAGAGAGACTCCTAGTACCCACCAGGTGATAGGGGGCAAACTTAATTATGAAGGGTACCATATAAGACAGTGGTTAAAAACATGAGTTACGGGGTCAGACTACCTGAGTTTAAACTTCATCATTTACTAGTTGTGTGAGCTTGGGAAAATTTCTTACGTCATACAGCTTCAGCTTCTTCATTGGTAAAATGGGGGTAAAGGTAGCAATTACGTTGAAGAGTGTTGTGAGCCATGAATGAGATGACCAGTGTAAAGCAGCTAACATACAGGGACAACTCTATACTGTCTGCTATGACTGTTTTTATCATCATCATCTTAGTGGTCTGAACTTTATGCATCTGTCAGAAAAGCCATTTCAGCATGCATCCCCAATGTGTATTTTTTACTGAAGTACAATTAACACACAGTGTTATATTAGTTTCATGTGTACAATACGATGATTCAACAATTCTGTACTCAGTGCTCATCTCAGTAAGTGTGCTCTTGATCCCCTTTATCTATTCACCTATCCCCCCACCCACCTCCCCTCCAGCAACCCCCAGTTTGTTCTCTGTATTTAATGGTCTGTTTTTTAATCTCTTTTGTTTGTTTTGTTTCTTAAATTCCACATATGCGTGAAGTCATGTGGTATTTGTCTTTCTCTGTCTGACTTATTTCACTTAGCATTACATCCCATAGGTCCATCCAGGTTGTCATAAATGGCAAGATCTCATTTTTTTCTATGACTCAGTAATATTCCATTATATATATATATCTTCTTTATCCATTCATCTATCAGTAGACACTTGTGTTCTTTCCATATCTTGGCTATTGTAAATAGTGTTGCAATAAACAGCAGAGGTGCATATATCTCTTCAAATTAATTGTTTTCATTTTCTTTGGGTAAATACCCAGTACCGGAATCACTGGATCATATGGTAATTCTATTTTTAATTTTTTGAGAAAAAAAATATAACTGTTTTCCATAGTGGTTGCACCAGTTTGCATTTCCCACCAACAGTGCACAAGGGTTCCTTTTTTTCCACCAACACTTGTTTCTTGTGTTTTTTATTTTAGCGATTCTGACAGGTGTGAGGTGATATCTCATTGTAGTTTTGATTTGCACTTCTCTGATGACTAGTGATGTTGGAAATCTTTTCATATGTATGTCTTCTTTGGAGAAATGTCTGTTCATGTCTTCTGTCCATTTAAAAATGGATTAAAAATTTAAGTAAAAATTAATTTAAAAATTAAAAATTGGATTACTTGGGGGTTTTGTTGTTGTTTTGGTGTTGAGTTGTGTAAGTTCTTTATATATTTGGGATATTAACCCTTTATCGGGTATATCATTTGCAAATATCTCCTCCCATTCTGTAGGTTGTTCTTTAGTTTTGTTGTGTCCTGTGCTGTGCAGAAGCTTCTTATATTGATGTAGTCCAAGTAGTTTATTTTTGCTTTTGTTTCCCTTGCCTCAGGAGACATATCTAGAAGAATGTAGCTACAGCCAGTGTCTGAGTAATTACTGCCGGTGCTCTCATCCAGGACTTTTATGGTTTCAGCTCTCATTTTTAGGTCTTTAATCCATTTTGAGTTTATTTTTGTGTACAGTGTAAGAAAGTGGGCCAGCTCATTCTTTTGCATATTTTCCCAACACCATTTGTTGGGAAAGACTGTCTTTCCCATTGCATATTCTTGCCTCCTTTTTGAAGATTAATTGACCATATAAGCATGGGTTTATTTCTGGGCTCTCTGTCCTGCTCTGTTGATTTGTGTGTCCATTTTTGTGCCAGTACCATACTATACTGCTTTGATTACTACAGCTTTGTAGTATATCTTGATATCTGGGATTGAGAAGCTTCCAGTTTTGTTCTTCTTTTTCAAGACTGTTTCGGCTATTTGGAGTCTTTTGTGGTTCCATACAAATTTTAGGATTATTTGTTCTAGTTCTATGGGGGGGAAAATGCTATTGGTATTTTGATAGGGATTGCATTAAATCTGTAGATTGCTTTGGGTAGTATGGATATTTTAACAATATCTGTTCTTCCAATCCCTGAGCATGGAATATCTTTCCATTTGTTTGTGTCATCTTCAATTTATTTCATCAGTGTTTAATAGTTTTCAGAGTACAAGTCTTTCACCTCCTTGGTTAAGTTTATTCCTAGGTATTTTATTATTTTTGGCATAACTGTAAATGAGATTGTTTTCTTAATTTCTCTATCTGCTACTTCATTATTAGTGTATAGACTTGTAACAGATTTCTGTATATTAATTTTGTATTCTACAACTTCATTGAATTCAATTACCAGTTTTAGGAGTTTTTTGCTGGAGTCTTTAGGGTTGTCTTTATATAGCATCATGTCATCTGCAAATCGTGAAAGTTTTACTTCTTCCTTACCAATTCGAATGCCTTTTCTTTTCTTGTCTCATTGCTGTGACTAGTGGTGATAGTGAACATCTCTTGTCTTATTACTGATCTTAGAGGAAAAGCTCTCAGTTTTTCACCATTGAGTATGTTAGCTGTGGGTTTGTCATATATGGCTTTTATTATGTTGAGATATGTTCCTTCTAAATCTACTTTGTTGAGAGTTTTTATTATGAATGGATGTTGTACTTTGCCAAATGCTTTTTCTTCATCTGTTGAGATGAATATATGAATATATGGCTTATATCTTTTCTCTCTTTTTTTTTAAAGATTTTATTTATTTATTTGACAGAGAGATAGAGAGAGAGAACAAGTAGGCAGAGAGGCAGGCAGAGGGAGAGGGAGAAGCAGGCTCCCGCCGAGCAGGGACCCCGATGCGGGGCTCGATCCCAGGACTCTGGGATCATGACCTGAGCCAAAGGCAGCTGCTTAACCGACTGAGCCACCCAGGTGCCCCTATATCTTTTCTCTTATTAATGTGATGTATGATACTGATTAACTTGCAAATATTGAACCACCCTTGCATCCCTGGAGTAAATCCCACTCGACCATAAATGATTTTTTTAAATATATTGTTGATTTGGTTTGCTAATATTTTGTGGAGGATTTTTGCCTCTATGTTCATCTGAGATATTGACCTGCAGTTTTCTTTTGTTGTGTCTTTGTCTGGTTTTGGTGTCAGGATAATGCTGGCCTCATAGAGTGAATTTGGAAGCTTTCCTTCCAAATCTATTATTTGGAATAGTTTGAAAAGAATAGGTATTAACTCTTTTTTAAATGTTTGGTAGAATTCACCTATGAAGTCATCTAGTCCTAAAATTTTGTTTGTTAGGAGTTTTTTGATTACTGATTCAATTTCATTGTTAGTAATTGGTCTGTTCAAATTTTCTATTTCTTCCTGATTTCAGTTTTAAGTTATATATTTTTAGGAATTTATCCAATTCTTCTAGGTTGTCCAGTTTGTTGGTATATATAATTTTTCATAATATTCTCTTAAAATCATGTGTATTTCTGTGGTCAGTTGTTATTTGTCTTCCTTCATTTCTGATTTTGAGTCCTTTTTTTTTTTTTTTTTCCTTTATGGGTCTGGCTAAAGGTTTATAAACTTTTTTATCTTTTCAAAGAACCAGTTCCTGGTTACATTGATCTTTTCTGGGGTTTTTTTGTGGGGTTGTTGTTTTTTGTTTTTTGGGGGTTTTTTGGTCTCTATTTCATTTTTTCTGCTCTAATCTTATTTCCTTCCTTCTACTGAATTTGGGCTTCTTTTGTTCTTCTCTTTCTAGCTCCTTTAGGAGTAAGGTTATGTTGTTTGAGATTTTTCTTGTTTCTTGAGGTAAGCCTGTATTGCTATAAACTTTCCTCTTTAGAATAGCTCTTACTGCATCCCAAAGATTTTGTTTTTCATTTTCATTTGTCTCCGTGTATTTTTTTTTTTTTAAGATTTTATTTATTTATTTGACAGAGAGAGACACAGCGAGAGAGGGAACACAAGCAGGGGGAGCGGGAGAGAGAGAGAAGCAGGCTTCCCGCGGAGTAGGGAGCCCGATGCGGGGCTCGATCCCAGGACCCTGGGATCATGACCTGAGCCAAAGGCAGACGCTTAACGACTGAGCCACCCAGGCGCCCCTCCGTGTATTTTTTTTTAATTTACTCTTTGATGTCTTAGTTCAACCATTCATTATTTAATAACATGTTATTTAGCCTCCACTTATTTGTGTTCTTTCCAGATTTTTTCTTGTGGCTGATTTCTAGTTTCGTAACCAGTGTAGTCAGAAAAGATGCATCACATGATAGTCTTTTTGAATTTATTAAGACTTGTTTTGTGGCCTAATACATGTTCTATCCTGGAGAAAGTTCCATGTGCACCTAAAAAGAATGTGTATCCTGCTGTTTTTGGATGGAATGTTCTGTATATATCTATCTATCTGTTAGGTCCATCTGGTCTAACATATCATTCAAAGCACTGTTTCCTTGTTGATTTTCTGTCAAAGTACTGTTTCCTTATTGATTTTCTGTCTGGATGATCTTTCCATTGATGTAAGTGTTGTGTTAAAGTCCCCTACTATAATTGTATTACTGTCAATTTTTTCCTTTATGTCTGTTAGCAGTTGCCTTATGTATTAAGGTACTCCTATCTTGGGTGCATAGATATTTACAATTGTTATATCCTCTTCTTGGATTGTCCCCTTTATCATTATGTAGTGTTCTTTGTCTCTTGTTACAGTCTTTGTTTTAAAGTCTATTTTCTCCAATATAAGTATTGCTACCCCAGTTTCTTTTTGCTTTCACTTGTATGATTTGTTTCCATCCCTTCACTTTCAATCTTCATGGATGTCAGAAAAAAATCACTTGAGCATGCACTCACAATATATGCATTTTTGTTTATAAATTATGTATTTTATTTGCCCATCAACATATTATTACATTATACACAGAAAAAACTCTTAAAAATAAAAAGGCATTAGAAGATCTAATATTTTCTCCTCATATCTCTGGTGTATGCATCCTACTTTAAATATCACTAGTCTAGAGGCACCTGGGTGGCTCAGTCTGTTTAGCATCTGGCTCTTGATTTCGGCTCGGGTCATGATCTGGGAGTTGTGAGACCAAGTGCTGTGTCAGGCTCCACACCCAGTGTGGAGCCCTCTTGGGATTCTCTCTCTCCCTCCCTCTGCCCCTCCCCATTCATGTGCTCTTGCTGTCTCATAAATTAATTAATTAATTAATTAATTAAATATCACTAGTCTACCCTTTAGGGTTACTGCTAAAATTAGAGAGAATATATGCCAAGCACCCAACAAAGTACCTATCTTTCATAGGTCTTCAGCAAATGGCAGCTATTATTAACTGCAAGTGTGAAGAGCACTGTGGACTACCATTCTCACGTTCATTACTTTTTTAATTAGAAGCATTATCATAATCATGAACGATCTGCTGAGCTCCTCCTGTTTATAAAGAACCAGGTTAAGGACATTTGTAATCAAGCAGAGTCAACTGGCATTGAAAAAGCCCTCAAAGAACTCCATTTTCTGTCAAAATTATTATTAGTTCTCAAAACAATTACTGTCTGTTCTCAAAACAATATGGCTAATTACATAAAGCCCAGTTTTGTGAGGAAGACCCCCAGCCCCTTACTAACAAGAAGCACAACAGTTGCACATGATGTTGGGCACCCTTCATGGCAGCTGTTCCAAAGCTGCTCTAAACCTTGACCTCTCTCGGTAGAGGACCTCACCCTCGCCTAGTTGGCCTGATACTATGCTCTAAAACCTCCACTGCCCTCTGCTCCACCACACAGCCTCTCTGGATTGTCAGCCTTTCTCCTCCTGTACTCCTTTGCCAGGAAAGAAGTGTCTCCCCTTTCTACCCGTGTTTCTGTTTCCACTCTTACTGCAAGACATACCTCTACTCATTATTCCAACTTGCCCCTATATTTTTTCAATTTCTCTGCCAACTGATATGCTCAGAAGTCCAACGGTCCCAAAATATAGGCATATCTCATTTTGTTATGCTTCGTTATATTCACAGATACTGTGTTTTTTACAAATTGAACGTTTGTGGCAACTCTATGCCAGGCAAGTCAGTCGACGCCATTTTCCAACAGCATTTGCTCACTTCGTGTCTCTGTGTCATGTTTTGGTAATTCTTGCAGTATTTCAAACTTTTCATTACTACTATATTTGTTATGATGGTCTGTTGTTATCAGTGATGATAATTTGCTGAAAGCCCAGATGATGGTTAGCATTTTTTTAGCAATATTTTTTTAATTAAGGTATGTATATTGTTTCTTTAGGCATAATGCTATTGTGCACTTAATAGCCTACAGTATATTGTAAACATAACTTTTACATGCACTGGGGAAACCAAAATATTCACTTGACTTCCTTTACTGCGATATTCACTTTATTGCAGTGGTTTGGAACCAAACCACAATATCTCAGAGGTGTGCTTGTATGCTTCTGCCAACCCAGATACACCCTAAACTACCATTGCCCCTCTTTCCTTTGCTTCCAAAATTCTTCAATTACTAATTTTATCCCCTGCTTCTATGTTCTCAGTAAACTCAGACTTTAACCCTTTTAATAATCTAGCTCCTCTTCCCTGACCATCCTATAGAAATTCAACTCTAAGAAGTACCATTGTCTTGCTAATGGATAAATAAATCCAATGGTTTACTCTCATCTTCATTCTCTTCTCCTTTTCTATGTCACATGACATGGCTAATACCCTCTTCGTGAAAAAACAAAACAAAAAACAACCAAAAAACACTTTCTCCACCTTGGTTTGCAGATAAAGAACTGTTTGGTTTTCATTTTTCATTTCCTCCTCTTAAGAGTTTCTTAGGTTTCTTTCACTGGCTCTTCTTCCCACCCCTTAAAAATCAAGAGTTGCTGGAGTGGAGGGGGGTGGGAAGAATGGAGTGGCTGGGGGATGTACATTGGGGAGGGTATGTGTTGTGGTTAGCACTGTGAATTGTGTAAGACTGATGAATCACAGAATTGTACCCCTGAAACAAATAATACATTATATGTTAATTAAAAAAAAAAAAGGTTTGAAGACCACTAAAAAAAGAATAAAGTAAACTAAATGAAAAAAGAAAAGTCTATGTTCCTGAAAATTCTATATTTAGATTTCTTGCAGGACCACACCTATTATTATTAACTGTAACTCTATCTAGGCTATCCTGGCCGAGAAGTTATAATACTATCACCAGCTCCAGAATCTTTCTTTGGATCCTGAATTTTCAACTGTCTGCGAGACACCCAAGTGCTTTATCAAAATCTCAAACTTGGGGGCACCTGGATGGCTCAGTTGGTTGGGCAGCCAATTCTTAGTTCCAGCTCAGGTCATGATCTCAGGGTCCTCGGATAGAGCTCTGCCTCTGGCTCTGTGCTCAGCAGGGAGTCTGCTCAAGGATTCTCTCCCTCCCTCTCCCTCTGCCCCTCCCACTGCTCATGCACCAGTGTGCTCTCTCTCTCTCTCTCTCTCTCTATATATATATATAATAAACCTCAAACTTGGCACATCCAAAACTCAAATCATTTCCCCCTTGCCTCCAAAACCGGCTCCTCCTCCTGGCTTCCTGTTTCTATAGATGTCAGTTACCCAGATTCACTCTCAGAATTGTCCTTGATTTCCTCTCTCCCTTACTTCCTCCTACTTCAATCCTATTAACAGATACCAAATCATACAGATTCTACCTGTTGTTTCCCAGGCCATGCCATTATTGTTTCACCCTGCATTACTATAAATAACCAACTAAACAATCTCTCCAACTCAATTATTTGGTACACTGATCACTGACTAAGTTTCTGAACCTTCAGCTTCATCATTCTATCACTCAAAAAGTTATCGGAGGTACCTCACTACATACAGATTTAAGAACAAACTTCTTGCCTTGGATTTCAAAGTCCTATATAATCTGACCTCAACTTTTTCCATCAGTATTTCCCACTACTTTTCTGCACATT
This sequence comes from Leptonychotes weddellii, assembly GCF_054177405.1. Classification (NCBI taxonomy): domain Eukaryota; kingdom Metazoa; phylum Chordata; class Mammalia; order Carnivora; family Phocidae; genus Leptonychotes; species Leptonychotes weddellii. Next base: position 168,250,641 of record NC_138370.1, on the reverse strand, counting down.
CCCTACCCTATGGCCAAATTGTAGTTCTTGAAGACCTTGCCTTCTTAAAACAATCTGATTTGAATTCCAAGTATCAAAGCCTCCCTAACCTCACTGGCTGCCACTTCTCTGTATCCTTTACTGCTTTTTCATTATTTCTCCAAATTTGAAAATCAGATCCTCAAAGTTCATCAAACATCGTTTCTATCTATACTTCCTTCCTAAGAACACACATATGCTGATAATCCCCAAATGTATATCTCTAGCTCACCTAGTTCCCAGAACTTCAGACTCAAATATCCAACTACCTACTCATCATCTTCATATAGATGCCAGACATACATCTCAAACTTAACATGCCCAAACTTGAACTCCATCTTTCCGATCTCAATAAAGGGCAATTCCATGAGTCCAGTTACTTAGCCAAAATCCTTGTAGTCACCTTTGATTCCTTTCTCTCTTTCTCCTACATCCTATTCATCAGCAAATCCTATTGGCTTCATAGTATATCCAGAATCTGACCATAGCTCACCAATTTCACTGCTACTATTTTAATCCACACTACTGTACCTCTTACCTGGATTATTTGAAATAGCCTCCTAACTGGAGACTTCACTGTTTGCCCTTACCCTCTTGGGTCTGGTCTCAAAACAGCAGAGGATATTCGTGTGAAAATGGAAGACAGACTATGTCACCCTCTGCTTAAAATACTCCAGTGGATTCCTAGCTCACTGTAAAATCAAGTCTAACTCTTTAAAATAATCCACAGGGCCTTTTATGACCTGACAGACATCCCGCCACCCATCCCCATCCTCCACTGATGTCATCTCTTACTTGCTCTAACTTGCTCATTCCTCTAAAGCTACCATCTTCCTCACTGTTCCTCAACACATCAAGCAGGTTTTGCATTTACTGTTTCCTCTGCATAGATGACCTTTCCCCTTACTGGGTATCTTCATGAATTTCTCCCTCACTTCTTGCATTTCTGATCAAATGTCATCTTTCCAGCAAGAATTTGCCTGCCCACCCTGAAATTTCATGTCGTCCCATGTTTTCTCCACAGCCCTTATAGTTAGCTGTTGCCACAGTAAAGACAGTAAAAACCCATCCCCAAACTAAATGGCTTCAAATAGTTATTCTTATGACTCTCTGGGTCAGCTGGGACAGCTCTGCTTCATGTGTGTTTATTCTGGGACTCGGCAGTGACAATGGCAGAAGCACAAAAAGGCAAGCAGGAACACACAAAGCCTCCTTAGCTTAGACTCAGAAGTTACACACTAACACTTCCGTCCTGTTCTACTGACCAAACATCAAGGAGCAGGGAAATACATTTCAACCCTTTTAGTGGGAGGAACTGCAAAGTAACATGACAGAGTGTAGATATAGGAAGGGGTGAAGAACTGAGGTCAGTGATACAATCTACTCCATCATGTAACATCATCTGAAACCCACGTATTTACTTATTTGTTCACACTATCTTCTCACTAGCTACTGCATAAGGGTAGGAACTCTGTTTCATTCACTACTTTATCCCTAGTGACTGAAACTCAGCCCACAGTAGTTGATAAGTATGTTGAATGAACAAATTTACCACTGATGCACACGGGCGTTCAATATGCCTACTGTATGCCAGAAGCGATGCTATATGCTAAAGATACAGTGGTGAATGAGGCACATGGCAAATGTCCTCAAGACAATGCCATACCTAGTGAGGAGGCAGGGGGATGGACAGGCAATTATTAACAATGATAAACACCAATAATAGTAATAAATTAGCTAACAATTACTGAGCACCTACTATGTACCAGGCATTGTTCTAAGAGGTGAATTAATCTGCCTCAACAACCTTGAGGTGGGTACTATTATCCCAGTTTCAAACAGGAGGAAAATGAGGTACAAAGAAGTTAAATAAATCATCCAAGGGATGCCTGGGTGGCTGTCAGTTAAGCATCTGCCTTCGGCTCAGGTCATGATCCCAGGGTCTTGGGTTCTAGTCTCACACTGGGCTCCTTGCTCAGCGGGGAGCCTGCTTCTCCCTGCTTGTGCTCTGACAAATAAATAAAAATCTTAAAAAAAAAAATCACCCAAGGTCACACCATTGTAAATGTTGGAGCTAGAATTCAAATACAAGTGGCCTGATTCCAGAACCAATATGCTGCATGCCTCAACAAGACAGGTGCTATTCAGAGATTACAGAGTGCTGTGGAAGCAAAGAGGTAGACGCCTAACTCAATTAGGAGGCTGGGAAGAACCGAGTTAGGAAAAGCCAGACTGAGAAAGGAATAGCCTTGTCTATCTTCTAAAAAGTTTTTCCTTATCAGGAACTATCTTATTTTGTCAACCTACAATCAGCGGTAAGGTGCACCTCAACTTCAGATATAAGAAATATGAAAAAGTGGCCAGTGACCATTTTATGATGCCTCTGATTGTAGAAGGCATGCTGATTTTACAAATCAAAATATGCAAAAAGAAAAGTGCATCCTGTGTGTCCTCTTGCTGTCTCTGCTTTCTCTCTACATACATGCATATATATATATATATATGCTGCCATATATGCTAATGTAGTCTTCTCTTTTTTAGATTTGGTTTAATATTCAACGATATGACTCCCCACTACGGATAAACTTTGATGTCACCAAGCCCAAGCTATGGAAATCTTTCTTTTCAAGAAGCCTTCCATATCCTGGCCTTTCTAGTGTTCAGGTATATAATTCTTTTATTAACAATGTAGACTAAGGGGGTGCCTGGGTAGCTCAGTCAGTGAGTGTCTGACTTTTGATTCCAGCTCAGGGCATCTCAGGGTTGTGAGATCGAGCCCCAGGTAGGACACCACACTGGGTGTGGAGCCTGCTTAAGATTCGCTCTCCCTCTCCCTCTGCCCTCCCCTCCCTACCCCTTCTCTCTCCCTCTCTTAAAAAAAAAAAGTAGACGAAGGAATTTGAAATCATTATACTGGGTAGCCAGATATTTTTTGACCCTTAATTCTACTCCTAGATATTCAGTCAAAAATAATGTTTTTCCAAACTTAGTTGAGCCCAACTCCCAATAAGAAATTACCACCACATCATGAACCAGTATATATATATGTGAAGTTTTGATATAATGAACCTCATGATATAAAGTACCTCAAAATATATTCTATTTAATTTCTTAAATGCTGGTCTCAATTCACTAAATTAATGACTGAATTTCATGACTGCCATTAAAACATGAAATCAAATCACAGGGCATGATCTAGTAGGGGCTCCTAAAATTAATTTAGACGGTCCTGGCCAGATTATAAGTAGTAAGCATGAAAATTGTTTACTAAAACTTCTGTTTAATTTGTTAGCTATATAAGTATGTGTGTATGTGTATACTGAGTGTATAATACATATTTTTACTGTGACCCAGACCCTTCTAAAAAAAAAAAGGTTTAAAAAACAGTGCCCTAGAGAAATTCTTCCATGTGTACAAGGTGACTTGTTATACAAGATTTTTCATTGAAACATTGTTTATAATAGCCTAAGAACTGGAATTACAGAAGGGACAAATTATGAAGAGTACATAATGGAATATTTTATAGTAGTTACACAAATGAATCAACATTAATAAATCTTAGCACTCTAAAAATATGGGTGTTGTTATCTCTAAATAAATATATATACATTTTTAAAGATTTTATTTATTTATTTGACAGAGAGAGACACAGTGAGAGAGGGAACACAAGCAGGGGGAGTGGGAGAGGGAGAAGCAAGCTTCCTGCAGAGCAGGGAGCCCGGTTTGTGGGGCTCGATCCCAGGACCCTGGGATCATGACCTGAGTCGAAGGCAGACGCTTAATGACTGAGCCACCCAGGCGCCCCTAAATAAATATTAAGGGAGAAAAAGCAAGCTGTGTATTCACAGTATAAAACTATTACATAGACTTGTCAAATCACTACTTTGTACACCTGAAATTAATGTAATATTGTGTGTCAACTATACTGGAATTAAAAAAAAAAAAATTACAAAAAGTTTAGAAAACACCCAAACCAAAACAATACATTGTTTGGGGATACATAAATCTGTAATAAAATCGTAAGTACAGTTCATTAACTTGTCTATCTCCACCTCCTGTGTAAACACCAGGAGGGCAGGGATTTTTATTCATGGATATATGCCTATCACCTATAAAAGTGCCTGGCACCCAGTAGATACATGTTGAATTAAAGTGCTAAAAAACAAATCCAGGTCATAGCTGCTTCTATGATGACAGAGAAAGGAGATGAAATTAAGAACTACACAGCGCTGTTATTTATCTGTGGTACTGTACTTACCGTGGGTCCTGGGTACATTGGTATCCATACTATCCTCTGTGTCTGAAGGAATGTCTCAGATTTCATAATTTTTTTAAAGATTTAGAAAAGAATGGATAGCTATCCAAATTAAGTGTAAGTGATTTCTAGAATTTCTGAACTATTTTCTCTTTTATAGCCAGAAGAACTAATTTACCAGCGCACAGACAAAGCGGCCGCAGCTGAGCTACAAGACAGGTCATATGATACCCATAAATCCACACACAATCTGTCACTAGGAGTGTAATACCAAACTAAACAATTCTCAGCCTGGATCAATAATTTGAGCAATTAAACTTTAATTCATGTTTATAGACAGATACCAAATACAGATGTGATCTCTAAATCCCATAGCTCAAAGGGAGGCCTTCACATCAGCATGGTATGGAACAAACACAAGTGACCTCCATTAGTGATAGGTAGTTCCCCCAAAACGTCGCCTCATGAGAGCTCAGCATCATGTTATTATGGGTCTTGTTCAGATGTATCATAATCCTCAGCTTAAATATGCCTCTTTTGTCCAATTAGTGGCTTACTGAGCTTCAGCTGGTTTATAAACCTAACACATGGAGAAGCCTAGTAAGAGTCCCTATAATCATTATAACCCTGTAAAACAAAACTTTACTCTCCCAGTTTTGCAAATGTGGAAACCAAGGTTCAAAGGGGTCAACATACTTGTTAAGTGTCAGAGGGGGTTTCTGAGCCCGGTCAGATCTTTCTGATTTCAAAGTCTGTGTGTGCCCTTTCTACTGTATCAAGCTGTGTAAAGAGCAGCATGTCAAATACTCAAGAATAAATGTGACCCTTTCTAAGTTAGTATTATTACTAGAAGACTCCAATTTATTCTCAATTTCAAATTTTAAATAAAGCCTTACTGGAGATCCCTATTTAGAACAACTAATTCCCCCAAAAGCCTGCTTCTTCTGATAGTTTCAGAATAATGTGGGTCTATTAACTAGACCATTATTTATTTATCCAATATTGATGAAATGCATGGCAATTCAACCATACTCTTGCTCAGACCATCTTGAAACCCTGAACAAAAATATGTATAATGTGCCAAATGAGAAGGGGATCCTGCAGCTAAGCAGTGGGGAGCTGGCTGGGTCCTCTAAATCTGTGCATTTGGCTAGGGAGGCCCAAGAGGCTTTAGAATTGACAGGGTTTCAACTCAAACCCCCGTTTTCCCTGCCATTGTCAAGTCACTCATCCTACCTCAAACTGTCCCCACATAAGTAAAACTGGGACAATATCCCCCTCATAGTCACTGTTAGGATTAAGTAAAAATGAACAGAAAGCATTTTACACAGTACCTGGTAAATAAAGGCTCAATACATGTTAGCTGTTTTCCTTTATTCTGTGTTTTCAACTTAATTTTTGATATCCTGCTTTGTAGTTAATATGATACGTATTGGATCTACAGAATGTAAAGCTTAGTGATGATGGATATCCTAAGAACAGTCTTAAGGAAATTCAGATAAATAATCTTCATAAACAGAAGTCACAGCACAGGGTAAAGAATCAATATGCAGCATTAAAAGCCCTACAAATATTAAGGCTTTCAACATAAACTATGCCTAGTGAACAACTCCACCTGAATCCCCACTGCATATAAACTATCTTTGTTTACAAAAGCCCTTGCAAAAAATAGAGCTTCTTTTTTATAAACAGGATTGAAAAAATACTAAAAGAAAAAATCATGGACTGGAGGCCACGCCATCTGACTAGATGGAACAGGTACTGTACCTCCGCTCTACGGCACTTCTTGCCTGTGTTAGAGAGAAATCAAGGAGAAGACATAGATGACCACAGAGCGGAGCTGCTCAAACAGCTGGGAGACTACCGGGTAAGTACAAATGGCTCTCCACTGAGTCTGTGGATTTCATTTCAAATTGGAAATTGCATGGTATTGGATTTTTAAAGAATCAAAGTAACTACTTTGCTCTCCACAGTACATAGGTGAAGCAGCAAAAGATGTAATTGAAGGTTCAAATCTCAGTAATTAAGCTATTATTAAACAGCAAAATACCTCTATAAACTGAAAATGCTGTAAGACTATGCAATGAAAAATACCTTTAATAAAATGCATTGCCAAGAGTATTAAATACAATTAAAACATCTGACTAAATCATATTAGACTCTAAAGGTGAAACCAACCACTCCTGATCAGTTTTAAGGAGATGATTTTATACTAATTGCTTTTCAGTGCTAAGAAAAATTCTCGTAAGTCCTCTCCACTGTCAGTAGTGCTGTATGGATAATAAAACCTAGAAAGCAGTCTCAAATTAAGACAGTAAGCCTTGTTGGCTAAACAGGGTGAAGTCAAGTTGGACATTTAATACTATTCACGGACTAAAACTAGGTTTTCAGGGGCACCTGGGTGGCTCAGTTGGTTGAGTCTGACTCTTAGTTTCAGCACAGGTCTTGATCTCAGGGTCCTGGGATCGACCCCCCACACTGGGCTCCCAGCTCAGTAGGGAGTCTGAAGATTCTCTCCCTCTGCCCCCCCTACTTGTTCTCTCTAAATAATCTTAAAAAAAAAAAACTAGGATTTCAGCTAGGATGTCTTCAAGTAACAAAAAACTTAATTCAAACAGCCCTGAGCAATAAAAAGAATTTATTGGTTTATTTGAGGAAAAGTCAGAGGTGAGTAGCTATCAGAGCTGTACCACTCTTCCGTTAAGTCTTCCCACTTGCCCTCCTCTGTGTGATGGCACTGTCCTCAGGTTTTTTTCATGGAACCAAATGGCTGGAACAGCTCCAGGCAGGACTCACATCTGCACACATACTGTCCAAAGCAGGAGAGCGTTATCTGTGTGCCATCATTCCTAGCAAGTTTCCTGGGATTCACTTCGATCACACGCCCATCCCTATATCAGTCACTGTGGCCACAGGGATAGAATACATTGATTAGGATTAATCCAGATCCCTAGAATTACATGGGTTACTATGCAAACTAGGGACTATTAGGCAGAGGGAAGGGAATAGTGGAGGGTGGCTGGGTGCTAACAGCTGTCTTATACACCAAGTCAATATGCTAGCAACTGAACAAAAAAGACATTTGGCCCCTCTCCATTTTCTGTATTGCTAATACATAGCTGAAGAGAAAAGCAGAACTAAATAAATGACTTCAAGATGCAGAAGGAAGACAAGAATATTAAGAATTGCGTATGTTTAAACATGGAGAAAAAAATACAATGAAATCCTCAAGCTTCACTAATGACTACAAATCTTGGTTGTTTTTTCCCTTCAGTTCTCTGGATTTCCCCTTCACATGCCCTATTCTGAACTGAAACCTTTAATTGAAGCAGTGTATAGCACCGGAGTACATAATATTGATGTTCCTAATGTTGAATTTGCTTTAGCTGTATATATCCACCCATACCCCAAAAATGTTTTGTCTGTTTGGATTTATGTTGCCTCCCTTATACGCAACAGGTAATTTTTTCATTGTATTTTTGTATCATGTAAAAAATGTAATTAAGGTATGAGAGTATTTTTGTGATATTGATCATATTAGAAGAAATTATTTGTAAATAATGAAATAAAATTATCATTATTTTCAAAATAAGTGTTACTTACTAGTCTGCATTACCTCTTGCCACTCTGACCCCACATTTAATCAAGGCTACCCAGAGTTCCTCCTCACACTAAGAGCTCCCTACCTCTATGCCTTTGTACTTACCTTCTGCTTGGAATGCCCTCCTTCTTTGTCCAGCAGAATACCCATCATACTTTTAAGAACCAGCAAAATAAACAACTTCTCTGGGGGCAGGAACAACTTCGCGATACAAAATTTTTAACACCAAATACCTCATAAGACCTTATCCTATAGAAATACTGAGCAAACATGTACATGCACACAAATGTGCCCATATATACACACACATACTCTTATTGAAACAATGGGGGGGGGAGTATGTTTAAACATTCACCAAAAGGGAAGTCGTTTAAAAAATTAAGCCATTGCTATGGACTAAATGTTTGTGTCTCCCACAAAATTCTTATCTCGAGACCCAAATCCCCTATGTAATGGTATTTGGAGATGGGTCCTTCGGGAGGCAATTAGGTTGTGAGAGTGGAGGCCCTGTGTTGGGATGAATGCCACTGTCAGAAGAGACAGGAAAGAGTTGGCTTCCTTCCTTAGGCTATGTGTGGATGAAGAGATGGCCCTCTGCAAATCAGAAAGACAGCTCTCACCTGAAACCACATCTGCCAGCACCTTATCCCTTGACTTCCCAGCCTCCAGATAAAGGAGAAATAAATGTTTGCTGTTTAAGCCACCCAGTGTATGGTATTGTTAGAGCAGCCTAAACAGACTAAGACAAACACCGGTACTACCATACAAGCCATTAAAAGGCATTAAATATATGTGCTGACATGGAAAGATGTACACAAAACAGAAATACATAAAGCAGGATTTCTTAACAGAAGCACTACTGACATTTTGGGCCAAGTAATTTTTTTTTTTTTTTGGAGGGCTGACCTGTTCATTAGAGGATATTTGGCAGCATCCCTGACCTCTACCCACTAGATGTCGGTGACATCCTTTCCCTCTGCCAAACTGTGACGACCAAAATGTTTCCAGACATTGTCTAATAATGTCCTCTACGGGATAAACTGACTCCAGCTGAGAACCAGTGATATAGATGGAGTATGATCTCACTTAAAAAAAAACAAAACATAAAACCAGAGGGACCAAATTAAGGAAAAACATTCACCTTTTACTTTATTCCCTTTGCCTTCCTCTATCAGATTATATTACAATTATGTGTTTGCATGCCTCTGATACCTCAACTATGAACTCCTCTTCAAGGGAGACTTCAAGGACTGACATGTAACAGTCATTACCAGGCAATACCCCATCATTACAAGGTATCCATGGATGAGTTAACCTCCCTGCTACTTATTTTCCCCATATATAGGATCAGAATGATCACATTACTTACTTCCTCTCACTGTTTAAACAAGTCAGTATATGTAAGTATAGGTACTTAGAACACTGTCCAGCGCTGAGCACCTGATGTCAGGCACCCCAAGGCAGTTCACATAACTTGTATTTTATTCTAAGAATGAACAGGTCCAAAAATTCATTAAATCAATCACAAAACCCAAGATAAATTTAAACCAAGTATTTACAGTGTTTCATCAAATACTAACTATACCCCAAAGTTAATGTATAAAAATTAAATGTAAATTACGTTGTCAATCTCCCCATGCAACTAGAGAGAGAGTGGAAAAACAGTGAGTCTCCACAGGACGATGTGCTGACACACCCAAGTCCATGTAGTTCGGGACTGCCAGGTCCTATTTAATGGTTTGCTACTATCAAGCAGCACAGGACAAAGCAAAAGGGAGGCACCTCAATCACCTGGTACCCCTGAGGATACCCCGCTCAAATTAGTTAAAAGAAAAACATTTAAGTCAACTCCTGAAACATCATTGAATCATTATCAGAATGTCTCCCCCAAAAATATTATACTGTTTTGTGACTACATGGAGGATAAACTTGAGTCCTCACTTGATGACTCAGGGCCAGGAGTCCGGACGAGTAATTTTACTCACAATTCACGTAAATACAGATAAGATGAAGTATGGGGTTGGATGGACTCACTCCAGAAGAATTCCTGTAGTATGTTTTCTTAAAAATAGCCCCTGATGTGAACTTTCCAAATAAACTTTATTAAACACTTAAGGAAATAAAAACACAGTAACTACAAGAAAATCAACCTTACAAAATAAAACTTCAGACCCCGTTAAGTGCTCACTAAGCTTAAATTTCCTTTCAAATTCTCTAAGGGATCAAGAAATCATTTCTTACTTTGTGCTTAGGCCAGACTTTTAAAGGAGGCCTTCTGCCACAGTACCACAAAAGCCGTGACTACTTACACCTAAGAGGTACAGGTTCAAAAGGTAAGACGGTTTGTTCACACAGCTGCCTCATCCTACATGCAAGAAACATTCTGCAAGTTCAACCATGACACAACGAGAGAACCCTGACAGGAGGCAACACTTCAGAGAGAGCCATTAAGAAAGGCGCCCCCACCCCAGACTTGGGTCTCCCCTGCAGTGTTTAATTCAAATATTAGTGTAAGACATAGGTCGATTCTCCCTGTTCAGATTCTCATCAAATGAGTCTTCCTTCATCTTCAGAAAGCTCTGTCTCAAACAAAGTTTTCTCTTAGCCTGAACTAAAATCTGCTTACCTGTAGTTTGTCCCTTTCCTACTCCTATCCCTCAATAAAACAAACAAGAATACCTGGGACCACAAGTAACAAGACTGCAAGATTAATTCCTCTTCCACAGCCTTGCATGCATTTCCAGAAGCAGATGGTGTGCTGCCAACTCTTCAGGACATAAAATTATATATAGCATTACCTAAAACTGATTCAATATGTGCCTTTCTGAACGATAGGTCCCCACTCCCACTGTCTCTTCACACAGCAACGAAGACAGGCATACACATTCAAATTCTGACTACTGCACAATTAATCTCAAAAAAGACAATTCAGCTCAACAAAATTAGGTATCTGTCTAAATTGCCAGGATCATGATTTCACAGGAGCTCAAAAGAAAATATTTAGACCTATTTTACACTAACATAAACCTGAATTGAGATTTCTAATGAAATCAAACACCAAAAAAATTATTTGGTAAAGTCCTCAAAGTAGATTTTATTGATACATTTGTTCAAATGATTGTGGAATTTTTAAAAATCCCTCCGAAATTTGACAATTTAGGGACAGTGGTAGGAACCAGGAATATCTGAAGAAAGCAAATACAAATACATTGGTACTTTGCTAGCTCACTGAGCTAACACCAAGAAGCCAATTTATTCTATTATCCTAAAGAATCTTATATGTGGGTATGTTTGAATTGGCCCTCTGAGAACTGTTCAAACAAAGGAAACATTATGGAAAAAAGACTGGTTTTCAAAATGTGCAATCTTTGAAAATAAAACTTCAAAAATGTATGTTTGAAAAGATCTGCAAAGCTTGGTACAGTGTTTATATATAAAGAGAACCAATAACCCCATTGACTTTAAAACTCAAATTAATCTAAAAAATACTTTAAATGGCATGGCATTAGTGACATTCTTTTCAAAGCATTCCATTTAAAAGAAAACTGCTAAAATTGTTCTCACCCTTATGAAAAGATCTAATCCCTTTCTAAAACAAAAAGATGATTTGCAAGAGAAACAACACTGTACAACTGACTGGTAAATAAAGATTTCTGAGGCTGTAAGAAATGGGGCCAAAACAATCAAAAAGGGATGGTTAACACAAGAAATCTGCTATAAGTAAAGTGCATGAAAGGAAGCCTGCTCAGCTAAATGAAGTAGACAAAGGTCAGGAGTCAAGGGTCATTCGCCAGAGCGGCAGCAGGCTCGAAAACCACACTGCAAATTCTGGCATCCGCTGGCGGTATCGGCATGAGGACCTGTGTAAAAACAGAAAAGTGTGAAAGGAGGAAATTTCTTAGCGATCACATGAAAGAGCTAAGACATTTGACTTTTTTTTACTAGCAATACATTTATAACATAGAAGTAAAATGTCCCAGTGAGTGTATAAAAAATTAGACACAAATACAGCCAGCCAACAGCAGCTCTACTTTAACTGGTCCAAAAGCTAAATGAAACAAGAAGGGAAAGAAATAATTTTTTGGCAACAATCTTACAAAATAAAAATCTAAGACAAAAAGATAACCCACAGAAGCAAGCCTGTCCAGCTACCTTAACAACAGATTTCTTATACTCAGAACATCCTTCCTAGAAATATAATTAAGACAAAAACAGCCCCCTCCGTAGATCAGCTAAAGAACCCAGTATTGAGCAATTACAAAAACATTACAGTCGAAACTTAAATAAACTATATAGACATAGACTGAACATGATTTCCATATCTTTATTTAACAGCTGCAGCCAAAATAAACGGCTAGGGTTAAGTGAAATTATCTTCCAGAATTAAGTATATAATGAATGATTAGCTAAATAAACATACCTAAGACATAATAAAAATTATGATTCATTTACAAAACAAGAATGCAACACTGTGGAGTAACTGACATTTTATCCCATTCACGTTATGCTGCCCAGACACTACATACAAGATCCATTAGGGAACACAACTGAGAATTAGGAATATCAAAGAAGCGGTATCATGGCACATAAGCAAACATTAAGTTTTTTGAATGAATCACAGTTTTCATAAAGGCAGGCAAATGTGCAAAAGGATGTTTTAACTATACCGAAGCCTTTCAGTGTGTCTGCACCATGAAGAAACAAAGAGCAGTTAATTCGTTCTTATTCATCAAACAGAACCAAAATCCTTGCATGTGTAATATGTAAGGATCCCATACAAAAAGTACATGAAGTGTCATTTTATAGACGTCAAATGGATTATAACTGAAAAATCATAGTACTCTGATTGATATCTAGTTTAACTCAGAAACTATTTTAAATAAGCTTTGTTTTGTTTTTTAAAGTAGCAGTCCGCTGCAAAAGAAGGCATTTGTGCTAATACCAACATAAGGAAATGGCTACTTGCAATAAAATACACAAAACACTTATTTCCCAGAATCTTCCCTTGTATTCCTGAAACGGCACACACAAAACACTAAGGGCAGACTTCTTAGGATATACAATCAATGAAGTATAATGTTCATGTATTTCAATAAAGAAATGATAATATATCTTTAAGTAAGAAAAGAAACTAATGAACTTTACAAGCATATGTGGGACTGCAATTGGTTAGGACTTCATTTATTTTCAAAAATGTATGTTTAATTTTAAAATAGATGTGATGATGCCTGGGATATGGGGAGCAGGTATGGGAGTGGGCAATGGAAGATGGACCATGCTTTTATAACTGCCAAAGCAAATAATACATGAGGCTTCATTACATTATTCCATGTTTACATGTTTAAAATTTTCCATAACAAAAAGTTTAAAATATTTCAAATATAAAATTAAATTACCAAAAGCCCATTTTTATTTAATCAAAATTAAAACCTGTTCTATCTTAAAAATGAAAAGTTGAATGCCAAATATTTAAAAAATTCACAAAGTAATTTGTTATTAATTTCCCTTAAAATAAGACTCAAGGTTAGTCATCTTAACCAAAATCAAAGTAAAATGTCCTAGTACGTATCATATTTATTAGAAATGTCCTGACAGGGGCGCCTGGGTGGCTCAGTTGTTAAGCATCTGCCTTTGGCTCAGGTCATGATCCCAGGATCCTGGGATAGAGCCGTGCATCAGGCTCCCTGCTCAGCGGGGAGTATTCTTCTCCCTCTCCCTCTCCCACTCCCCCTGCTTGTGTTCCCTCTCTCGCTGTGTCTCTGTCAAATAAATAAAATCTTTAAAACCAAAACAAAACAAAAATGTCCTGATAAGGAAACCTGTAGTTTGAAACTCTTCCACTGTCAACCTTTGACCAGGTTTTCCTTCTGAACGTATTTTCAGCTTTTTCCTTACACACTACTTAACCCTCCATGCCACCTCTTCTGAGCTTGTCTTTCTGCACCCCTTAAACGCTGGTTCCTGCTCTGCCTGACGATCACCTAGTGCCTCTCTTCAAGACCCAATCCCCTGCCTCGCCACCACTGCCCTGTTGACAGTCAGTCCCTGGGATGAAATGCTTGAACTGGTGGATTTTGCAAAAATCTGTTTCTCAGTATGTAATCCTACTCCAATTTTTAAAAAGGGAGCAATAAGAGCAAAGAGACATGGAGACTTTAGACAATTTTCCAACTAAAACTCCCTTAAAATATTTAAAAATTTCTCTATTCCTATTTTTTAAAAGACAGAAAGGTAAGGAAGAAACTTTACACTGAATTCAACAATGACCTGGGAAAAGTCCTAAGTGATGGCTGAAAGCAATGCAAGTGAAGTATGCTACTAATTTTAAGGCAGGAAATATAAGGGAGCCTCAAAGGAGCCAATAGGACCAAGGAAACTACTCTAGAGATTCCTAGCTTTCCAAATATACACAGCTAGTCACCATCCTCCCCAAAAGACAGGCTCAGCAACCTCAGGTCCACCCTGGCCACTCTTTGATCTCAAAGTCTAAAGGATGGTAATAGGGATCACAGGGGAAGAAAAATGCAAGAATAAAATTATGTGTCCCATATTAGGTTGAAAGTAACCCAATCCTGCTTATCTGTCAGCATCTCCTTATTAACATCACAAAACAAATTCCTCACTCACACTGATACAAAATGTGCCCCCTCCTTCAAATTTGCACTAGAATGTCTGAGTTTTAAGTACAGAGTGAAAAGGGTATTTCAAATCAGAAAGTATGATCTATCTAGAGAAGCCTATGAGGACTTAAACAGTAACTATGATACTATCTTGAAACTACAATCCCATCCTAAGGTCAATTTATAGACCAGGTGTCTGAACCTAATAGTCATGAAAGTAGGAGATTTTATACTATTAAAGGCCAGGGGCAAAGCAAAAGTGAAGACAACCACTGTTTCTAACTTAGGTTAGTCTCATAATGTAGAAAACAGTAGAGAACAACAATTTCCAAAAGCATGAAAACTGTAAGCAATGTTAACATCTTAGGCATCGTAGAAGGACTGTTCAGAAAAGGGAATAAATGGACAACAGAAAAGTGAGGCAGCATTAGACAGAAACACGACTAAGATATCTCATATGTTATTTTGCCAAGTATCTCAAGCAGACAGCTGTGCTTTCATAGACACTGACAACTCAAAAGGCCATTCCCTTTAAATATTTGACTCATCACCAGCAAATGTCTATCTCAATACAGAACAGAAAATTCAAATGGTTGTAATATATGAGGGCTGAGGGCTAAATTACGTTAAAGAATAATAAAGAAAACAGGAAAACAAAATTGGGCATAATCGTTAAATAAAATTTTTAAATGCATGGTAAAGAAATAAATTTGTAACAAAGCATTTTTTAAATATTAGATAAAAAGGGCTATAATGTTAACTATAGTTATTTTCCCAAATTTTTATTTTTGATTGACTTGTTTTTCCTGGATTTTAAGTATATTATTTATGCTGTATATCTGCACTTACCTTCACTTACCTTTAATTCCTCTTTAACTTAAATTAGAAACATAAGAGAGCAAATCATCTGAGACTGTGTCACCTCCAGAACTATGAGCTAATCTATCTTAATTCATAAATTATACAGACATTGAAATGCAAATCAGTACAAAAATTTATTTGCTATCATTGTTCAAGTGTTCTTCAGAGCTCCAAAACTATGCAATTCCATTTAACACTTCTTAAATGACGAAGAAGCTTTTAAATGTTATGGCAAAGAAGCTTTCTTTTATGTTTAAATCTTAACTTTATCAATCAAATCACAAATTTAAATGTCACGAGGAAACATTCAGAAGAACAAAACTGGCATTTTTTTAATCAGTGCTTAGTACAGTATCTTGCTCACAGTGGATATTATTTGAATATCTGATACTAACTTCTCTACTAGTGCTTAGGAAACAGGTCATTCTGCTTTACTTATCACTCATTATTTAGTTAATGAATACTGTTTATCAGTATTTACTTCTTTTAGTTAGTAATCTAGTAGCTAACTATACTAAGGTTTTTTTTGACAAATACATTTTTAGTTAAATGTTACCCAAATATTTAAAATATAGTTTGTCACCCATGCTCCCTATTATTCTAAGACCATGTATAAAACATATTAACTACTTTCAGAAAAAATAAAAATAAAAAGGGTGCCCCATAAGCAGTCATTAAATATTTATTGTACAAACTGAGCTGTAGTAAAAAATACTGGATCAGTCGTGTCATCTTGCAAAACTGGATACAATGCAACTTTATTCTAACACTTTCTAGGTTGTCCATATGTCCTTTTAAGGAAAAAGTGCCATCAGAGCATTGCTTTAAGAGCAATTGGCTGGAACTCTGGAATATAAGTTAATATGACAAGTCACCCTATAAACTTTAAAGGATTTCCATTTCCCCAAAATCATGTTTTAAGAAGCTGTAAAAGGAGACTTAATATTGGATTATACAAGCGCTGTCAATTTCCTTTCAAATCTTTCAAAGAAGTCAGATATCTTCATTAAAATTCATTTATTGAAAATTACCACTCATTTAGCAAGGAAAAAATCACATTCAACAAAAGGAATGTAGCAGCTCCTTTGAACACTTTAATATTTATATATTCAAAACCAGTTAAGATGAAACGAATTCTAACATCCTAACAAAATGCAAAAGATTAGGTATTTAACTTTATCCCATCACCTAAATTATTTCAAGAAGTTTTCAAAACTACACAAGCAAAACAAGTAGGCAGATCATAAAAATGAACTGAAATCCGATCTCCCCTACCCTGTAACATCTATATACCCAAAAACAAATCTAACAAATTCAGTTGTGATATTCCCACAAGCATAACCTATGCTGAAATCAACTGTAGACAATTCAAGTGCAACATACAAATAAGATGTTTTTCTTATAAAAATAATTGCTTACTAGTTACTTTTCATAATATGTCCTAGAAGCCTTAGGAATTAGGAAGTACAACATTGCACCTACAATGACATAACTGTACATTAAAAAAATCTCCCATCACAAATTTACTGCATCTACCAAAGCAGTAAATGGTTTGTGCAAGCAATCAAACTTTAAGTTTTTGTATGCTTAGCAGGTTGCAACTAAAATGACACTCATTTCACCATTCCTGGATTATATGCTGAAGGCAAGAGAGAGCAAAGAAATGCTCCTACTTAGTACTGCAACTTCAAGAACAAGGGAGGTCATCTCCTGCGTCACCAATGTGATGCCAGAAATAAAAGAGCTGCGATCTCCTGTCTCTTTATATGTATTTAAGGAAAACTTAATCTCCCAGAAATAGCAATTTGCTAACTTCCACAGGTATGTCATTAAAGAGACCATTCCTCCAGCCTTGGTTCCTTTCAATTGTTCTCCCTGAGAGAAACTCAGGTGATCTTCTTGTCATCTTAAGATAACTTAGGCTTTCAAAGAAAACAGTATATGGTGTAAAAAGACAGGTGCATAGTAGAATCTGAACCATGTAAATGTTTCTCCAGTTATAAATACAGGGGATTGATTTGCTTACTAATAACTGAGAAGCTTTTTGTGCTTCTAGAAACTTCAGTCTCTACCAGGACTATCAAAAGCCCAAAAGGGTACTGAATGTACCTTGAAAAAACATATGCAACAAGCCCACTGCAGGGTAGGGATAGGTTTAAGAACAAAACAATCAATAAATATTTATCCAATGATTGTTATAACTAAGTTCAGGAATCAATCTCCAAAATACTGTAGGAATTTTAGTCATGTCTAAAGCATCTCAGCCTCTTCCCCAATACTACACACCCATCCCCCTCAATCTTCCATGAAACTGATTTGAAACCAGACCCAGGATCCCCAATAAGTTCACATTACCAAAGTCCTCCCTTCTCAACTGCATTTTTTTTTAAAGTTGTGTTACAAGAAAACTGAGTCATCATCCCTAAGAAACTGGTGTATCTAGAACATCAATACTGCTAAATTGTTAATGAATGCTATATACACTCTAGAAGAATTTCCCAAAATTTTGTAAGAATTTTAGTATTTCTAGGGGTCCCTGGGTGGCTCAGTTGGTTAAGTTGGTTAAGCAGCTGCCTTCGGCTCAGGTCATGATCTCAGGGTCCTGGGACTGAGTCCCACGTCAGGCTCCCTGCTCAGTGGGGAGTCTGCTTCTCACTCTCCCTCTGACCCTCCCTGCTGCTCCTTCTCTCTCTCTCAAACAAATAAATAAAATCTTAAAAAAAAAAAACTTTAGTATTTTTACAACTTGCCATTTTAGAATTTATTAAACTATTACATATCTCAAAAATCTGGAATATATATTTGAAATACCTATCTGAAAGAAAAACTTACCTTTATAGAAGCTAATTAATGAAAACATACATGATTTTTAAATTTTATCAAATGTAAAGAATCACCTCTGAAAGTAAAAAAGTTCGGTAATTAGCTAGACAATTAAATAGAAACCCTAAGAATAATGAGAACTGTCAAAAATTTTTAAATCCATTCCTTCAAAGTTATCTCATTATTAAAAGGCATTACCGTTAATGTTGTCACAGTAGTAAAAGTATTCATCGTTTAGAGAAGGACATGCTGAAACCAAATCCTGTAGGCCTGCACCAGTTACAGTAAGACAACCAGAGAGATTAAGGTGCTCCAAATAAGGCAGCCCTCCTCCCAGAGTCAAAACCCTGTGTAAGAGAAGCAATCCAACAATTAGAATATATTAATCTATGAAAATTTATGTATTCCTATGGCCCACTGGACCACTATTAACAAATCTTTCAATTTGGTAATGAGAAAATTCAAGAATTTCTATAAAACATGGTAACTCACCTCATCCTTAGGCAGCAATACGCTTAACTGAGAAAAACTTCCTACATTTTTCCTAAGGACATTCAATAAACAAGTCTATAAAATTTCTCTTTGTAAGAAATTACAGCAACTCAATCCTTAGAAGTACTGAATCTTGGAACTGTAATCATTCTCCTACAGGTTGTCTAAGTGAAAATTATCAAGAAAATTACTGACTAGTTTTGTCAGTTCCTCAGAGTTAGAGCTAGCATATGATCCAACACATCCTCTCCTAGGTGTACACCCAAGAGAACTGAAAACATATGTTCACATGATAACTTGCAAACAAATACTCATTGCAGCTTCATTCATAATAGCCAAAAGTGGAAACAACCCAAATTTCAATTAATTAAAATGAGTGGATAAATAAGCATTAAACAGCCATAAAGTACTGACACATGCTACCACATGGATTAACTTGAAAACATATGCTAAGTGAAAAAAGCCAGACACAAAAGGCTACATATTGTATGATTCTATTTAGATGAAATATCCAAAATAGGCAGAATAGGCATAGAGACAGAAAGTAGACTGGCAGTTGCCAGGGGCTGGGGGCAAAGAGGAATGAGGAGTAACTGCTAAAGAGTAGAGGGTTTCCTTATGGTATGATGAAAATGTTTCTGAATCAGTGGTGACGCTTGCCAACCTTGTAAATCTACTGAAACCACTGATTTGTATACTTCAAAAGGATGAACTTAATGGTAAGTGAATTACATGTCAGTAAAAAATGAAAACCTAATGGTATATCCTAGAAGAATAAAAACATTAATATAAATAGATAAAATGAGAAGTTAGCTAAAATGACAATGGCAGAGCTGAAAAATATCAAGAACAAAATTAAGAACATCAATTTTCTATACAATATTTAAAGCAATATTACAACAGCAAAACTGTGAAAACTGGAACAGTCGATCTTAAAAGGGACGTCAAGAGGGCGCCTGGGTGGCTCAGTTGGTTAAGCGACTGCCTTCGGCTCAGGTCATGATCCCAGGGTCCTGGGATCGAGTCCCACATCGGGCTCCCTGCTCTGCGGGAGGCCTGCTTCTCCCTCTCCCACTCCCCCTGCTTGTGTTCCCTCTCTCGCTGTGTCTCTCTCTGTCAAATAAATAAATAAAATCTTTAAAAAAAAAAAAAGGAGTTTCAAAGATCAGGTTTTTAAAAAAAAAAAAGGGACGTCAAGAGACTAACAATACAGTAAGTTTAGTTAAAAAAATTAACATGATTGTACAGGTACG
>NC_138370.1:168209220-168230218 GCF_054177405.1 Leptonychotes weddellii | reverse complement strand
CCAAACTGTGGAAAGAGCCGAGATGCCCTTCAACAGATGAATGGATAAAGATGTGGTCCATATATACAATGGAATATTACTCAGCCATCAGAAAGGGTGAATACCCAACTTTTATATCAACATGGATGGAACTGGAGGAGATTATGCTAAGTGAAGTCAATCAAGCAGAGAAAGTCAATTATCATATGGTTTCACTTATTTGTGGAACATAAAGAATAGCATGGAGGACATTAAGAGAAGGAAGGGAAAAATGAAGGGGGAAAATCGGAGAGGGAGACAAACCATGAGAGACTATGGACTCAGAGAAACAAACTGAGGGTTTTAGAGGGGAGGGGGGTGGGGGGATTGGTTAGCCCAGTGATGGGTATTAAGGAGGGCACATACTGCATGGAGCACTGGGTGTTATATGCAAACAATGAATCATGGAACACTACATCAAAAACTAATGATGTACTGTATGGTGACTAACATAACAATAAAAAGTGTTCTGGGGCACGTGGGTGGCTCAGCAAAATGCAAAAAAATTTGCATTTATTTCCTTAGCCTTTTTCCCAAGAAATGCATATAAAATGCACTAACTTTATTCCAATCTCTACTCAAAAAATGCTTCTTTTCAAAGCCTTTCCTGCTTATCAAATATGAAGGAGCATTCTATGTATTCTCTACTCCATAAACTAACTTTACTTTTCTTCAGAACAGTCTGATATTACATGTTTACGGTCTATTACTACCACTAGATTATAAACTCTATGAAAAGAGGGAATTTGTCTTATTTATAGATCCCTAGCAATTAGAACAGAGCAAGTCATGTAGTAGGTGCTCAATAAATATTTAAATGATTTAGAAAGATTCCTTCAGGAAACCTGACTAAAAGGTCATTTGCACTCAGACTGGAGACTTTTTCAGTCAGCCAGCAGTCCAAATGATATCAGATAAGATAGTTCCTATGTGGTTCCCCATCATCAAAATTAATTCTTCCTTAAATTCAAACTCAGTCAGGGGCACCTGGGTGGTGCAGTTGGTTAAGCATCTGACTCTTGGTTTTGGCTCAGGTCATGATCTCAAGGTCGTGAGATCAAGCCCCACATGGGGCTCCATGCTAAGTGAGTGCAGTCTGCTTAAGGCTCTCTCTCCCTCTCCCTCTGCCCCACCCCACCATGTGCTCTCTCTCTCTAAAATAAATAAATCTTTAAAAAAAATTCAAACTCAAGTGTTTATTTCAAGGATATCTCATATACAAACTCTTCACCACTAGTTGCAAAACCGTAAGGTAGAAATGTAACTTACTTCCATTGCCAATAGCAGTAAATTTTTTACTTAGTTATTTCTAAGGTTAATATCAAAATTAGTAAGTGCCAAAATCATACTGTGAAATAACTAAAAATCACTTTCATGCTTTTTTTCAAATTTCACTTAGGAATTCACTTCCTGCCTTAGAGGGAAGTGGGGATGGAAACTTGTATTCAAATAAAGCCCTATAATTCTGTGCTTTTTTTTGCATTTATTTAAATTCAATTAATTAACATATAATGTATTATTAGTTTCAGATGTAGAGTTCAGTAATTCATCAGTCTTATATAATACCCAGTGCTCATTATATCATGTGCCCTCCTTAATGTCCATCACCCAGTTCCCCCAACCCCCCCAACGCATCCCCTCTATAATTCTGCTTTTAGATGAAATATGCCCCCCTCCTAGCATTTTCCAAACCTTACTAAGAAGTTTCTAAATCCTTTTTCACTAAAAGCAAATAGAAGATACCTCTTAATTATATTAATCAAAATTCTGACTCCCTTTGAAATCGATTTTTAATTATACAGAATTTTTAATAAATTTTGGCTTATTTAAAAATATCCCAACAAAACTAAGAAAACAGGAAAACTGCCACTTGCTCAGATATCACTGCAGCTCTGAAATGTTACAAAAGGTTGTATGTGTTATTTCATTCTCTGAACAGTAAAACTGGTCATGTTGAAAATGCAACTGGGGGCACGTGGGTGGCTCAGTTGGTTGAGTGCCTGACTCGACTTCAGCTCAGGTCTTGAATCTCAGGGTACTGAGTTTGGGCCCTACACATTGGACTTCAGGATGGGTATGGAGCCTACTTAAGAAACAATAAAAGTGGCAGCAGCTTTTTCTGCTCACGGGTTCTGTCCCCATACTTTCATAAAATCACCTTTTTGTACCCCCTCCCAAAAAAACCCACCACAACATTAAAAGTAAAAAAAATTTTAAACTTAAAAAAATTAAAAATTAGAAAAAAAAAAGAAAACGCAACTGAGGGGCGCCTGGCTGGCTCAGTCAGAAGAGCATGCAAGTCTTGATCTCAGGGTTGTGAGTTTGAGTCTCACATTGGGTGTAGAGATTACTTAAAATAAAACTGAAAAAAAAGAAAAAGAAAAAATGCAACTGAATGGAGCCACAAATAAGTTTTAATAACGTATAGTGGTAATGAAAAAGATAATGGTATTGGAAAATGAATTATTAGGTTTTAAACTGAACCAAAGATTCCTTTTACTTTAAAACCAATTTACATTCAAAAACAACTTAAACCATATCAGGAATATAATATAAAAATATAATAAAAAAGTTTAAAAAGGAATGAGAATATGGTTGTCTTTTACTTTCTACTGCTTTAACTACAATCTATGCACCTTAGTTTGAACAAAAAGAAAATTAAGGGAATGATGCACAGCAGCCAAACCATAGTAACAGCAGTTACCTCAGGGGAAAACATTCTTGTACACGACTTCTGGAAGATTTTTGTAATAATCTCATATTAAGTATCTTTTATAATGGCAGGGAAGTATTAGGTTTTGTGCTGGATAAATTCTTCATTATAACATATCTGACATCCGATTATTAAAGAAGTCTGGTAATACTCAAATCTACAGTTGACCCCTGAACAACTCGGAGGTAAGCACATCAACAATCCCCACCTCACGCAAGAGAAAATCTGAGTGTAACTTCTGACTCCCAAACACTTAACTGCTAGTAGCCTACTACTGACTAGAAGCCTTACCCATAACATAAACAGTCAATTAACACATATTTTGTATGTTATGTGTATTATATACTGTCTTCTTACTATATAAATATGTAGTCAGTTTCCAAAGGCTCATGTCAAAGATAACTAACATCATTACACAGCGGCTACTACTTACTGAAAATCTACTATGTGTCATCTATTCATTTTATATAAGGCTCAGGTTAAGTATTTTAGACAAAGACAGTTATGTAGAAAAAGAAAACAGTATCAACCTACACCAAGTCTGTCTGGCCCCAAAGTGAGTGAACCATGGTATTTTCTCCAAGATTTTGCATAAGAACACATAACCTAACAGGGCTCCAAGTGGGTCCTATAAAACATGAACTAGAATCTAGCTGCTGAGAAGAGATACCTCTCTGGGCTAATGAATGTTTCACCTCCACCCTTCCTTGCTCTAGGAAGAAAGAGATCAATTTAATCGACTAAAGATTCTAATGACAAAAAAAACCAGAAAGTAAAATACAGAACTTCTCCCATGTAGTCTCTTTATAACTTAAAAAGGCAGTACAAGCAGCTCATGCTCAAAGACCAAAAACTCTAAACTCTGGCTATTCAATTCCAATACAACTCAACAGTGCTTTTTGTAAAAACTTAAGGCAATATAATGGCACTAAATTACTCTACAGACATTCTACAGTTTCCAAAAATCCCCAATATAAAACCATGACTCATTTAAGTTAAAGAAAATCCTAAATGATGAAATAAATGTAATTCTGCACCCCTTTAGTAGGCCAAATTCTAGTATTAATGCCAATAAATTAGTATAGAATTATTTTCTTTTCAAAAACCTTTACAAAGATCCCTTTTTCTGCTAACTTTCCTATAAATTTAAAATAGGATTTTTATTTATAGAAGTTTTAACTGAAAACAACATTTTTGTAAATTATTAAACCATATGGGGTACATTTGAAATACGTATTTTTTTAAGGACCTCGCTCCTTAAAGAAAGAATACAAAAAGCTACTCAAAAAATACTATTTTTCTGCTTTTCTGCCTTCCACTTATATATCACCAACCTACTTTTATAAACTTATATCCAACCATCGCCCAGTACGTATCCTTCACTACAACCAAACTGGAATACCAAGTCTCTAGACATTCCCTATTGAGTCCAACTTAATCTGCTAAAGATCATACCTCCGAGAAAAGAAGAGTATTAGGCTTTATTTGGATGAATTTTCATTGTTTAACATGTCTAGCACCCCATTATTAAAGAACCTTAATAAAATTCAAGTCTATTACAGGGTAAAAGAGAAAACACATAAACAATTTCCAAAAGTTCCTATCAAAGATAATGAAATAATTATTGCACATTATTAATGCTGAGAACAGCCGTACAACAAAATAACAATAAAAGCAACTACAACAGCGCTTTACTACTGCGTGTATGGTGTGCTCAAGTATTCCCCACTGCTTGGAATGAATGGTGTCTGCTCCAACTGCCACCTATCAAAATCCTTCGTTTTTCCTCAAGATTCAATTCAGTGTCATTTCTTAATTTTTTTCCTTTTTTTTTTTTTTTTAAGTAGGCACTCCCCCTCCATGTCCAACGTGGGGCTTGAACTCACAACCCTGAGATCAAGAGTCAGATGCTCTGTTGACTGACCCAGACAGGCACCCTTCCTCATTAAATTTCCTCATCATTTACTACAATTGAATGAAAGGTCTGTCTCTCTCTCTCTCTCCTTTGATCCCCAGAGAATCTTTACTCGACATCCCTTATAGAGTGTACAAAAATAATACACAGCAACAGAATATGGTATACATTATTTTCTTCTCTGTTATAAGCTCTTGAGGGAAAAACTATCATCTCATTTATCTTTTTACCCACTAAAGCACCTTAGAAAATTTGGAGGCATTTGCTAAGTATTGATTAAAATCAATGTTCTGGGCGCCTGGGTGGCTCAATTGGTTAAGTGTTTGCCTCCGGCTCAGGTCAGGATCCCAGGGTCCTGGAATCAAGCCCCGCATCGGGCTCCCTGCTCAGCGGGGAGTCTGCTTCTCCCTCTGCCCTTCCCCATCTTATGTGCACACACGCACTCTCTCTCTCTGAAAAATAAACAAAAATTCTTTTTAAAAAAAACAAAATAAACTCTTAATGTTCTTCTGTATATCACAAAGAATTTAAATGGACTGAAATGAAACTTCGAGCTCAAGTTATATTGTTCTAATGCTTTGAACTAAGACAGATTCTGGTTAACTCTTTCGGTTAAACAAATCAGCTAAAAGGAATGACTTAGACTGAAATTTTCATATTCCATTTGAGGATGTAAGCATGTCCATTTCTTAATATTCTGCAACTGATTACTTACCTGAGACCATGGTCTGTAATCTGATAACATCCAGACAGACTGAGAAAGAGAAGTACACGTCCAGTCTCTTGATCAGATTTTTCACTCCCAGAGTAAATTAAGTCTTTTCCTCTAAGCAATCTAGTCCTTGATGCTTTTTTACACAATGCAGAAGACTCTGGGAGTGCTGACATAGTTCTTAGAGCTGTTCCTGTACAACAAAACGAATGACCACAATATGCAAAGGCTGGAGAAGCACAATGCTGTTGCCAACAGACACTAGTCCTTAGTCCAACAATATCTTTACTGTAACAACCAGCGGAGGAACAACTAAAATTGGATGCTGTTTCCATTACACAAAGACTTTCAACATTTCTATGTCTCCATTCTACAGCATCTTCAATATCAGCCAAATCTTCAGCATCTAACATCCACACATACGGAGAAGTGAAAGTGTCAGAAGAAATGGGCTTAGTCCAGGGGTGTTCATTATCCATTTCTTCTCCAATACCTTTGTTAGTTAAATCGTGCAAACAAGCATACGGCTTGGTGGACTGCATGGTAATGTCTTTATTCTTCCATGTAGTCGAAGTAATTTTGCTCGTAGAAGTTTTTAAAAGGCCACTCTGATGAGATGTCAGAATTCCAAGGGCTCTAGAGATCTTCTCTAGAGCCGCATCTGTGATTTTTTCACATCCAGACAGATCAAGATGCCGAAGACTCTGACAGCAACCAAGCCAAGACCAACTATAATTAAGAAATAATAAGACTATCAGTGGATATTGTTAAAATCTCCAAAAGCATATGACTGTGAGTAGATAGAAACTAGAAGATTTAAAATCTAATATAATCAAATATTTACTGAATATCTACTGTGAGGCATCATTTTAGATGCTAGGGATAGGAAAAGACAGTAAGAGTAATTAGGGTCTAAGAGTATTGCTAACCTAACAGAAGGGCAGGAGAGGAGAAAGGTACAGAAGGGAGAGACTTCACTTATTATTCCAAAAAGTAACCAGGAGGAAAGGCTGTACAAACACCAAAGAAAGAATAACTAATGATTAAAGGAGGAAGATCCAGAAGAAACAAAGTCTAGGAACTGGGAGAGAATTGGCCATAGCCAGAGAAAGGTACACCTCTCCCTCTGAAACAGGAAGAGAGATGCTGATATAAATGCTAGGGTGGGAAAGAGAAGGGTGAGGTAGAATAAGAAGGAAAGTGATGGCATCTAAGGAAATAAAACCTGTGAAGATTGTAGCTTGAGGAAAGTGTTACAGTTCCAGAATATGAAGAATGTAAGAGAAAGCTTTGCCAAATGGCATTTGGAGCCCAGATGAAATTGGAAACTTCTTAAAAACATATAGTGCCAATCTACACTGACTGCCCAGCAAGGCTCAAAGGTCTAGACACAGTAACAGGATTATAAAGATGACAGGATGATGCAAATTGAATTTCTGGATCAGCTGGACCCTATGGACAAAGAAGCAAAGAACTGGAGGGTATTATCAAGTTATAGTCATACATGACTGAGATCTGAAAGTAAAAAAAATAATACAATTAAACTGTAATTATGGAAACGAACTACAGAACAATTCTACTAATTCATAGGTAGAAATAAATTATAATACTGAAATATTCAAAAATAACTAACCTGTCAAACGCAGAATCTGAAATGTCAGTCTGGGTCAGATCCAGATGCTCCAAGTTAGGACAAAGTTCTAATATCTGCCTAACCTAAGGTGGGGAGGGTGGATTAAGAAAGATACAACTTTTAGTAAATAACATAAGCCAGTGGTTCTCAAGCTTTTGGGCATGTAAACATCACTTCAATTCTGTTTTACTATATTCTGGACTCAAACTCTGGAGAATCTGTTTTAATAACCATGAGATTAGACCCAGGAAATTTACATTTTTAAGGAATACCCAATGAGATTCTAATGTAGGACATTACAAGACAGACTTGTAAAACAGTTAATTTAATCTCACGTGCCTGTTTTACCAAGCCTTACATATAAGGAATCATAAAAAACTGGGTTTCATCACTTAACTTAGTATCTGTGAAACTGAATAAATTGTTTGTCTCCTAGTCTGTTTCCTTTTCTATAACGTGTAGACAGTACCTATACCAAAATTACTATGAAAACTGAAATTAAATAGCATGAAAAGTTAGCAGTGCATGCCTGCCTTTGGGAAGACACTCTCATGGGTAAACAGCTTTTTTTTTTTCCTTCATTAAATTCAGAAATAAGTAAAACAAATTTAGATCACTGCTACTTTTTCTTAATACCCAAACTAGTGCTAATTTATACATACCATTTTGCTGGAAACTGCAGAGCTGTATGCTAATACTATAGTTTTTACTGAAGTTCCAACATATGGCAGAATGTTATGAATTAAGCCATGAAGTAAACGTTTTTCCATTTGTGCAATGCTGATAGCAATCGATTCCTCTGCAGACTCTTCTGTAAAATGAATTCAAAAATCTAAGAATTTGATACCACTAATTATAACTAGGCTACTCAAGGAATCACCAAGTCATTAAATATGAAATACTTTTTGCTATTCTTTTTTTTTTTTTTTTTTTTTAATGTAGGCTCCATGTCCAGTGCGGAGCCCAACGCAGGGCTTGAACACATGACCCTGAAATCAAGACCCAAGCTATGATCAAGAGTCAGGCGCCGCCTTTTCCCTCTCTCTCTTTTTTTAATACTTTATGCTATTCTTAAACTCCCTTATGTATGCAAAGCAACTTCAATGGACAAGGTCTCACTCACCAGAACTTAATATTTAACACGTCTGACATCAACTAAAAAGAGACAAAAGGGGAAAAAAAGTTTATAATGAGAATGAAGGGAAGATTTTTTTTCACTTGCTTCAAGGTTGAAGGTGATTAGGAAGTATAGCAGAGAGAGAAAAATAACTCCAGTTTCAGGAACTTGAAAAAGTTTTGGAAAAAAAACTGAATATTTAAAAGAATAGTAGAGGGGCGCCTGGGTGGCTCAGATGGTTAAGCGTCTGCCTTCAGCTCAGGTCATGATCTCAGGGTCCTGGGATCGAGTCCCGCATCGGGCTCCCTGCTCCTTGGGAGCCTGCTTCTCCCTCTGCCTCTCTCTCTCTCTCTCTGTCTCTCATGAATAAATAAATAAAAATTAAAAAAAAAAAAGATTAAAAGAATAGTAGAAGCTCTTCAAGAAAATACAGGATGTTAAAAGAAAGATGACTATGATAAAAAGTATCATTTGTTATTTTAGAAAAATAAAAGGTACACAGAGCTAAAAGGGATTTAAAACAATTGAGTGAGCCTGGTCATAACGAATCAAACAAAAGTACCTTAGAATTTTTAAGAAGCATGGCTTTTGATTTTTGCTTAATAACTTCTGTAGAGCTTAGATGTTTACAATAGGATGCCACCCTGTTAACAACCAACACAACAAAAACACTACAAACTCCAATTTGATATAAGGGAAAAAAATACACCAACTACACTAAAAAGAATGAATTAATAATTGTATCACCTTTCTCAGGACACTATTATTATTATGCTTACCTAAAGACCTAATCTGAATGTCTCTAAACATAAAATAGTTTAACAGAATAAATTAAGAAAAGTATCATTTTTAAGACAGTCTCATTTAAAATAAAACTGAGTGTGGCTAAGAAATGAAATATGAAAAGAAAAATTCTGAATTTGTGACTAATGGTTCCATATTTACAGATTTACCTAAATTTCTTGTTTAGGGTGCCTGGGTGGCTCAGATGGTTAAACATCTACCTTCGGTTCGGGTCATGATCCCAGGGTCCTGGGATCGAGTCCCGCATCGAGCTCCCAGCTCAGTAGGGAGCCTGCTTCTCACTCTGCCTCTCTCTCTCTGTCTCTTATGAATAAATAAATAAAATCTTTAAATTTTTTGTTTAGTCAGACATATGTGTAAAGTGCAGAGATAAAAATGACTTTTAGCAAACCCTATTTATTCTACTGTAATTTTATTCCCAAATAATTCTTTTGTTTCTGTGGTCCTCTCTATCTAAATCTGTATTATTTACTGTGAAATCCTTAAAAAAAAAAACAAAAAAGAAATTAAACATCCTACGAAGAACATTATCTTCCTGCAAGACTAGTAAAGACAACTAAACTAAAAAAGCACTAACATAAAAACACAGTTTGTAGATCCAAAGTTTAGTCTTAGATACACCAAACAGCTGAACACATATATTACCTTAACAAGGCTCAATCATTACAGCCTTAACCTTTACCTTCAATGTGAATCTTATTGATAAGCATTCTTTGGCTATCCTCAAGCATTGACACAAATACGCTAAGTTTGGTAAAGACTTTAAAACTCACATGGGTTTTACTCAGATTTCTCAGAGGACCTTAACTAATCACCCTACTTAAAATTTAAATTTCTTTCCTCTCTTCCTGGCACTTCATTTTTCTCCGTGGCACTTGACACTATCCAATATAGCATATATATTTTGCCTGGGTTTGTTTATCTCCCCTCTCCATAAAAAAATTTTTTTTTTTTTTTAGATTTTATTTATTTGAGAGAGAGGGAGTTAAAAAGCAGGTGGAGGGGCAGAGGGAGACAAGTGAGGAAGAAGCAGATTCCTGGCTGAGCAAGGAGCCCAGTGTGGGGCTTGATCCCAGGACCCTGAGATCATGACCTGTGCCAAAGGGAGATGCTTAACTGAATGAGCCACCCAGGCGCCCCTCCCCTCTCCAAATTTTAAGGCCAAGGATTTTTTTTCCTATATCCTTCACTATTAACCTCATGCCCAAGAAAGTTCTTGCCACAGGGTAAGCATATCACCAAATCTACCTGGAACAGACCTTTTCCTTATGTAGCATCCTCTAAATGTTCAAAACTATAACACAATGCAGTGACTTCATTTCACAGAAGTTGTACTGAAATAATAATCTTTATATTTATACTCCTCTTTTTCCACGTGTTTAGTTCTTTTGCCAAACCAGCTTACTATTTTTTAAGATTTATTTATTTATTTTGGTGCGGGGGGAGGGAGAGAAACTCAAGCAGACTCCCCGCTGAGCATGGAGCCTGACACGGGGCTGGATCCCACAACCCTGAGATCACCACCTGAGCAGAAACCAAGAGTCAGAAGCTTAGCCGACTGTACCACCAAGGCGCCCCCAGCTTAGTATTTTTTAAGTGGGCAAGTTATAAATAAAAATTCCCTACAGTTTCAGTTTTACCAGGTATTAGAATATCTTATCTGTTGGGTTTTTTTTCATGATTTCACCATCTTTTAGTAATTATTTCCTAGAACAGTATCTAAGAATTTGTATCTCCCTCCTCCACACTCCCAAATAGTGTCTTTCTGCACCTCTATTGTGGCATTTTTTATTATACACCTTGAATTAACAATTACCTATTCTAGGGGCGCCTGGGTGGCTCAGTCATTAAGCATCTGCCTTCAGCTCAGGTCAGGATCCCAGGGTCCTGGTATCAAGCCCCGCATCGGGCTCCCTGCTCAGCGGGAAACCTGCTTCTCCCTCTCCCACTCCCCCTGCTCGTGTTCCCTCTCTCGCTGTGTCTCTCTTTGTCAAATAAATAAATAAAATCTTAAAAAAAAAAAAAAGAATTACCTATTCTAAATTCTCTCCCATATGAGTTCTTTAAGGGTAGGGATAAAGTCTTAGTCACCCTTCAATTCTCCCACAGTGCTTACAGAACAGCTACGCTAGTTATTATAATCCCTCGTCATTTACGGAGAATTTTCACATATACATTACTTCTTAATTCCACAACAACATTGTGAGGCAAATGGTATGACTGTTTACAAATGAATAAACAGATTCAACAGCTTCGTGCTCCTTCCTCTGGGCCACGATGACTCAATAAATATTGCTGAAATGATCAAATAAAATGGTCCTAAAAAACACACTGTAAACCGCAAAGTGCTATAATGAACGTACATTACTTCAATAAGGAGAACAAACATTATTTTTTGATTTAAGCTTTAAATATAAAAACAGATGGGAAATAACCCTATATAAACTTAAACAGAATAAATTTTAAATTTGTTTATTATTCTTTCAAATTTTACAAAGTTGGGGCGCCTGGGTGGCTCAGTTGTTAAGCGTCTGCCTTTGGCTCAGGTCATGATCCCAGAGTCCTGGGATCGAGCCCCACATCGGGCTCCCTGCTCGGCGGGAAGCCTGCTTCTCCCTCTCCCACTCCCCCCTGCTTGTGTTCCCTCTCTCACTGTGTCTCTGTCAAATAAATAAATAAATCTTTAAAAAAAAAAAAAGTTTTACAAAGTAGCAGGCTTATAAACTCCAATTTGCTTAGAATTGTAATCTTAACACCTAATAATTTATAAGCACTTAACTGTTAAATATAATATTAATTACTAAAGAACCATGTACTAATTTTAATTCCAAACACAGCTTACCAGATTCATCTATATCAGCATCTTCATCCCACTCCTGAAAAGCACGACTTTCATCTTTTCTGTTTTTCACCCATTCCTCATCAGGTTCAGTATCAAGTTCAGTTGCTGGACCACTATACCAGTCACCTACTCAACAAATAAATAAAGAGGAACAAAATAAGATTAGACTGGCTACCATTACCAAAAAAAAAAAAAAAAATTACCTCTTTACAATAAAAATCTCTGCACACAGAAAATACTTGAGCTCTAAGCAATGGGCCAGCAATTGTTAGAAATGTTCAATTATGGTTTAAAAATTACACTTAATATGCAAAGGAATTTCAGACATACAAAAAAGAATTATGAAAAGTAATTATCAATAGTCTTACATGCAATTTTAGAAATCATTGAAAAGAACTTAACCTTTTTCCCCTACTGTGGCTTCACATTGGCACCAGCAATACCCTCCAAATGATGATAGCTAATAAACAAAAGTAAGCAAAGACTTTCTGCTCAGTAGTGAATAGTCGGCAATTCAGCAATAGGTAGGAACATAGTCAAAGGGGAAAGATTAGGGTAAAGCTAAATCATAAATTTAAAGATCCTGGAGAATATACTGCAATTAAATTACACAATTGTGAAGTGAGAGACAATGTGGAATTAATTTATTCAACTCTTAGTATTACATCTAAATTACAATTTCTCAATCTTAACAGTACTGACATTCCGGGCTGGGTAATTCTTTGCTGTGGGGAGCTGTACTGTGCACTGAAGTACAGTGTTTAGCAGCAACCCTGGCCTCTACTCACTGGAGGCTTGTAAAATCCCCCAAAATGGGACAAACAAAAATGTCTTCACAGACATTTCAAAATGTTCCCTGGATGGTGGTAAAATAAATTCTGACTGAGAGTCACCAGAAACAAGCACCATAGGGGCGCCTGGGTGGCTCAGATGGTTAAGCGTCTGCCTTCGGCTCAGGTCACGATCCCAGGGTCCTGGGATCGAGTCCCACATCGGGCTCCCTGCTCCTTGGGAGCCTGCTTCTCCCTCTGCCTCTGCCTCTCTCTCTGACTCTCATGAATAAATAAAACATTTAAAAAAATTTAAAAAAATTAAAAAAAAAGGAAACAAACACCATAAACAAATTTAAAAAAAAAGATTTTATTGAAACTTTTTGTTTAAACATATAAAAAACAAAAAAGAGCAGCAGTTAAGATCTGGTTAAGGTTGGCCGACCTCGCGGCACAACGGTAGCGCGTCTGACTCCAAGATCTGGTTAAGGTCACAGAAGTCTTGTACGGCATTTTTACATTTGATCTTTACATCAAATGGTACCTAATTATGTATTAATCCCTATTAATTAGTTATTAATAATTAAAAATATCGCTAAACAAAAAAGTATTAAATATATCCATATTTGCCTTCTCAATGTTTCATTTTACTACAATAGGAAAATTTATTCTACATAAAGTAATAATTCTAATCATTTAATAAGTCTACCCAATACTTCAAATAGCTTTGCTCAAAAAATAAATATCTAACAACAGCTATTTTAAGGGTGCTATATATTAACATAAAAATTAATTTTTTAAATTCAATTTATAATTTAATTATGTGAGAAATATATATCTCCATGTCAAAGTGACAAATTATAGAAAACAAAAACATTTAATTTAAATGTGAAGTTAAAACAGTCACTTAGAAGAAACTTTTCATTCATTTTCATATAGAAAAATGTATGCCATATTACTTGCTTTTACTCCATGACTGCACTATATGCTCATGAAAAGGAAATTTTCTTTGTTTACATGTAAAAGTAACTTACCACAATGAAATAAATATGAAATTGTGATTTAAAATGAGGCATTACCAATCACAAAAAAAATGCTAAAGACAAAACAGATTGTTATTTTGAGCCACTACCAAGGCAGCCATAATGGTGCCCCATCTTTACATTTTATAGAATTTATTCTGTATTTTTGGGCGCCTGGGTGGCTCAGTTGGTTAAGCGACTGCCTTCGGCTCAGGTCATGATCCCAGGGTCCTGGGATCGAGCCCCGCATCGGGCTCCCTGCTCGGCGGGAAGCCTGCTTCTCCCTGCTCCTCCCTCTCCCACTCCCCCTGCTTGTGTTCCCTCTCTCGCTGTGTCTCTCTCTGTCAAATAAATAAATAAAATCTTTAAAAAAAAAAAATTTATTCTATATTTTTAAATAATCTAATTATTTAAAGCTGTTCTGACAACCTATTAATTTCATTTTTACTCCAAATACAGGCAAAAGTAGAAGTAGCATTTAATAAGTAGCATAATGAATACCCATGACCTCATCACTTATCTTCAACAATTATCAACATTTTGCCAATTATTTTGCATTCTCTCCCCTATTTTTTTCTTAATTATCTTAAAAGAAATTCCGCACATCACATAAATCACCCACGAATACTTGAGCATTGCTAGTTTTTCAAAAGTGTTTACAAAAAACACATCATCTAACTGTGAAATCTACTTTTTGGTTGACCTCTCAGAATTTCCCTCCCTGACCCTGCTTATTAATGTCTACAAGTAATCATTTTAAAAAATAGACTGAAGTAATTTTTAAAACAAATTAAAAGTCTCATTTACCTACCTCTAGCCCAATGAACAGGGTAAAGATGTTTCCAAAGCGATCCAGTTTTTGCGAGCTGAGACCATTTAGTGCTTACTTGACTGCATCGACACAATTCTTGAGGATTAAGATAACTGAAAATTGACAGCATTACCTCAGGAGGAAGATGGGTTATACCTGTGGATTGTTCTGACACTTCCGCTTCTGAAATAAAAAAAAAAGAAAAACTTTAACATTAAAGGCTGTAAGAACAAATGCAGTAAGAAATTACAATCACATTTCTATAAATAAAATCCAGTGCCTAAAGTCCACTCCTTCCTGCTTTCAAGATGTGAAAAGGAAGTAACATGGATTAGTGGTAACATGGGGATGTTCAACTTGTTAAGAACCCGTAGGGTTAAACTATCATGGCCCAAATCATACTTCATCAGTGAGAGCTACAATAATGAACACAGAATTGACTTCCTCTTACAAAGGCGTCACAGAAAAAACAATACTCACTTTGTAGCATAAGAAGCATCATTTGAAAAAGGAACCCAGCAGGTTATACAGCTTCAAGTGTAGAGTCGGCCAGATTATGAGATCTCCAAGGCATTTTTAATGACACACACAAATCTCACAACACGTTCCATTCATGTATTAGGACTCCTGTCAATATTTTCCTTGTGCTCCCTCTCTGATTTTCACATTTGGTATAAGAGGTCTGTGAAATCTAACTTCTGTAACCACAGGTGGCCAAACCCACTACTATTTGTGAGCCAGTTGAGACCATGTAAACATTTCTAATGTTGGTGTACATTTATCAGCAGTCTTTTGTCAGCAATTATTTTAAAAAACAGTCATTGAGAGGCACCTGGGTGGCTCAGTCGTTAGGCGTCTGCCTTCGGCTCAGGTCATGATCCTAGGGTCCTGGGATTGAGCCCTGCATCGTGCTCCCTGCTCAGCGGAAGCCTGCTTCTCCCTCTCCCATTCCCCCTGCTTGTGTTCCCTCTCTCACTATGTCTCTCTGTCAAATAAATAAAATCTTAAAAAAAAAAAAAAAGTCATTGAATGTCCAATTTCCTATAATGAATTACTTCATTAGCAATTTTCAAAAAAATGCAAATGAAGTGCTACAATACAGACTACAAACTACAAGAGATTCATCAATAAGGACTGCAAAGAATTTGAGGTACACTGTATATCTGATTTGCCCTCACAAAGCAACTTAAATACAGAAATGCTATGATCAAATTACTTTAACCTAACCCTTTTCAAATGGCAAATATTTAATCATAATACAGCTATAATTTGCTTTGAAGGAGTGGGAAAACTAAATGTAGTAAGTGTGATGCTTTTAAATCCCATGTTACAATTACAATTAAACTAGACACAACAGGTCTTGGCTTGGTGTCTAAGGCACAAGCTGCATTTCAGAGTGAGCACACAAGCTTTATGGGTTTAATTATAGGTTCACCTATAAAAACATTTTTGTTTCAACATGCATCTCACCTACTTTGTTAAATGAAGAGAAAAGGACCAATTTCAAAGAATTTTAAGCTATTTTAAGAGGAATGTCACCGATACTGCCCATCTAGAAGCAGAAAAGAAATTTTTACTAGCCTGAGGATGCCAACTTTCTTTAATGATGTTTTAAAAGGCAAAGCTATCAAAGATCAATAATAAATATGAGGAAGTAGTCTATGAAGAAAAAAGGCAAGCATACTTTATTTGCATTTCTCACTTGTTTTCTCAAAGTAACTGTACATAGAAAAAAAATGCCTCTCATACTTGCTCCCGTGTATTACTGGATATAAGCTAAGAGAAGGAAAAGGATGGAAATAAAGCTATAAGCATAACTGATTTTAAAGACTGATGGAAAAAACAAGGAAAGATAAAATCAGTCACTACGGTCAATGGAGCTCAGAAAGCTGGATGATGGGAGGGGGAAAAAAAGGAAAGTTGGATGATACTGCAAAAGTGCTCTGTATATGAGAGCGTTCAATAATTCTGATTGACCAAAATAATAATAATTATTATTATTACTACATAAGTTCCTTTAAGAAACACTATACTGCACGTGGCCCAACACTACACTGCATATGGGATGTTAAATTATCATAAATCACACCAAATTTTTAGAAACCACTGTCTTCAGGGCGCCTGGGTGGCTCAGTTGGCTAAGCGTCAGCCTTCAGCTCAGGGGCCTGGGATTGAGCCCCACATCAGGCTTCCTGATCAGCGGGGAGTCTGCTTCTCTCTCTCTCTCTCTTCCCGCCCCCCCCACACTGTGTCCCTCCCCATCGCTTGTTCTCTCTCAAATAAATAAAATCTTTAAAAAAAAAAGAAATTATTGTCTTCAATTAAATGTACACTTGAAAATAAATGGCTTAGGGGCGCCTGGGTGGCTCAGTCGTTAAGCGTCTGCCTTCAGCTCAGGTCATGATCCCAGGGTCCTGGGATCGAGCCCCACATCGGGCTCCCTGCTCTGCGGGAAGCCTGCTTCTCCCTCTTCGACTCCCCCAGCTTGTGTTCCCTCTCTGGCTGTCGCTCTCTCTATCAAATAAATTAAAAAAAAAAGAAAATAAATGGCGGGGTGCCTGGGTGGCTCAGTCGTTAAGCGTCTCCTTCAGCTCGGGTCATGATCCCAGGGTCCTGGGATTGAGCCCCGCATCGGGCTCCCTGCTCAGTGGGAAGCCTGCTTCTCCCTCTCCCACTCCCCCTGCTTGTGTTCCCTCTCTCACTGTGTCTCTCTCTGTCAAATAAATAAATAAAAACATCTTAAAAAAAAAAAAAAAAAGAAATGGCTTAAATTAGTCTTCAAACAAAATCTAAAGTTCTTATCAACAAGATGCAAATGGCTTCAGAACTTAATCACTCACTATCTAAACATATGAATCTCACCTTTATCGGACTTTTCATCCACACAATATTTAAAAAACTTCTGTCGCTCCTCAGCTTGATTCCACAGGCTAAGACCTCTAAGGAGTTCCGCGGTGTCCTTCTGAGAGCAGTGTTGTGCAATCACTTTCTTCTTAATATCCTTAAGCTCTTCATAGGTAAAATATTCCATTAACATTGGCTGAAAAACCTAAATGAAACATTCATAAGGAAAGATGCTTAACTAGTTTTGTTTACCCTACACCTTTGAATTAATGGCTCAATTGTAGTATTATGACCCCGTATTTCCAAGAGAGAAAAATTCTGGTTGTTGCCACCAAGTCAGCTTATCCAAAAAAGTGTAGAGAAAAATATCAC
Organism: Leptonychotes weddellii; assembly: GCF_054177405.1. Taxonomy (NCBI): domain Eukaryota; kingdom Metazoa; phylum Chordata; class Mammalia; order Carnivora; family Phocidae; genus Leptonychotes; species Leptonychotes weddellii. Next base: position 168,212,645 of record NC_138370.1, on the reverse strand, counting down.
CAAAAAGACCCTTCTTTCTATGGCTTCTCTGGCTAATAAATCCCAAGTAACTAAAAAGCATCAGAAGCAGAAGGTTTTCCTGTGCAAAGCTGTCAAACACTCTTAAGCAGTCTCATATGGTTAGACATTTACGTCAGTTAACTGCCTTTTGCTACTCCAGCAACTGAACTCTACCTCACTAGGACCTCTAAATCATATAAGAAAGGTAGAAAGGTACCCAGTGTACTAAGAACCCTAAAACTCAGAGCTCTACTGAGACCTTGAACTATCTACATTTCTTCTTTGAAACAGATGCTTAGTCCCAACCTCCAATTTATAGAATTAGAATCTTTAAGAAATGAAGCCACAGTTGCTGTGTTTTTTTTTTTTTTTTGGTTCCACAGATAATTTTGATGTGCATCACAGGTTAAGAAACACTATTCGAGTAACTCAGTGGCTTCAATGTTGGTTTCATATTACAATGACTTGGGGACCTTTAAAATATATCTAGGCCAGTATCTCTGATTTAATCAGTTTGGAAAGAGCTGAAATGTGGGGTTTGGTTTTGTTTTTTTAAATACAGATCTGATTATAAGGTGAAGCCATAGGTGATAATCATCACAGTAACTGATTAACAACTAAACAAGAATCCAGTTCCTCATAAAATAATTTTTCTATTCTTTACCCTAATCCTAATATTCACCCCACTTTTAGAGAAAGAAGAGAATGGGAAAATCTTTTGCTCATCCACTCAGTGATATCCTAATACATGTGTACTAGGAATAAAATTGGTTAAGTTTAACACTACCATTTGATTACCAAAATCCCCTACCAAAAAAAAAAGAACACTAAAAATTCTTTAAGCTTAGCATGAAAATACACAAAACATTAAAAAGTTTCAAGAGGGGCGCCTGGGTGGTTCAGCTGGTTAAGTGACTGCCTTCGGCTCAGGTCATGATCCTGGAGTCCTGGGATCGAGTCCCGCATCGGGCTCCCTGCTTCTCCCTCTGACTCTCTCATTCTCTCTCTCTCAAATAAATAAAATCTTAAAAAAAAAAAAAAAGATTAAAAATTAAAATAAATAAATAAATAAATAAATAAAAAGTTTCAAGAATCCTCTAAAGGTTCTAAGAAGACATTAAGGTAACATAAAAAGCTATTAACATTCAATACAGTGCCATCTACATAATAATAAAATAAATATTAGTTGAGCAAATGAATTAAATCATTGATTCAGTGACAACCTCTCTGAGGTAACAAAATTTATGTTTTCTTGGGGTTTTCTTCCTTTCCTAAAATGAACCAGAGGCTTATCTTCCTATGCATTATTTTGAAGAATGAAAGGCAAAACAACATCTTAAAAATTTTATAAATCAAAATCATAAGGGAGAAAAAATTATGCTTACCTCCTCTTCCTCTTTCATGTGAGGAAGAAAATCTCTTGTAAAAGCCTCCAATCTCTCTTTTAGCTGTTTTGCATAATTTAACTGCTCACATTCATTCTAGAAACGTAAAAAAAAATTATACCCTATAAGTTTTGCTTCCTTATTTATATTATACTGATCATAGGAAGTAAGTTTAAAATACAACATAAAACCTCAGGAAAAAAACAGACTGACAAATAGCAAAGTGGTCTCTGTATTTTTTGAAGCATAAAAGATGTCCTTAAAATATCTTGCAAAGGAACCTTGATTTCTTTCAGTAATGTGATCTCATACTTCAAAATGTCATAAAAAGTCTAAAAATAGCAAGTATTTGCTCAAAACTTCTATTGATTTCTAATGCATACATTTATAATAATCTCTCTGTTTCAGTTTTCTTAATCTACGTCTGAGCAGTCCTCAAGAGCCTAGTGGACTCGATCACCAGAGTCCCTTCATACTCATCCAATGTACCCTCCACTACACAATCCACAACGTCTGTTACGTTACGCTGAGAGAAGACCATGTCTACTTCAAAAGGCCAGGTATCAACATACTTCCAAAGATAAGGGGCTCATGACATCCTGAAGTAAATCAGTCTAATTCTGGACAATAGCTAAAAGGTTTTCTCACATGAACTAAGATGCCATCTCCTCCCTGTAACAGCTATCACTTCTACATCAGCCCTCTCAACTTAAAACATGGAATTTTACAAAATAATAAAACTTTTAAAATATAGGAATATTTTACCCCTGCTGAGTCTTCTGTAGTCTCCTCCTTTTTGTACTAATTTATTCAACTGCTTCTCAATATTCCATCCAATGTCCTATTCTCTGAAGATTTTACACATTTTCCCTAAGCATCCCAAGTGGCTTCCATTTCCACTTCACATGCTAAGAATGATCAAATTTGCTTTTCCAAATCAAATTACTCTTCTGATCCTGAAGCCCATCTACACCTCCTCCTATTAATAAATGCTCACCTGGACTGCACAAGCAGTTCAAACTCAACATGTCCAAAATGGATCTTTTTATTCCCCAAGCCTTTTCTATATTCCCTAGAAATTTAGGCTCAATTCTCATTCTTATTTCCTTTCTCTTTCTGTTTTCCTTTTTCCTTTATATGCACACCCTACATGCTATCAATTTTATGTCCTATATAATTCTCAAGTCTGTCCCCTTCCCTCTATCTCCACTGGCTACTACTTTAGTTCAGATCTTAATCATTTTATTGAATAGGAATACATGAACATGATATAAAACTGAAAGAGTACAAAGAAGTATTCAATAAAAAGTAAATCTCCCTTCCATCACTACCCAGTACCCTACCCTCACCCAATTGCCCACTTCTCCACCAAGGAGTTACTGTGTCTTCTTCCAGACACTATTTCAATATTTTTGAGAACAGTCTTCCTGCTTCAGTCTTTTCTTTCCCTTCAACCCATCCTCCTCCTTGCTGTAAAAGTCTTTCTAGAACACAAATCTGTAAGTGAAAGGTGTGTGGTGGTTTGACACAGTTGCAACTTACGTCCATGTTTCACCAAGCCAGAAGGGAGACTGTAAATGAAGATCAGATTTCAAATTTCTAACAATATGTAAATATAATTAAAAGGAAAATCTTTCTATATCATTATCCTAAACTACACTCAAATATGGCTAATTCTATGTTATACAATTAAAAATTGTCCTGTTTAGGGCACCTGGGTGGCTCAGTTGGTTAAGCGACTGCCTTCGGCTCAGGTCATGATCCTGGAGCCCCGGGATCGAGTCCCGCATCGGGCTCCCTGCTCGGCAGGGAGTCTGCTTCTCCCTCTGACCCTCCTCCCTCTCATGCTCTCTGTCTCTCATTCTCTCTCTCTCAAATAAATAAATCTTTAAAAAAAAAAAAAAAAATTGTCCTGTTTAACAATCCCTGCACCCTAAAATATGGAAAAAGGAAAGATAGTAAACATTACAGCTAACATTCAATTTTTAAATAAATAGAATTTATAAAATAAAAGTATTCACTCAATCTCACCTTTAGTCA
>NC_138370.1:168187958-168208720 GCF_054177405.1 Leptonychotes weddellii | reverse complement strand
TCTGTCGATGGACATCTTGGCTCTTTCCACAGTTTGGCTATTGTGGACATTGCTGCTATAAACATCGGGGTGCACGTACCCCTTCGGATCCCTACTTTTGTATCTTTGGGTTAAATACCCAGTAGAACAGTTCACTGATTTTTAACATAAATCTGCATTTCATTAACCAGGTTTAAAATACATACAGAAATATACATTTATATTTCTACCCTGTAGTGATTTTAACAAAATACACTTCTTTATTATTGACAAAATCAGTCAGTGCATCTTTGTTACAAACCAGATTTTTCAGGTTGATATACTTAATTGCCTTTTTTAAAAAAAGATTTTATGTATTTATTTGACAGAGAGCAGGAACACAAGCAGGGGGAGTGGGAGAGGGAGAAGTAGGCCCCCCACCGAGCAGGGAGTCCGATGCGGGGCTCGATCCCAGGACCCTGGGATCATGACCTGAGCCAAAGGCAGACACTTAACATCTGAGCCACCCAGGCGCCCCCATAATTGGCTTTTATTATCATTTTAAGAAATAGAAAAAAGCATTTCTTTTTCTCAAGCTAATTTTTTTATTTGGCAGGATTACACAAAGATTAAAAAACTATTTCACTGGATTTTTAAAACTTTTTTTGATTGGTAAATATTTTACATGCTCGAAGTACATAGAAAGAAATGCACTGAGAAGACTCGCTCCTTTCCTAGTCCCCATCCAGCACTGTCCCTCATAGTCTTTTACAGATAACCATTTTTAATTAGTTTCTTGTTTATCCTTCAGGTCTTCATGCAAATTCAAGCAAATGTGAATATGCGTTATTTCCCTTCATTCCTCTTTCAATATTTTCTACGTTGTTCTGCACTTTGCTTTTTTCATTTAATAGTATATTCTGGATACTCCTTATCACTGTCTAGTTAGATTTCCTCATTTTTCTTTTTCTTTTTTTAGCTGTCATATATTCCATTTTGTGGACATACTCTAATTTATAGCCAATGCACTATAGGTACACACTTGTATTGTTTCCAGTCTTTGCGTATTAGAAATGATTTTTTTTTTTAATCTCTGTACCCAACGTTGAGGGCTCGAACTCAACCCTGATATCAAAAGTGGCATGCTCAGGGCGCCTGGGTGGCTCAGTTGGTTAAGTGACTGCCTTCGGCTCAGGTCATGATCCTGGAGTCCCGGGATCGAATCCCACATCGGGCTCCCTACTCAGCAGGGAGTCTGCTTCTCCCTCTCCCGCTCCCCCCTCTTGTGCTCTCTCTCTCTCTCTCTCAAATAAATAAATAAAATCTTAAAAAAAAAAAAAGTGGCATGCTCAGGGGCGCCTGAGTGGCTCAGTGATTAAGCATCTGCCTTCGGCTCAGGTCATGATCCCAGGGTCCTGGGATTGAGCCCCGCATCGGGCTCCCTGCTCTGCGGGAAGCCTGCTTCTCCCTCTCCCACTCCCCCTGCTTGTGTTCCCTCTCTCGCTGTGTCTCTCTCTGTCAAATAAATAAATAAACTCTTAAAAAAAAGAAAAAGTGGCATGTTCTACTGACTGAACCAACCAGGCGTCCCTAGAAACAATGTTTAAATGAATACATATTTCCTACATTTGCAGGGGTAACTGTCAGATTGTCTGAAGGGAATTGCTGTGTCAAAGAGGAAATGTATTTGTAAATGTGATAATTACAGTTGCCCTTCATAGAGTGGTCCATTCTATACTCCCAGCAGCCAAGTATGAGAGGTATTCCCTTTTTTTTGAGGGTGTTTGGGAACCACTGAAATATAATTGGAGTTTTTTTTTTTTAATATTTTATTTATTTATTAGAGAGAGAGCACAAGCACAGGCAGTGGCAGGCAGAGGGAGAGGGAGAAGCAGGCTCCCCTCTGAGCAGAGAGCCCAGACCCTGGGATCATGACCTGAGCCAAAAGCAGACGCCCTATGCCCTACCAACTGGGCGACCGAGGTGCCCCTAGGGGGATGTTTCTGATAGATAAGAAAATCTGTATGTAAAATCCTGAATAGTGTGGGAATAGTAGTTACAATGATAAATGATTTATCAAAAAGAAATTGCTGTGTTATAGGAAGGCGAAATTATAAAAGGCAGTGTTGAGGGCGCCTGGGTGGCTCAGTTGGTTAAGCATCTGCCTTCGGCTCAGGTCATGATCCTGGAGTCCCGGGATCAAGTCCCGCATCGGGCTCCCTGCTCGGCAGGGAGTCTGCTTCTCCCTCTGACCCTCCCCCCTCTCATGCTCTCTATCTCATTCTCTCTCTCAAATAAATAAATAAAATCTTTAAAAAAAAAAAAAGGCAGTGTTGAATTGACACCAGTGGTTTTTTTCCTTTTTTTTTTTTTTTTTCAACTGAACTGTATTTATCTTTGGTACATTTTTCTAAATAGACTGAAGGATGTGTAGAAGAATCAGAAGAATCTTTTGTAATCAAAATATTATGCTGCCTTCCTCCGTAACAGAAGTAACTCAAAAACAGGAGAGACACAAGTAAACGATTACCCAAGTCTATTTGCCTTAATCATTTCTTCTTCTGGATAGGCAATTAAAAGTTATTAAGGAATAAAGATTTTAGTTTGATGAGAAATTATTATCTTGGAGTCTTAGGTCAGTACTGGGGATAAAGACTTATCAATGTAATTTGTGAAGGATTGGTTTTATATTTCTGGTTATCAGTAAAACATTTTTTCAGGAGGCATTTGTTCATACCTTAAATACATTATGATAGTCTGTAAATATGAAATCTGCAGTGAAGCAAGAAATAGAATTTGCACCAGTTTTATTTCATTTAGCCAAATAGAAGGAAGATGAAGACAGTGACATTTCAAGTTATTTTAATTATTTTACTTTCTCTTGAAAATACTCTGCAAGTTTTATCAATTTTTATTAACATTTACAGTGAGTATATGTATCATCTAAAAATTTACTGGGTTGAAAGCCTTAAGAGCTTTTATAATTTAGAGAGAAGACAGCTAGGGGTCTAAATTTATATGTGATGATAAATAGGGGCACCTGGGTGGCTCAGTTGATTGAGTGTCCGACTCTTGATTTCAGTCCAGGTCATGATCTCAGGGTCATGAGATGGAGCCCCACATCGGGCTCCCTGCTGCCGAGTCTGCTCATGTCTCTCTCTCTCTCAAATAAATAAAGTCTTTTAAAAAAATAAATAAAATATTATGTGTGATGATAAGTAAGTTTATGGTATATGTACATATATACACATTTATGTCACATGAAAGTCACTTTATACATTTTTTCCTGCAGGATAAAATATAATCAAAAGCTAATTTACTATATAATGTTAGGTTTACTTTATTTTATTTACTTATTATAATGCTAGCTTTAATTTAAAAAATTTAAGAACCAGTTTCAGGTAAATATATTTAAATGAGCACTCTACTTGGGAAAGAAGTTAAATTTTGGTCCAAAAATTATTGCATTCTTGTTATTTGGCAAATATTATTTCAGGTAAGGGTTATTTTGAGACTATATTAAATTCATATGTAGTATACCTATGACTGTGAATGAAATTAACATTATAACTTTTTTTCATTTTTCTGTTACTTTTTTTTTTTTTGCATAAATTTTACCTTCCTCATGCGTTGTTATTAAATTCTAGAATTCTGAACTTGGGGAAAATCAGATGGTTGTCATTATAATGCGTCCTGGGAATAATTTGATTTTTCTTTTTTTCTTTTTCTTTTCAGGCCTGAAGCAAACAGCAATGAAGTTCAGCGTTTGTTGTGCCAGATTCTAAATAAGTTCTTGGGAAATATGCTAGAAAAAGGCCAGATTGATAATGTTTTATGCATAAAATGGATGAAGCTCTTCTTATTAGACTAAAAGATAAAATCCAAATGTGAGATACAGGCAATCCTGGCTCTTTCAAGACTTAAGACCTATGGGTAATGATTGCCCCATAAAGGTATGTGCTACTTCATAGTTTTTGTTTGATTTAAATGCACAGTATTTCAATTTTTCCTTATTAAATATATAATATATAATGAGAGAAGAGGGTGTGTGATACATGCACACATCCCATTTAAAGATATGTTGTTTCAATAGCAATCCTTTGATACCAAATGGGTATCCTATAATTTAAGTACCCAGAATTAGAGGAGACCCACAGGTCAAGCAAGGGTCACTTCCACAAGACTGCCCCCACTTCAGATACCAGCCACAAGTCTCAGGTATCCCCAAACTACTTGCACTTCTTCCTAACTAACTATAAATATGGGGGATTCCCATGACTGCCACACCCCCTCCTACTGTTTGAAAATTCTCTAGAATAACTGACAGAATCAAGTAAGTGCTGTGCTTACTATTACAGTTTTATTGTAAAGGAAACAACTGAAACAGGCAAATGGAAGAGATACATAGGGCAAAGTATGGGGGACAAGGAGTGCAGAGCTTCCATGACCTATGTGGGTATCCCACCTTCCCAGCATATTGATGTGTTCACCAACCTGGAAGCTTGAGCCTGGTTGTTTCAGGGTTTTTTATGAGATTTCATTGAGTAGGTATGTTGAATTAAATCATTGACTATTTGAACTCAATCTCTAGTCCCTCTCCCCTCCCTGAAAATAAGGGATGGACAATTTTGTTACTCATTACCTTACTTTTCTTTAGAGTTTACTTTAGTTTTAAGGCTACCTAGATGTATCCCAAAATATGTACTGTATCTTTGCCTTTTTTCACCTTAATATAAGTGGAGTTATATTACATATACACTTTTGTAACTATTTTTTTCCACTTAGTACTGCCCCAAAGGCAGACGCTTTTAGCATGACTGAGCTACCCATGCACCCCATGAACTAAACTCCTATCAGCATTCTCAAACATGTATAAGAATTTCTCTGGCTAATAATGCCTAGAGGCAGTGTTAGGGACTGGATTGTGTGTCCACAAAATTCATATGTTGAAGCCCTAACTCCCAGTACCTCAGAATGTGACTATATGTGGAGATAGGGTCTTTAAAAAGGTGATTAATTTAAAATAAGGCCTTTGAGAAGGGGCCCTCATCCAATCTGACTGGTGTTTTATAAGAAAAGGAAATTAGAACATGTCCATGTAGAAAGGAAAGGCCATGTGAGGGCACTGCAAGAGGACATCTATGTATAAGCCAAGAAAAGAGGCCTCAAGAACCCAAACCTGTCGACACTTTGATCTTTGGACTTCTAGCCTCCAAAACCAAGAAAATAAACTTCTGTTGTTTAAGCCACCTAGTCTATAGTATTTTTGTTATGGCAACCCTAGTGAACTAATAAAGTTAGAATTGTTAGATGGTAGGATTATGTACACGTTCAGCTTAAGTAATAATACTGATTTTTTTTTAAGTAATTGGACTAATTTGCAGTCCTACTAGCAGTGTATGAGAATTCTTGTTTTTCATTCTTGCCCAAAAGTGATACTGTCAGGCTTTACCTTTTCTAGTTTGATAGGGGGAGGAATGAAATCTTAACGGTCATTTTAATTGCATTTTCCTGACAGCTAAGAGTTGAATATCTTCATATGTTTCTTGTTTCTATATCAATAAAATGCCTTTTATATCTTTGTCTACTTTTTTTTATTGTGCCATGTTTGTTACTGATGGATAGAAGTTAATTTTAATGAAAGTAAGATTTATCCTTAAATGACCTGTCCTCTTTTTTGTCTTATTTAGGAAATTTTTCCCACCCCCAGGGTATAAAAAAAGATATTCTCTCAGTTTTTTTCTGAATGTTGTACTACATTTGAATCCTTCTACCTGGAATTTTTTTTTAATGTTTGGTTTGAGGGAAGTATATAATTTCATTTTTCCCCATATTAATAATTATTTCTCCTCAGCTGATCAACAATGGCAGCTTTGTCATATATCAGAGGTCTGCATGGAATGTGGTCCTCTTTCTGCTCTCTTTCGGTTATAATTTTTATCCACCACTAGACCAGCATCGCATAACCACCCCCTTTTTTACAAAGAGAAAGAGAGAGTGTGCGGGGGGTGGGGGAGAGAAAGAATCTTTTTTTTTTTTTAAAGATTTTATTTATTTATTTGAGAGAGAATGAGAGAGAGAGAGCAGGAGAGGGGGGAGGGTCAGAGGGAGAAGCAGATTCCCCGCTGAGCAGGGAGCCTGACGTGGTACTCGATCCCAAGCCTGGGCTCATGACCTGAGCCGAAGGCAGATACTTAACTGACTGAGCCACCCAGGCTCCCCCACATAGTCTTAATTATTATGTTTTTATAATCTTAATATTTGGTAGTATTTCAAAAATTTTTGTTTTAAATGATATATAACATATAATTGTTTAACAATCAACGTGTATGTGATCCTGAAACTGTCAAATGTGGGAATAGAGCTGAATAATTATATTTAAACATAGGAAATGGGTTTTGCTCCAAAGACTAAAAATTCTTTTCAAGGCAGCACAATTAAAACCAAACTAATGAGACTTTTAAAAGCCATTTCTAATATGAGACTCAAGTTTGGGGTATTTTGGATGGGGTTTTAGGTGAAAAAAGATGGTGGGCCATGAGTTGATAATTGATGAAGCTGATTTAGTGTATTTTTTTTTTTAAGATTTTATTTATTTATTTGACAGAGAAAGAGATAGGGAGAGCAGGAACACAAGGAGGGGGAGTGGGAGAGGGAGAAGCAGGCTTCCCACCAAGCAGGGAGCCCGATGCATGGCTCGATCCCAGGACCCTGGGATCATGACCTGAGCCGAAGGCAGACACTTAACGACTGAGCCACCCAGGCGCCCCTGATTTAGTGTATTAATTCCATAGGTTTCAGTGGTTTATTTTCTTTTTCCTTTTTTTTAAAAAGATTTTATTTATTTGAGAGAGAAAGAGCAAGCATAGGAGAGGGAGAAACAGGTTCCCCACAGCAGAGAGCCCGACTTCGGCTAGATCCCAGGACCCTGAAATCATGATGTGAGCCGAAGTCAGATGCTTAACCAACTGAGCCTCCCAGGTGCCCCAGTGGTTTATACATCACTTGTTAGATAATTATATCGGGTCCTTACTACTTTGTCTTTTTGTTTGTTAAGATTTTGTACTTAGCTCAGAGAATTCCATGCCTTCAACAGGCTAGTGATATCATGTTACGTACACAAAAGTTAATAGATACAAAAATCATACTTCTTTTTCACTATTATGAAAAATTTCAAAGCAGAGAGTAGTAAAATGAACATTATCAATATGTGGCCAATTTTGTTTCTGTTTCTTGCCCCCTGAATACTCCCCTCCCCCATATACACACATATACACATTTCTGCACCCTACTCTCAGCTAGAATTATTTTAAATCTTGGTCATGATAGCATTTCATCTAATATCCAGTGTTCAGGGTTTTCTAATTTTCTAAAAAGTCTTCACCCCTGTTTCTTTGAATTGGAATTTAAACCATGTCCATACATTTTGTATGGTTAATATTTCTTACCATATCTTTTATTTATTTTTTTTAAGATTTTATTTATTTATTTGAGAGAGAGAATGAGATAGAGAGCATGAGAGGGGGGAGGGTCAGAGAGAGAGGCAGACTCCCCGCCGAGCGGGAGCCTGACGCGGGACTCAATCCCGGGACTCCAGGATCATGACCTGAGCCGAAGGCAGTCGCCCAACCAACTGAGCCACCCAGGCGCCCTCTTACCATATCTTTTAATACATAACAGGCTGTCCTTGCCTCCTTGACATTTATTTGTTGTAGAGATTAGGTCATTTGTCTAGTTGGATTTTTCATATCCTGGATTTGACTGATTTCATCCTCATACTATCACTCAAGCTATTCTATCATGTGTATTTCCTATAAACTGATAGTTAAGTTTAATCATGGCTACATTAAAGTTTTAACTTTGGGGAGGTGGGGGGGTTAAAAATACTTATGTAGTGGCTTATAAACAAACGGTCTGTTACGTTGATATCAAGAGGTGAAAGACTTCGATAACATTTTTGAAACGGTGCCCTAATATATATGAATAATGGATTATAAAGCAGTGATATAATTTCTATAAACCGGGTTCCTTTATATCTTATCTTCTCTAACCTCATTATTTATAGAAACGGGCAAACTAAGACCCAGAGAGTTAAGTATTTGCCAAAGGCCAAACATCTAATTTAATAGTAGAAATAAGGTTCTTGGGGCACCTGGGTGGCTCAGCTGGTTAAACGTCTGCCTTCGGCTCAGGTCATGAACTCAGGGTCCTGCGATCAAGCCTGGCATCGGGCTCCATGCTCAGCAGGGAGTCTGCTTGAGATTCTCTCCTCCTGCCCCTCCCCCTGCTAGTGACTTGCGCCCTCTCTGCCCCACCTCAAATAAAATCTTTAAAAAAAAAAAAAAGAGGGCTCCTTTCCACCTTCCATTCCTTTAAAAAAATTTTTTTTAAAGATTTTATTTATTTGACAGAGAGAGAGACAGCGAGAGAGGGAACACAAGCAGGGGGAGTGGGAGAGGGAGAAGCAAGCTTCCTGCTGAGCAGGAAGCCTGATGTGGGACTCGATCCCAGGACCCTGGGATCATGACCTGAGCCGAAGGCAGACGCTTAACAACTGAGCCGAAGGCAGACGCTTAACAACTGAGCCATGCAGGCACCCTCCTTTTAAAATTTTGCCTCTAAAGGTGTTTGTGTATCAAAAAAGAGGTGGTCAGGATAGCATTTCTGCTCATCCAACTAGTTTTTATGACTGAGAAGGTAAGACATAGTAAGTTGTAAACTTTCAACTCCCTTGAGTCGTTCTGTTTTTTTGCACTGCCAGTGTGGTAACTAAGACCCGACTTTTAAAAGTAATAGAGAAGGGCCTTAGATAGGATCTAGGCCTGAAGCCTGGTATATCCAGGATAGGAAGAATGCAATAAAATCTTTTCTTTTTTTCCTTGAAGATTTATTTATTTATTTGAGAGAGAGAGAGAGAGCACGAACCAGGGAGGGGCAGAGGGAAAGGGGAAAAAACTCCTCACTGAGCACAGAGCGCGGGGCTAGATCCCATGACCCTGGATTATGACCTGAGCTGAAATCAAGAGTCGGATGCTTAACCATGCACCTACCTCTAGTGCCATCTAGTTGCCCCTGTAATAAAATCTATAGGCCACAGTAGTAGTAGGTTATTTGGTCCTAAATAATTTCTATTTATGGTACTTGTTCACCTCATTTCTTTTTGTGCTAGTATGCTTTGCCATTTTGGTTTCTATTTGTCCTATAAATATTGCATGTAAGTTAATACTAATTTGAAGAAAATGAGTTATGTAACAAAATACAGGAAAGCTAGAGGGAAGTTACATTCTTCTACAGCTTATATAACTGAACCGATGCTTTGAAATCAGTGATGCGAAAAAATCTTTTATAAGCCTGGTTACCCTTCACTGAGATCATCTTAGAGTTGCTTCATCTGTTTGATATGTAAAAGTGGCCTGCGTGGCAGGCTCACTGTTTTCTTTTTTCGTGACTCCCAGTGGACTGATGGGAATTTGCAAAAACAATAGTTGTAGGTATATGACAAATTAATTCATCATTAAAAGCCATTACCTTGATTATTTTATTTATTTATTTATTTATTTATTTATTTATTTATAGATTTTATTTATTTATTTGACAGACGCAGCAAGAGAGGGAACACAAGCGGGGGTAGTGGGAGAGGGAGAAGCAGGCTTCCCGCAGAGCAGGGAGCCGGATGCGGGGCTCGATCCCAGGACCCTGGGATCATGACCTGAGCCGAAGGCAGACGCTTAACGACTGAGCCACCCAGGCACCCCTATTTATTTATTTTTTAAAGATTTTATTCATTTGAGAGAGACAGAGCACACAAGCAGGGGGAGAGGCAGAGGGAGAGGGAGAAGCAGACTCCCCACTAAGCCAGCCAGGAGCCCAATGTGGGGCTCGAGCCCAGGACTTAGAGATCATGACCTGAGCTAAAGGCAGACACTTAACCATCTGAGCCACTCAGGCGCCCCCTCCTTGATTAATTTCTAACACAGTAGAAATATGTTAGCTGATAGGGCTTTGTAAATATATAATGCAACTAATATATAAACAACAGAGAAAGACTCCCAAATAAATACAATGAAAATAAAAATTGGGGAGCATTTTATTTAATGTGATGAGTGTGCTGTCTTTATAAGTTCATTCCAGTCTGGAATACACCAGGGCAATTCTCACATGTCTCATACACTATTAACACCTGTTTCTTTCTTGTGTTTTTAATTGGATTAAGTATTAAAAGTACTAATAAGTACTACAGTTATTCTGTAATGTAATTTGTAATGTACGGCCTTACTCATCCAAGAGAATGATAAACTTAATGTCTCATAAGCATTGTTTAGTGTTTATGAAAAATTAATGTTTTATGTTCTTTAATTCTCAAGTATAACTCAGTTTTTGATTCAGAGTTTTAGAAAGCAAGTGACTATCCAGATATTTTTCTTGAATGCATCAAATGTTGTTTTTCTGGGACATAATGGTTAAAAGGTTAAGGCAGGACAGTAATGATAAAAAATAGACAAAATATATGAAATACTGTTTTTCAAGACACTGGACAATGAAGGACATGAGCCCTCAGGGAGAGGAAACAAACAGGGTGAGTTCTATGATTGCTCCAGCTTACTGCCTTGAGAGGATTTCCCGGCCACAACACAGGGAGGGGGGAACAGGGAGAGCCTGGTAGAATCTTTGACGAGATAGCTGAGAGTCTGGTGAAACCAATGTGGCTAGAGTTTACGGCACAGAGTACTAGAGAGAAGAGAGCTGCATAGGAAAAGAACTCTAAAAACTCCTTGAGTTTTCAGGTGAGTACTAATCAGTGCATGTAGCTGAGGACATTAATTACCTGAGGCCGAGGAAAAGACCACTGAAAGTAATAGAGCATCTCAAAAAGGCTGGGAATAATGGCTGTCCCCACAAGACAGACTGGAAAACCTCATCATTCTCAGAGCATTGGGTATAGTACATAGAAGGGTTTCACCTCAGTTGTGGGGAATAATTTGTCCTTGGCTGAGCATTGTTCTGTCTTGCCCTGTGTTTAAAGCAAGACCTGAAAGCATCAAATCGTTTCCAAGTAACTGTACTAGAACAAAGATTTATAGGAATGCAAAAATACCCAGTACCCAGAAAGATAAAATTCCTAATGTCTGGCATCCAATCAAAAACTATCAAAGAGGGGCACCTGGGTGGCTCAGTTGTTAAGCGTCTGCCTTCAGCTCAGGCCATGATCCCAGGGTCCTGGGATCAAGCCCCCATCAGGCTCCCTCCTCAGCGGGAAGCCTGCTTCTCCCTCTCCCACTCCCCCTGCTTGTGTTCCCTCTCTTGCTGTTTCTCTCTGTCAAATAATAAAATCTTTTTTTTTTTTTTTTATTTATTCATGAGAGACAGAGAGAGAGAGAGAGAGGCAGAGGGAGAAGCAGGCTTCCAAGGAGCAGAGAGCCCGATGCGGGACTCGATCCCAGGACCCTGGGATCATGACCTGAGCCAAAGGCAGACGCTTAACCATCTGAGCCAGGCGCCCCAAATAATAAAATCTTAAAAAAAAAAAAATTATCAAAGATGTAAATAGGTAGGAAAATAGGACCCATAATGAGACAGATCAATTGAAACTGACATAGATGTTAGAATTTGCAGACATTATATTGTAACTATTCCAATTGTTAAAAAGTTAGAGATATGGAAGATGGAAAGACAAACTTAGAGATAAATGTGTGAAATATAAAACACCAGGTGGGAATAATGGCAGACTTGACATTGCAGCAGAAAAGATTCATGAGTTTGAAGACCTATCAATGGAAACTCCAAAATCCCAGAAAACTTTAAAAAGCATCTAATAATACTATAACAGACTAAGGAGTGGAGAAGAAATATGAAGAAGCTTTTGAAGAAATTAGATCTAAAAAGTGTCTAAATATGATGAAAACTCTAAACCCACAGATCCAAGATCAATGAGTCCCAAGTACAAGAAGCATGAAAAAAAAAGTACACCAAGGCACATAATTGTTTCGTACCAATGAAAGAAAAAAGAGAGACTAGAGGGTAAAGGCACTATTGAAGTAATTTGGAAACAAGGTTAAAATATGAGAATTACCTCAGATTTCTTTTGGGAAACAAATTGTAGAAGTCAGCATACATAATGTACTAGAAAGAACCTGTCAACCTAAAATTCTATGCCCAGAGAAAATACATTTTAAAAAACAAAGGCAAGGGGTACCTGGGTGTGACTCAGCAGGTTAAGCGTCTGCCTTTAGCTCAGGTCATGATCTCGGTTTCCTGGGATCAAGCCCCATGTGGGTTCCCTGCCCGGCGGGGAGTCTGCTTGTCCGTCTCCCTCTGCCCCTGCCCCCTGCTTGTGTGCTCTCTCTCAAATAAAATCTTGAAACAAAAATAAAAACAAAGGCAAAATGCTCTTTCAGACTAAAGGTGAAAGAATTCATCACTAGCAGATCTATTACACGAGAAATGTTAAAGGAAGTCAAGTCTTTTCAGGCAGATGGAAATACACTAGAGAGGAAAAAACTGTGGTCTGCAACCTGTTACTTAACTGTCGGTAAGCTAAGAATGGATAGTATGTTTTTAAAAAAGATTTTATTTATTTGCGGGAGAGAGAGCATGCTCACAAATTGGGGTGAGGGGCAGAGGGAGAAGCAGACTCTTCACTGAGCAGGGAGCCCCGCCCCTGGGCTTGACCCCAGGACCCTGAGATTATGACCTAAGCTGAAGGCAGCTCAACTGACTGAGCCAGCCAGGTGCCCTGGATTGTACCTTTTTTAGAGGCCCCAATATTGATGATTTTTGAAGCTGGGTATTAGGTGCATGATGGTGTTCATTATACTCTTGTTTTCTATTCTTTTTTTTTTTCTATTCTTATATTTGAGATTTTCCATCAAAATATTTTTTTAATTTACCCAACAATATATTATCTACTGTAAATAAATCTAATTCAGTTTCGTTGTGATGCTATATTTAGATGACAGAAATCCTGTACTAACTGATCTTGCAATATATATCCAATAAAGTGTTATGCAGTTCTCATCAAATTGGATTTTGAAATCTCTACAGACTACAGTAATAAGTACTGCTTCTAAATGTTCTGTAATAGTAAAAAAAAAAAAAAGCTACTGTGGTGTCACTCTGCATAGGTTTTAATTAATAGCTGAGACTTAAAAGTATACACACCATATCCAAACATGCTGAAAGAAAATATGTGTGTTGTTTTTCCTTCTGTTTTGCAATCTGCTTTAAAGATGATAAGAAGGTTTTATCAGTAACAGTGGTGGACTAAGAAATTAGACTGGGGACTTGAATGCATTTAGCATTTGCTGTTTAAAATAAACATTTTTCTCCATATTGTCATTATTTTACATTCCAGATCCAGCAGTTGAGCTTGAACACTGTTTTCACTTCATACTTTAAAAATTTATTTATTTATTTATTTATTTACTTGAGAGAGAGCACAAATGGAGGAGAGGAAGAAGCAGGCTCCCTGTCGAGCAAGGAGTGCGATACAGGGCTCTATCCCAGGACCCTGGGATCATAATGACCTGAGCCAAAGGCAGCTGCTTAACCGACTGAGCCACCCAGGTGCCCTCCAAAAAAATTTTTTATAAACTTTTTTTAAAAGTAATCTCTGCATCCTACATGGGGCTCAAACTCATGACCTTGAGATCGAGAGTGGCATGCTCTACCACCTGAGCCAGCCATGTGTTCCTTCACTTCAGACTTTTTTATTATTTTTTAAAATATGGTTTATGTGCAATTTGTATTAGTTTGATTAAAATGTTACAAGTTACAAATTTGAAAATGTCACACTACACATGGACTGAACATCTGTAGCTGAAAATCTTGATACTTTCTGTCAGCAGCAGATGAAATGCCTTCACACATTAAGCCACAAGTAATTGGATTATATTAACCAAACATTTAATTGTACAATTATTAGCCTTCCCAATACAGTGATAGTTAAATTGACCATCTTATACCAGGAAAGCAAATGAGAAGGCAGCAAACTATCCTAGCAATTCATATTTTATTTATTACCTCCTTTCCATTACTTGTTTCTCATTAACAGTTGCCAAGGTTGGTCCTGGTATTTGTGGCAATAGACATAGTCCTTGCTCAGACTTTAAGCAAGTTGCTCTGGCATTTTGTATAAAAAGATTTGCTGGTTTCAATTCACAATTAGCTTGTGACCCGTTGTTTGAGAAAGCACTATACTATGCCATTTAATTTGCATTTAGAGGCAATATAAGACTTTGTTTAGTCTCATTTGAATGCAATGATGAGTCTTTTCAGATCTACATGTCAAATAGGAGAATACTGCTTAGTATGAAACTCATAAAGACTACAGGTTGTTTGGGACACCTGGGTGGCTCATTCAGTTATGCGTCTGCCTTTGGCTCAGGTCATGATCCCAGGGTCCTGGGATTGAGTCCCGCATCACATTGGGCTCCCTGCTCAGCGGGGAGTCTGCTTCTTCCTGTGCCTCCTGCTCTCCCTGATTGTGTTCTCTCTCTCTCTGACAAATAAATAAAATCTTTTAAAAAGATACAAGTTCTTTAACATGTGTTAAATAAAACTTCCATTTTAACAAATACGAATTCCTGTAGAAAATGCCAAGTGTTACTTATGTTAGGCACTTATTTTTTAAATAAAGATCTATTTATTTAGAGAGCACAAGTTGGGGGGAGGGGCAGAGGGCGAGAGATAATCTTGAGCAGACTTCCCATGGAGTGCAGAGCTAGATGCAGGGCTCAATCTCACGACCCTGAGATCATGACCTGAGCGGAAATCAAGAGCCGGATGCTTAACCGACTGAGCCACCCAGGCGCCTGCTAGGCACTTTGATGATGTTTTATCATGGATTGCCATAAAGGTTAAAGACCTTGCCCATGACCATGTGGTTGTTTAGTGAAAGAGCCAAAGAACCTAAGTACTGTGACATGTATTCAAATGTCCTTTACACTTACCATGATTAAATTCATTAAGCATGGGATGAAAAAAATTTTTTTTTAAAGATTTTATTTATTTGACAGAGAGAGACACAGCGAGAGAGGGAACACAAGCAGGAGGAGTGGGAGAGGGAGAAGCAGGCTTCCCACTGAGCCGGGAGCCCAAAGCGGGGCTTGATCCCAGGACCCTGGGATCATGACCTGAGCCGAAGGCAGATGCTTAACAACTGAGCCACCCAGACGCCCCGGGATGAAATTTCTTGATTAATAGTTTGAATTTATAATAGTACTAATATAATTTATAATTTCCCTTTACACCGAGAAGCATTCTACAACTAGTAATTTCTTTTTAAGTGAGTCTTATTTAATACCAGTGGACTGAAAACAGTGCCAGTGTTTAAAACCCCGATCTAGTTAGCAATTTGGGTGAGTTTTCTCCATTAATACCACATTGCCTAACAGGCTGCAGTTTCATCAAAATTATAGCAAACAACAAATACCTCCTATATTTAAAATGTGAAAAGTCATGTCAATCTAAAAGATTTGAATTACATGAACGAGATAACGAAATGGTATTTGTTTGTTTGTTTTATCCAAAATGTGTTTATTGGGATAGTTTCTCATCTTGATTCAGGGGCTTTTAGTGCTGCATCCTTCTGTAAGCCTTGCTTTCCTCTTGTAGGCTTAAAGGACAGTGGAGCAACCAACACGCAGAACTGTTGATGCGTGCTTACGGATGGTGGTGATTTTGCAGCATCCTGGGCACTTCCCATCCATGAAATAGGAGGTGGGGCTCTGCAGTAGGTGCTTCTTCTTGTTCTTCCTCTTCTCTCCTGGGGACTGGTGGAGGAGGTCCTTCTCAAGGGTCATATTCTCAAGAGGAGGTCGTCACCACCAGATAAATAGTCTAAAAAGAGTGTCAACAGGAGCTTGAGGCAATTCTGTCTGCAGTGGGCCACAAGAAGAGTGAATCAGCTTCCTCTTGCTTCAGCCCAAGGGTTTGGCATGTGGTCATGAACATTTCACTTGTGACCCAGATTCCTTTGGAGGGGTCCTTTGGAGAACATAGGTGCACATATACTGTAGTCAGAGTCCTGGCAACAGTCAAATGCATCTCAGGTGAGAGCCGTGTTTTTTGTTTTTTTTCCTTTTCTAAAAGGCCAGAATTTCTGTGTGATTTTGGATCGAGGGCCAGAGAGTCTCACCGTAAATTTCTCTTCCTTTCTTCAGATAAACTTGAGCTCTTCTCAAGTGGCATAAAAATCAGTTTTCTTACATTTAAAAACATTTATCATGATTTTCGTAGGAACAAATCTCTGCTAGGCAGAGGAGTTGGTGAGGGGTGTAGGAAAGGGGGAGACAGATGTAGCTTAGAGCATATACCTTGAGCATTCCTGTGGGCATTCTGAGACTCAGATAATATTAAATACACTAGGGAGACTGGTAGGATGGCCCTGTAAAAAGTTTCACCAAATTTGCTGGGTAACTTAAGCAAGGCAGATCATCCTAAGGGAAAAAGAAATGAGTTGGACAAGTACTAAAACCATTGTTGGAGTGAAGGAGGAATTCTGAATATGATGTACCTCAAATTTGTCCTGGCTCAGATCCCTGAGAGTGTATCTGGTCCCCAGGGAACTAGAGGCAACCCTACTTTAACAGTATTTCACAAGAAAGAAAGCACCAAAGCTTATGATGACCATCGGAATTCAGGGCTCAGAGGAAGACTGGGAGAACCACAGTGGCTCACTTATCATGTGGGGTAGCAGTGTAGCTATAGTGGGAGAGAATCTGCTACTGAGCATGTGGGAGACATTCCTGGGGAGTCAGGAGTATGTTGCAGTATGGTGGATTTTGCTGAAGCTACAAGTCCTGCACTTGCTAGAGGAACAATGAATCATAAAGAGTAATGATATCATGACCTCATCTGTACCTGTGGGCTGTTGGGGCCTGGGAAAATATAGTTATATAAGGATGAACAAAAGTGTCCCTACTTGGGGACGCCTGGGTGGCTCAGTCAGTTAAGCGGCTGCCTTCAGCTCAGGTCATGATCCCAGGGTCCTGGGATCAAGTCCCACATGGGGCTCCTTGCTCAGCAGGGAGCCTGCTGCTCCCCCTGCTTGTACTCTCGCTCACTCTCTCTCGCCTATGCTCTCTCTCTAGCAAATAAATATAATCTTTAAAAAAAAAAAAAGTACCCCTATTTTGACAGAGGGCCCACTTTAGTGAGGAAACAGACACATTCATATCAATGAAAATAAAATGCAATATATTCACCATTTAAATGAGATACTGCACTGGATGCCTTATTGAACAGCACAAAGGAGTATTTGGGTCCTATTCTGTAGAAATTGGGGTGCCATTACACTTTTTAACTAAGGGAGAGTCATTTAGCATATCTATGTTTTAGAAACACTTCTGACTGGTTGGTTTGGTGGAAGGATTGAATGAGAAGAAGCTAAAATCAAGGAGACTGGTTGTTCAATCAGAAGGTCAATTGGGCCTAAATTAGGTGTGTATTAGTGTGAATAGAGAAGAGGGGATGGATCAGAGATGTTTAAGAGGACTATGTATCTTATTAGATATTGAAGTGATGGAGAGTGAGAGCTTTAAAATAACTGAAAAACCTTTAGAGGCAGTATTTCTTTTTTTAAAAAAATTTTATGAGTAATTTCTACACCCGTCGTTGAGGCTTGAACCCAACCGCAAGATGAAGAGTCACATGCTCCAGCCACTGAGCTTGTGAGGCTCCCCCTGGAGGCAGTATTATGTACACTAAAATATACAGAGTCTGGGACTATACTGCCTAGATTTGAATCTTGGCTCTGCTGTTCTGGGATTGCCTTGGGCAGATCATGCATCCTGTGCATCTCAGTTCTTTCATCTGTAAAGTGGGGATGGTAATAGTACCTACACTTCATACAGTCATTCGGTGTGAATAGATATAATTTAATACCAGAAAAATTTAATACAAAAAATGCACTCTTCCTTAGAAGAGTGCCTGATACTCAAGTTTGTTTGCAATCATTATTCTAGCTAGGGTAGGTAACTAGATGAGCAGCAATAAAAGTCACCGAAATGAAAATACAGAGGATTGGCAAACTCAGAGGACAGAGAAAATGGTGAGTTCATTCCTGGACATACTGAATCTGGAGTTCCTGACCCATGGTAGTCACATACTGTTTGTTGCATAGTAATAGAAATGAGCAGGTTTTTCCTTTAAAAAGTGCTTTGATCATATACTAGATACTGTCATATGCTCTATACCTGTATAATCTCAATTCTCACACAGTCCCTGTCAGATAGGTAGTATTATTTCCATTTTAGTTTATTTAACAGAATAATGAACAGGTTTGTAGCTTAACAATATTAACAAAGGCCTCATTTCCAGAAGGCAAAAGAAGTTCTGATTTACTGTGCTGGTGGTGAGTGAGGAAGTAGACCAGCTGAGATTTGAACCCAGACACTCTGATTCCAAAGCTGGTATGCTGAACCATTACAATGGCTTGAAAAACATTTCAAAACCTTTGGCTCCTAATCTCTCTCTCTCTTTTTAAGATTTTGTTTATTTATGGGGCACCTGGGTGGCTCAGTTCATTGAGCATCTGCCCCTTCGGCTCATGATCCCAGGGTCCTGGGATGGAGTCCCACATCGGGCTCCCTGCTCAGGGGGAGTCTGCTTCTCCCTCTCCCTCTGCCATTCCCCCTGCTTGTACTGTCTCTCTCTCTCTCTCTGTCCAATAAATAAAGTCTTAAAAAAAAAAAAGACTTATTTATTTTTTTGAAGCGAGGGGGTAGCAGCAGAGGGAGGGGGAGAGAGGAATTCCAAGCAGACTGCGCTGCGTAGCTCATCCTGGGGCTCGATTTCACAACCCTGAGATCATGACCTGAGCCGAAATCAAGAGTTGGGCACTCAACTGACAAGCTACCCAGGCGCCCCCCCCCTCAGTATCTCTTAATACTAGAGTCTATTAAGAAGTGGCATCCTGGGCGCCTGGGTGGCTCAGTTGGTTAAGCGACTGCCTTCGGCTCAGGTCATGATCCTGGAGTCCCGGGATCGAGTCCCTCATCGGGCTCCTTGCTCAGCAAGGAGTCTGCTTCTCCCTCTGACCCTCCCCACCTCATGCTTTCTCTCTCTCTCTCAAATAAATAAATAAAATCTTTAAAAAAAAAAAAAAAAAAGAAGTGGCATCCTATTTTATGCAGTGTTGGATGCTTAATAATAAGAATACCTGTAATTTATTCTATGGCTATTATGTGTCAGGCATTACACATATATTGTCTTCAGTCTTCACAATACCCCATCAAGTGTTATAATTGATATTTTAAAGCAGTGGAAACTAAGGCTCAGAGATGTTTAGAAACTTGCCCAGAGTTGCATAACTACTAAGCAAGAGAGGAGAGCTCAGGTCTATTTATTCCCAGAGTCTGTACTATTATCTTACAAATTTAGCTGTATTACGTTTAATGTATCATGTCACGTTTTGCAAGTGATACCATGAGTTTCATGAATTCTACAGCCACCTCATCAAGTTCGAAAAACAGTTTTGATTATGGAAGCACAGTAACTGGAATAGTATTTTCAAACTATAGTTACATAAGAATCATATACAGAGCTTGAGACTTTGCCCCAAATGTGCTGAATCGAATGTCTAAGGGTGAGTCTTAGAAATCAAATCTTTAAAAGGACCTGATATAGTTCTAATGAAGGTTCTCCAAGGACCATGTTTTGAGGAATGCTACAAGGACAGGGTTGGTTCAGGAGCTCTTGGCATCTGAGCTCCCTGGGTGAAGTCTTTCTTTTTTTGAAAATTTTTTAAAAAGATTTTATTTATTTGTCAAAGACAGAAGGAGAGAGAGCATAAGCAGAGGGAGCTGCAGAGAAGCAGGCTCCCTGCTGAGCAAGGAGCCCAATGTGGGACTTGATCCCAGGACCCTGGGATTGTGACTGGAGCCGAAGGCAGACAACCAACTGAGCTACCCAGGTGTCCCTGGGTGAAGTCTTAGGGCATTTTTATTGCCAGTACCATAGCTTATTACCTCCTAGTTATTATTTCAGGTCTTCTATTATTAATTTAGCTGATCACAACCACTTAGATAAGAACCTTGAAGCCATGTGCTTCTGCCTCCTGTGCTGTCAGTATATTATTTCCCACTTCCTCCACCCCTTTTCACGGATGAAACTCCCAGCAAAGCTGCATGGAGGGACTTGCACTTCACAAAAAATGAAATATGATAGCTGTGTAAGAGGAAGAGCATTGCGGCGTGGTGAAAACATCAGACCTGGATTCGAGTCCTACTTCTTTTTTTTAAAGATTTTATTTATTTATTTGAGAGAGAATGAGATAGAGAGCATGAGAAGGGGGAGGGTCAGAGGGAGAAGCAGACTCCCCACTGAGCAGGGAGCCCGATGCGGGACTCGATCCAGGGACTCCAGGATCATGACCTGAGCCGAAGGCAGTCGCTTAACCGACTGAGCCACCCAGGCGCCTACGGTCTGTGTTTTTAATGTAATCAGATTTTCCCTCTTAAAATGAATTTTGAAACTTGAGTTGATATAATAGAAAGTAGATTTAATATGGCAATGGAGGTAATGGAGGATTTGAATATTATTTTGAGCTTTGATTTGAATCAAGTTTCTTGATAAGGTATATGCATTTAAACATGAGGATTTAATTGCCATTAAATGTAAAAATTAAAATTACATCTGAATAGTCATTTTCTTTGGTTGAATAGAATTAAAGAAAATGACCGTATATATATTTCTTTGTATTCATTGATTTGTAGCTTTCCTTCAAGTCCTTTTACTTTCTCATGTGCTGATGTACTAGGTTTCCATGTTGTACTATTACAATGCCTCTACCTCAGAAAAGTACA
>NC_138370.1:168169407-168187458 GCF_054177405.1 Leptonychotes weddellii | reverse complement strand
ATTTATCGAGATAATCTTAGATCATTTTTTGGACTACAGCCATAGCCTTCTTTCATTTTTCCTTTGTAATGATTAACATGACCTTTATTGATTTCTGCTTATTGACTTTCGCTAAAACAAAAACAGTATGCAAAGAGAAAGGTGCTAGACAGAGCGTGACCGTCTTGTTATTTCGTTCTATAGAAACCAATTCTTCGTGAAATTAGTTTCATTATGATTGCTTAGACAGGCGTAACTAAGATGAGTAGTCACTTCATCATGCAACCCCAGAAATATTCCCACAATTATAAAGATTGCCATAAACAAAATGAAAGAGAATAGCAGGAGCCAGCTCTGGAGTCTCCTGTTTTCAGGATCGTCCCCCATACTTGGACCTTGTCAAACAGCATGAGTAGCTTGGCTCGCGCCAATTTATTTATTTGACAGAGACACAGTGAGAGGGGGAACACAAGCAGGGGGAGTGGGAGAGGGAGAAGCAGACTTCTTGCGGAGCAGGGAGCCCAATGCGGGGCTCAATCCCAGGACCCTGGGATCGTGACCTGAGCCGAAGGCAGATGCCCAACTGACTGAGCCACCCAGGCGCCCCAGGAGAGATTTCTCTTGACCAGTTCTCCACATCACTGTTTTTCACTGAATTACGCTAAATTGTGTGACCTATCTCACCAGCCACCTTTACTCCTGCCTATACCTTCAGATCTATACCCTTCAGTTCTAACTTTGTTTCTGATCCCAATGGTCCTCTCAAGTGAGTGGGAGAAATCCATTCACCAGACAAGTAATAATAAGTAATCTTAAGATAATGGGTGTTTAGGCTTTAACACTATGACTTCCTGGAAGAACTCTTGGAATGTAGAATTTATACTAAAACATAACAGACCTTATGGGGAAAATAGGATCAGGATCATACCATACAACTTTGTTAACTAGAGCAATAACAAAAGAAAAATGATGTAAAATGTATTCAGGGGGCGCCAGGGTGGCTCAATCAGTTAAGTGTCTGCCATCGACTCAGGTCATGATCCCAGGGTCCTGGGATTGAGCCCCATGTCGGGCTCCCTGCTCAGCCAGGGAGTCTGCTTCTCCCTCTGCCCCTCCCCTTCTGCTCATGCTCTGTCTCTTGCTTTCTCTCTCCCAAATAAATAAATAAAATCTTTAAAAAAAAAAAGTAAAACGTATTCAGGATTTGTTTTAATGAGGTCCAATAAGACACACAGAAATGGCTGTCACAAAGTAGGAAGTTTTTATACTCTCAGATCCCTAGAAACAAGGTAGAGCATGCTAAGCCACACAAGGAGGGCCACATGGGGAAACACTAGGATTGGTCAGGAGGCAGAGGGAGTGGAAGGGAAACTGGAAAACCCTGTATTGTGGAAAAAGTCTGTATTTTCTAGGGAAGGAATGAGTGATGCAGGGTAAGTAGGCTAATCAGATTTAGAATTGGATTTTTATTAATTTCAACAAAATTGTCCCTGGGATGATTAGGGCCAAGGGGAATATTGCCAGAGTGTAAGAGCCCAATTGGGCGGGGGAGGTACAGGTGTGCAAGTAGGGTGGGCTCTGGTATGGTTAGTTTGCATGTGAAAGTTGTGCAAGCTGGGTTGAGCTGTTTGCTGTCAGCCATCCCTAGGATAGTTCTGGGGGATGATCAGTCAGTCCTTCCTTGATTAGTGAGAACCCAGATGCCAGACAGCATCAAGAATACAGATAATAACAAAATATAGATAATGCAAACAATTCTGATAAAAGTTATTAACACTGTAAGATTTTGAATTTCTTTAAAAAAAAGATTTTATGTATTTACGGGTTGTTTTTTTTTTGAAGATTTCATTTATTTATTTGAATGAGGGCGCAAGAGAGAACATGAGCAGAGGGAGAGGGAGAAGCAGACTCCCCACTGAGCAGGGAGCCAGAGTTGGGGCTCAATCCCAGGACCCTGGGATCATGATCTGAGCCAAAGGCAGCCAATTAACCAACTGAGCAACGCAGGTGCCCCATTATTTGTGTATTTGAGAGAGTGCACATGGCACATGTGAATGGGGGGGGCAGGCTGAGGGAGGGGGAGAGGAAAAGAATTCCAAGCAGACTCTGCACTGAGTGCAGGCAGCCCAAAAAAAGGATCAATCTCATGACCCCGAGATCATGACCTGGGCCCAAACCAAGAGTGAGATGCTGCCAGAGTCCAGCTCCAGCTGGGGTGGGTCTCTCGTAGGAAAGGACGGCCTTGGCGAATGAGGAGACACAGACACAGGATCAGGTTGCAAGCATCTCCTCCTGACAGCCTCGGAGGAACTTTATTTCTATGTTAGGATATTTTTGTTTTTCCATACTTTCATAACGTGATTATGGTTTTTTTACAATTTATCGAGATAATCTTAGGTCATTTTCTGGATTACAGCCATAGCCTTCTTTCATTTTTCCTTTGTAATGATTAACATACCTTTATTGATTTCCGCTTATTGACTTTTGCTAAAACTAAAAAGCAGTACGCAAAGAGAAAGGTGCTAGACAGAGCGTGACCGTCTTGTTATTTCGTTCTATAGAAACCAATTCTTCGTGGAATTAGTTTCATTATGATTGCTTAGATAGGCGTAACTAAGATGAGTAGTCACTTTATCATGCAACCCCAGAAATATTCCCACAATTATAAAGATTGCCATAAACAAAATGAAAGAGAATAGCAGGAGCCAGCTGTGGAGTCTCCTGTTTTCAGGATCGTCCCCCATACTTGGACCTTGTCAAACAGCATGAGTAGCTTGGCTCGCGCCAAGATGCCCAACCAACTGAGCCACCCTGGTGCCCAAAGTCATTGAATTTCTAATAAACATTACAGTAAATATAAGGCTTTACCCGCCCCCCCAGAAAGGTGAAACAACTTGATGGAAGGGTGTGTAAGGAAGTGCTGTGTTATAGTGCTAAGACCCAAATACACTAAGATCAAAGAGAGCAGTGCATTAAGTGCAGGTTTCCCCTTCAAAAAGTAGAGCATTCCTATGAAATCCCCTGCTTTCTGAAAGTTTGTGTTATGCCACTTCGCTTTTACCGAAGACCTACACTAGTACGGTAATGGCTTTTTTCGTAAAAGTGAAAATCCTCTTTGGATTTCTTTCAGTTAGCAAAATAGGTATTAACGTAGGTCTGTCCTAAAAGTGAAATGGTGTGACACGAACTTTTAGAAAGTGGGGGATACCTGTACTTCTAAGATGGACAAAACCAAACTGAGCTAAGAGGAAGTATGTAATGGTGAATGAACTATATTCCTCCATGGCTTGCTTTATTCAGCTTTGTAAGTGTACTTTGCAACTCCTGATGCTGACTTCCAGGCTTTACTCACATTTTTTCTATTTACCAATCTTGGTTCAGGTGATTTGCCTTACAGAAATAGGCCTAAGCTGATAAAGCATAGTGATGAGAAGAGCTTTTAGGCTTTTTGCTTCAGCACTCATGATCTTGGATGTCATGAAGGTTGCTGTAGCTGACAGTAATACTCTCTGTGTTGTAAAGCTTTAATGTCATATCTCTGCTTTTATTCCCAGGTCAAGGATGCAGTCCAAGAAAGTTCTAAAAATATATCATCAGGTCCAACCTGGTAGTTAACCTAGCTATGAAAAGCCTCTTTGGATCTTCACTGGGTCAGACCATACTGGCATTCTTAAAAACTCTTCCCATTAAAAAGTGTCAAGAATGAAAATATAAGGTATATACCTACCACTTCAAGAAAGTTCCTACCAGCCAACAGTCTAGCACATTAGCTTGCTGCTTTGATCATCAAACAGACATACTCAAGCTCAACACAGCAAAGGAAAATGTCTCTGCATCAATATTTTTCACATTCTGTGTGTGACCCATCAGTAGGTCATGAAATCAGTTCTGTGAGTCAAAAAATTTTTTAAAACAAAATAAAATAGAAAGTATCAGGTGCTTTGCCTGACTCCTCTGCAAGAATTTTGCTGCAAGAAATACTAAGGTCAATTTCAGTATGTGAAAAGATAATTAATGGAGGGCATATAATGAATAGAATGTATACTGACTTAAGACATGGTTTTTCAATCCTTTGCCCACTGGTGTCTTGTTCGGTTTTCATAATAAAGTTGGTGAGCAGTCTAGTTTTATGTTACCATGACTTGCAACTAGATGTGAATTCTGAGATGTTCAACTGAGATGCATTTGCAAACTGCATTTTTAGAAAGATGTTATCTAGGCTATATTTATATGTATACATATATATATATTTTTTTTGGCTAATGGCAGTTAAAACATTTTAATCAAAATTACTTTTAAAATGGATCATATCTTTTTTAAAAGAAAGAGGAAAAATGAAGTGAAATATGCAGAAGCATGTTCAAGTTCATCTGCTGTATCTGGAAATGTGAATAGTGACAATACTGAGAAAAATAGTGACTCTGATTTGCAATCTTCAGCTTCGTTTGAGCCACATTTCAAAAAGAAAAAAGTAAGTGCAAGACGTTACAATGAAGATTATTTAAAATACGGTTTTATCAAATGTGAAAAACCCTTTGAAAATGACCGACCTCAGTGTGTTGTTTGTAATAATATTCTTGCAAATGAAAGCTTAAAACCTTCAAAATTAAAAAGACACTTAGAAACTCAGCATGCTGAACTTATTGGTAAGCCTCTTGAATATTTTCAAAGAAAGAAAAAAGATGTAAAGTCGTCAACACAATTTCTTGGTGGTTCTACCGCCATTAGTGAGAAAGCCTTATTATCATCATACTTAGTTGCATATCGGGTAGCAAAAGAGAAAATGGCTCACACAGCTGCTGAAAAAATAATTCTTCCAGCATGTTTGGATATGGTACGTACAATTTTTGATGACAAATCAGCTGATAAATTGAAAACGATATCTAGTGATAACACAATATCTCTTCGCATTTGTACTATTGCGGAACATTTAGAAACAATGCTTCTAGCTCGGTTGCAGTCTGGTATAGATTTTGCAATCCAGCTTGATGAAAGCACTGATATGGGGAGCTGCACAACAATCTTAGTTTATGTCAGATATGCGTGGCAAGATGATTTTATGGAGGATTTTTTGTGTTGTTTAAATATAACCTCACATCTAAGTGGATTAGATATTTTTACAGAATTAGAAAAGTGCATTGTTGGTCAATATAAATTAAACTGGAAAAACTGCAAAGGAATTACAAGTGATGGAGCAGCAAGCATAACGGGAAAACATAGCAGGGTAATTAAAAAATTGCTAGAAGTTACTAATAATGGTACTGTGTGGAATCATTGTTTTATACATCGTGAAGCTTTAGCATCCAGAGAAATCCCACAGAATCTCATGGAAGTATTGAAAAATGCAGTGAAAGTGGTTAACTTTATTAAAGGAAGCTCACTAAATAACCAGCTTCTTGAAACATTTTGTTCAGAGATTGGAACTAATCATACCCACTTACTATATCATACCAAAGTCCGTTGGTTGTCTCACGGGAAAATACTAAGCAGGGTTTATGAACTCAGGAATGAGATTCACATTTTTCTTACTGAAAAAAAATCTCATTTGGCAAGTATTTTTGAAGATGATATTTGGGTAATGAAATTGGCATATTTAACTGATATTTTTGGCATTCTTAATGAACTGAGTTTAAAACTACAGGGGAAAAATAGTGATATATTCCAACATGTCGAATGTATCCAGGGATTCCGAAAGACATTATTGTTATGGCAAGCGAGGCTGAAAAGCAACCGTCCTAGCTACTACATGTTTCCAAGATTTTTGCAACATATTGAAGAGAATATTATTAGTGAAAACATTTTGAAAGAAATAAAATTAGAGATATTGTTGCATCTCACTTCTCTGTCTCAAACTTTTAACCATTTCTTCTCAGAAGAGAAATTTAAAATATTAAGAGAAAATTGCTGGGTAAAAGACCCATTTGCTTTTCGAAACCCAGAATCAATAATTGAGTTAAACTTGGTGCCTGAAGAAGAGAGTGAATTATTGCAGCTCAGTTCTTCATATACATTGAAGAGCGATTATGAAACATTAAGTTTATCAGCATTTTGGATTAAGGTGAAGGAAGACTTCCCTCTGCTAAGTAGAAAGAGTGTCCCACTATTACTACCTTTCACAACAACTAGCTTGTGTGAGCTAGGGTTTTCAGTCTTAACCCAGTTAAAACCAAAGGAAAGAAATGGGTTGAATGGTGCGGCAGGTATGCGGGTAGCCTTGTCCTCCTGTGGTCCAGACTGGGATGAACTTATGAACAGGCAAGCACACCCATCACATTAAATAAATCTTACCTGGTTTTTGTTTTTGTGTTTCTTATTTTGTGACATTTTCCTACGTTGTATTTAGATGTTAATATAGCATTGTATGAGATAACTTTGTTTTTATTTTTGTTACATTTAAATATTAATAAAATCATAATGTAACTTTACATTCATTGAACAAAAATTCAGTGAACTTCTCTTAGAGTCCAGGAACTGTTTTAGAGACATTTGAGATACAAAATGAAGAAAGCAAAGATCATTCTATAGTGGAACTTATGTTCTAGCAGGGAGAGAGAGACCATAAATAAGGCTTATAATATTTCAAAGATAAGTGCTATAGAAAGAGTAATAAGAAAGAAGATCAGGAAACTATTTGAGGACCAAATCATGAGGGGCTCAGTAGACCATCATAGGGCCTCTGGGTTTTTGTCAGTGAAATGGAGAGCAATTGAAGGGTTATGCAGAGGAAATACATTAACTGAATTAGGTCTTAAAAGACACTCCAGGGGTGCCTGGGTGGCTCAGTCGGTTAAGCATTCGACTCTTGATTTCAGCTCAGGTCATAATCTCAAGAGTTGTGAGACCAAACCCCACACTGGGCTCTGTGCTCCTCATGGAGTTTGCTTGAGAGTCTCTTTCCCTCTGCCTCTGTGTGTGCACTCCCCCCCTACTCGTGCACTCTCTCTCAAAATAAATAAATAAAATCTTAAAAAAAAAAAAAAAAGACTCACTCCATGGGTGCCTGTCTGGCCCAGTCCATGAAGCATCTGACTCTTGATCTCAGGGTTGTGAGTTTGAACCCCTCGTTGAGTGAAAAGTTTACTTAAAAATAAATAAATAGACGCACTGACTGATATTTTGAGAATAAATTGAAGTAAATGCTACTTCCCTAAAGAAGATTTTCCTAACCACCGTAGGTTTTTTTCCCCATTATTCCCTTTATTTCTTTGTAGTATATCATTTGTAATATTTTAATTATTTGATTACTAGTTCTGTCAGTCTGCCACCTTAGGATGAGTGCTCCACAGGAGCAGAGTTCATGTCCATTTTGTATGATACATAGTAAGTGGGTATTCAGTATACATTTGATTAACAAATAATGGACTCTAACATCTGAACTTGAGGTCATATTCTCAGGAATAATTATTAAATGTGTGGCAAAGCCTTTTTTACATTTTAAAAATCTGATTTTGTTAGATAACCTCTGTAAGTATCCGAATATGCACTGATTGATACAGCTTCCTCGCATTGTTGCTGATAATTAAGCAACTTAAATTGCTTAATATGTCTTTCTCAAACTAATTTCAACTTCTGCCTTTATGTATTCACTGACTCCAATGAGTGATTTTTTTAAAGTGATGTTTCTTTTGGCAAGGGCTTTCTCTAAAATCATAAAGGTTAGCAATTCTTTTCCATCAGCCACCACACTTAGCATTATTGTAATATTTGATTTTCCATATTTTGTATTCTGTTGAAGGTAATCACTCCCCCCCCCCCCCCGCTTTCTTGCTTTCTTTGTGCTTGAAATAAAGTGTTGGAAGACAATTCTCCATGAATATTTAACTTGTCTGTTCAGTGTGGATCTAATGAATGAAGGTATTTGCATCCAAGTTAAGGATGTTTATAAAGGGAGTCAGTTTAGGATCATGAAGCTAGAGACACCCAGGGAAGTAAAGATAAAGCCTTCTTCCCCTCTTCAAATACCAGCAACTCCATAACACCCTAGTCTTCTGTGGTGCAACCCACTGCATGATGCAGAGGTAACACCTGGCCCTTACCATGTCATGCTGTGGGAACTGGGGTATGGGGAACTGACAAACAATACTGATCTGGCTGGGTTTCTTGCTATGAGTAATAAATTGTTTCTGACCCAGAGATCTTGTGTCTTTTGTCAGTATATGTCATTTGTGCAAAATCCTTTTTACTATGTAAGGCAACATATTCAAGGTTTCAGGAATTCGGATCTGGACATCTGGGTAGTGAAAAGAGGACTCAACCTATCACAGGCCACTCTTCACAAAGACTCATACCAATCTTGCATGAGAAATACACTCACCTCTCCTGAAGTGACCAAAAGTTCAGCCCATTACAACATCAAGTTCAAAATCTCATCTAAGTCTCACCAGCCCCAAGGCTCAAATCTGACATCTAAATCACCTAAAGTAGGTGTGGGTACAGGATCTGGGTATAATCTATCCTGAGGCAAAATCCTCTGTGGACCTGTGAAATTAGAAAGTCAGTTCTGTGCTTCAAAAATACAGTGGTGGGACAGACCTAGGTAACAGTCACAACCATTCCCATTCAAAAAGGGAGAAAATGAGAGACAAAAATGAGTCACCATCCAATCACCTTCAGAGGTCCACCTAGGCAAACTCCACTAGGTTTCAAAGCCTTGGGATAATTTATATGGCACATGCCTCTGCCTTCTGGACTGAGAGTACTCTCTGGGACTATGGCTCCACATTTGGAGTCACACTTTTTTTTTTTTTTTTAAGTAAACTCTACCTCCAATGTGGGTCTTGAACATGTGACCCTGAGATCAAGACCTGAGCTGAGATCAAGAGTTGAATGCTTAACTGACTGAGCCACCCAGGTGCCCCTATTCTAAGACCTTCAAATGCCTCATCTCTCTTCATCCTTTAGCAACCAAGAAGGCCAACCAACAAAAGAGATAACTTTATTTATTTTTAATTTTATTATTT
This sequence comes from Leptonychotes weddellii, assembly GCF_054177405.1. Taxonomy (NCBI): domain Eukaryota; kingdom Metazoa; phylum Chordata; class Mammalia; order Carnivora; family Phocidae; genus Leptonychotes; species Leptonychotes weddellii. Next base: position 168,178,519 of record NC_138370.1, on the reverse strand, counting down.
TTTAAGACAAATTTTTTAAGGATTTATTTATTTATTTGACAGAGAGTGTGCAATCAGGGGAGGGGCAGAGGGAGAGGGAGAAAGAAGCAGGCTCCCCGCTGGGCAGGGAGCCCGATGTGGGGCTCCATCCTAGGAACCTGGGATCATGACCTGAGCCAAAGGCAGACACTTAACTGACTGAGCCATCTAGGCGCCCCTAAGACAAAAAAAAAATTTTTTTTTTTTAAGATTTTATTTATTCATTTGACACAGAACCAGACTGAGACAGAGAGAGACAGACAGCAAGCACAAGCAGGGGGAACGGCAGGCAGGGGAGAAGCAGGCTCTCTGCTGAGCAAGGAGCCCCTACACGGGGCTCGATCCCAGGACCCTGGGATCATGACTGGAGCCGAAAGCAGCTGCTTAACCAACTGAGCCACCCAGGCGCCCCTAAGACAAAATCTTTAATAAGGAAGTCCAGAATTATTGAAAGCTCTTAATGTTCAAGAAAACAATGTCCAGATTAGTACTGAGTTCAAGGTCTTTGAGATATGACCCTAGCTTTCCCGGCAAGTCTCAACCTGCACTCTGTTTACCAATCAAACTAATTTTTTATCTTTTCCAGGAGAAGCCCCATGCTTTCCCATTATTCTGCCTTTGCTCAAGCAATTGGCACCATCTGAAATTTCTTTCCCCCAGTTCTATATATGTCAGCATCCTATGCCTCCTGGAACTTCCTATAAGGGGAATAATAAAATATGCCTTTTTTTACCTGTAGCTTCTTTCACTCAGTATATATACGTTTAGATGCTTCAGTGTATCAGTAGTTCATGCCTTTGTATTGCTGAGTGGTTTTCCATTGTATGACTAGATCACAATTTGTTTATTCTTTTCTTGTTAGACATTTACATTGTTTAGTTTAGGGCTATTACGGATTAAGTTCAATGAACATTTCATGTATAAGTCTTTGAGTAGACACGTTTTCTTTTTTTTTTTTTTACGCTTTTATTTATTTGAGAGAGAGAAAGAGAGCACACAATCAGGGGAAGTGGCAGAGGGAGAAGGAGAAGCAGGCTCCCCGATGAGCCGAGAGCTGCATGCAGGGACTCCATCCCAGGAACTCTGGATCATGACCTGAGCCAAAGCCAGATGCTAAACCACCTGAGCCACCCAGGCGCCCCGGTAGAGATGTTCTCATCTTTTTCTTGGTAAATACCTTGTAGTGGACGTATCTTCTTTGGTGAGGTATCTGTTCAACTATTTCACCCATTTTAAAATTTGTGTTGCTTTTCTTCTTATTTTTGAGTTGTTGAGTTCTATTTTTTAGATACAAGCTTTCAATCAGTAATCAGCATTCATATTATTATGACCTGTGAATATTACTCATGGCTGATCTTACAATATTCCATGATTGTTTCCTTTCCTGTAAACTTCTTGCTTACCCAGAGGTAATAATTGTCTCCCCTACCTCAACCCCCTTCTCTCCCCAAGCTTATTTGTTTGTGTGCTTGGTATTCTAATAATTAGTTTCCGTTCATTGTGCTGACAGCTCTAGGAAGGGTGTTTCCAAGAAATGAAAGAGAAAGAAAAAAAGAGAGGGAGGGAGAGAGAAAGGAAGGAAGGAAAGGGAGGAAGAGAGAAAAAGAAAGAAATCAAACCACCTAAAATACAGGCTGATGCTTTGGGAAATTCACATGTGTTGCAGAGAATTTGACCATAATCATAAGTGTACTTATAATACCAAGCACACAAACAAATAAGCCTGGGGAGGTGGTGATAAAGAAAGGGGGGAAGAGGGAGAGGGAGATTAATTATTACCTCTAGGGTAAGCAATAAGTTTACAAGAAAGGAAACATAGAATACCACAAGCTCAGTCATGAATAATATTCACAGGCCATAACTGATGAGGGAACAGAAGGCAAGCTGAGGACAAAGCAGAAGCTGACACCCCCCAACCCCCCCCCCATGGGATATATGTGACATTCCTCAGGCACTCCGGGCTGTCCTAAAGGAAAAACAAATAGTTAACTTATACAGATCACAATCCTGCAAGACCTGAGTCTTCCTCAGTTTACTTAGAAAAGCCTTAGCAATAGCTTCCAGAAGGGAATGTAAATAAAATTAAATGTCTTTATAACCGGGTGCCTGGGTGGCTCAGTTGGTTAAGCAACTGCCTTCGGCTCGGGTCATGGTCCTGGAGTCCCGGAATCGAGTCCCGCATTGGGCTCCCTGCTCCGCGGGGGGTCTGCTTCTCCCTCTGACCCTCTTCCCTCTCGTGCTATCTCTCATTCTCTCTCTCAAATAAATATATAAAAAAAAATGTCTTTATAACCTGCAGCCCTTTGACATACTTGAAGTGGGCAGAGTGTAATGTTCCTCCAGGAAGTTCCCGCCTTTTTTTTTTTTTTTAAGAAATGCATTCTTGTTTTTTTTTTTTAAATTTTATTTATTTATTTGACAGAGACACAGCGAGAGAGGGAACGCAAGCAGGGGGAGTGGGAGAGGGAGAAGCAGGCCTCCCGCTGAGAGGGAGCCCGATGTTGCGGGGCTCGATCCCAGGACCCTGGGATCATGACCTGAGCTGAAGGCAGACGCCCAACAGCTGAGCCACCCAGGTGCCCCAGTTCCCAACTATCTTAATGTTAATGCCTTACTAGAGGGGTAAACAACCTTAACTTGACAATGGCAAGGCCTCTGGTTCCTGTGAGTCTTCTTTAGCATCTGAAAGTTCTTTCAGAAACCTCCCTTTTTCCTCACCTCCTCCACCCCATAGTACATAATCAGCCACCCCTCACAACCTCACAACCCTGGGGCAGCAGCTCTTTCTGCCCCTGGGTCCTGTCCCCGTGGTTTAATAAACCACCATTTTGCACCAAAGATGTCTCAAGAATTCTTTCTTAGTCCTCGGCTTTGGACTCCACCCCACTGAACCTCACCTATATTCCAAAACCCCATCAATAATAATGTAAATACTGTTACTGATCTAAAGCTTGAGATAAAACACTAAGGATGATGAAAGGCACAGAAGGATGCCTTTTGAGGATGTGTGAGGTTAAATATAAAATTTCCTTTTCCATCCTAGGAAGTCAAAGAATAGAATCTAAGAAGGAAACATCAAGAAAACAGCATATAGGCATGTTATTTGCAAACATGGAAGTAAATGCAAAAAACTTTTGAAACAAAAATGCTTAATCTGGAAAGTGGACTGAGTCAGGGAGGGCTGGACAGGAGACTGGGTCTGGGTTATAAACTTTAAAAATAAAAAGAGAAAGATTCACATAAAATGTTATAGAACCCACCAACCCCCACATCTTGCCAGCTTCCCGTGTTTACCAAATGCTTGCCCTTCGGCACTCAGAGTTCACAGCTATCATTGCTGTGAGAATTGAGGATAAGGGCCTCCAGAATTCCAAGCGCAATTCTGGTGTCCCTGGCTCTCTGAACTGACTCTAGGATTTTGCATCTATCTGGAAGGGAGATTATGACCTCTGACAAGTTACTTAACTTCCCCAAATTTCCTCATCCGTAAAATGGGGATGATAAACCCAACTGGGAGGATGTTATAAAAAGTAATTGACTACTGCTTATGGAGTGTTTGGCACATAATAGCAGCTCAATAAATATTAGGTTTTGTGGTTATTACTTCCTGAAAACAAAACCCACTCATCTTTGGTGGAAAAGAGGCCATCTGTCAAAGGTGTCCGTTTGGGGCCAGAAAAATCTTTCTTTTGATGACTAAACTTTCCTCACCTATTCCCCAGCTTCACCTCTGTGGGGACTCCTTCCTCCTGGACTCTGGCCAATATTAGCCAAGAGCTAGGTTTTTTGTTTGTTAGTTTGTCAAACTGGTGGTTGCCGGGTGTAGGTGGGTGGGGGATGGGTGAGATAACTGAAGAGGATTAAAAGGTACATAAAATAAATAAGTTATAAAATAAGTCACAGAGATGAAAAGTACAGCATAGGGAATATAGTCAATAATATAATAACCTATGGTGACAGATGGTGAGCACTGAGTAATGTATAGAACTGTCCAATCACTACGTTGTACACCTGAAACTGTACAACACTGTGTGATAATTATACTTCAATCAAAACAAAAACAAAAACGTCTCAGTCCTTGGATCATGCGGCCTGTTGATCTCCGGGTTGTAAATTCGAGCCCCACCTTGGTACACCCAAGTAATCTCTACAGAGATTACCTAAAAATAAAATCTTAACAACAACAACAACAACAAAGCCAAGAGCCAGAATCTTATCGCCAGTGAAGTCCCAATCTTGGAACTGAAGCAGCTAGCAGAGGCAGAAAGCCAGGGGGTGGTGCTGGAGTGCAGGACTGCGCAGCGCCTCTGGAGGGAGTCGCCTTAGTGCGGGATGAGAAGTGAGGCACGGACCTGTAGGGACAAAGTCGCCAGCGATGACAGCCCAGGGGCTCACGCCTTCTCAGCTGCTCCTGCTGCTGCTGGTCGCGGGCGCTGCGGGCGCTGGGGGCGCCCGGTGGCGCGGGGAGGGCACCACACCGCACCTACAGAGCATCATCCTGGGCCGATGCGCGGAGTACGTGGCCCTCATGAATCCGGACCAGCGGTGAGCTGGGCGGGGGAAGCGGGGAGGTCTAGAAGGGAGGAGGGTGTCGGGAGGGGCAGATGGAGGCTGAAGGGTAGGGGTGTGTGGGGGTAGAGGATCTCGACCCGAGAGGTGTGCGCGGGGGAAGGTGGGGCTTTTTTTTTTTTTTTTAAAGATTGTATTTATTTATTTGAGAGAGAGAATGAGAAAGAGAGAGCACGAGAGGGGGGAAGGTCAGAGGGAGAAACAGACTCCCCGCTGAGCAGGGAGCCTGATGCGGGACTCGATCCCGGGACTCCAGGATCATGACCTGAGCCGAAGGCAGTCGCTTAACCAACTGAGCCACCCAGGCGCCCTGGTTTTCTTTTTTTAATGTATGCCGCTGCACAGGGACAAGAACTGCACAGCTATCTGGGAAGCCTTTAAAGTGGTGCTGGACAAGGATCCCTGTTCCGTATTTCCCTCCGACTACGACCTTCTTATTAACCTCTCCAGACATTCCATTCCCAGAGACAAGGTAAAACATTCCTCTCCGTCTCTATAGAGATGGATGGTGCGTGGGCCAGGTGTCTGCGACCCTGCGGGCACCTGTTTCAGTCTCCCCAAAAAATCAAGCAGCAAACTCACCTGAGTTCTCTGGTGGGAAGGCATCTTTGTCTTCAGTGGTAATTCTGGGTCTCCTGCCTGTCTGGGCAGAAGGAACTTTCCTAAATCAACAAGTCTTGTGTGGGGAATCACTATGTTAGGACCTTGCCACACCTTTCCCCTGGGCCTCTGCCCCTAGCCAATTCTGAATAATTTGTGTCCTAACTGGCCCCAAAGGCCTGAACTTTTGAGTGACTCAGAAGAGCCTTAACCTCAGTATCTTCCCAGAAGACCAGTCCCTCCTTTTAAGGGACCTGAAGGTTCTGTCTATTCAGTACCAGTTTCTTTAAGCAAACTACATGTCTTTGTTCTGAGTTCTAATAAAATGAAAACAAATGAGAAAATCTACATAAAATGTTTGCTTAGAACAATACCTTGAGTTTAAAGAAAGTCAGATGCTTTGTTTTGTTTCTTGACAACATAATTCTTAACCCGATTTTTCATTGTGAAATCAGGTAACATTGATGTTTGCAAACGAAAAAATCTTTTTTTTTTTTTAAAGATTTTATTTTTATTTATTTGACAGAGAGGGAACACAAGCAGGGGGAGTGGGAGAGGGACAAGCAGGCTTCCCGCTGAGCAGGGAGCCCAATGCAGGGCTCGATCCCAGGACCCTGGGATCATGACCTGAGCCAAAGGCAGACGCTTAACGACTGAGCCACCCAGGTGCCCCCAAATGAAAAAATCTTAACATTGTTGTTTTAAATTTGTAAATGGAGCTGGAAGATTCCGAGATACAATAGATTGAAAATAATGATTTTTAAGGATATTTTGCATTTTGCAACTTGCTGCCTCCTGCCAGTAAAAAGAGGAACCCTAAATGTTGTTCTCTTCTTTCATAGATTTTGGTGCTAGTTGATGAACTCAGTAAATAATTACTTCCACGTGTTGGACCTTGTGCTAAGGCTTGAGGATGCTTGCAATGGGGAACAAAACAGCCCTGATCCTCGGGAAGCTTCCAGTCTAGGCATAGCCCAGTTGGACTACTGAGGGTCTGATGAGATCATGGGAGGGATATTGTTATTTATATTTACTGTTGTGCGAAAACACTGTAGCATTATAGTGGAAACTGTAAAATACAGTATAAAAGTAACATATTTCTGAGGCATTTTACACTCCCCAAAGTGCTTTTTGTGGTGACGTATCCTCCTGAACACAGCTGTGGAAGAAGAAAAAGGGCTCATGCTCCCCATTTTCCAGATGTGGAAACTGAGGCACAGGGCTATGACATGCCTTGCTCAAGATCACACATCTAGTGTATGACAGAGTGAGGATTCGAACCCAGGTCCTTTGATCTCTTTTTAAATCCAGGGATAAATATATATATTTATTACTGAGAAAGTACTTTGTTAACCTGTGCATGACCCTTGGAACGATGGGAGGAGAGATCATGGCACTCTCTGAATGGGTAAGCAAAGACAAAGAAAAAGAAAGTTCAGTTGTTGTCAGAGAAGTCAGAGTTGAATAAATATGGACTGCCTGACTGAAAAAAAATCTGCTTTGATTTCATTTTCATGTTACTTTTGTGTTTGTTTTTCCTTAGTCCCTGTTCTGGGAAGACAACCACCTCCTTGTCACTAGCTATTCAGAGAATGCCCGTCGCTTGGTACCTCTGTGCAATGTTCTGTACGGGACGATTGGTGATTTTCTGAGCTGGTGTCGACAGGAAAATGCCTCCGGTAAGACTCCCGGACAAATCACAGGGAAAGTGAGAGCTCCTAGTTAAGTTGATGCTCTGCATTTGTCATTTGTGCTAAATGCTTTCCTACGCATTTGTCTCATTTGATTCCCCCCAAATACTCTGAGGTAGGTGGTAGTAATAATAATTGATGCTGACAATAATAGAGAGAAAGCACTTATCTTTTGCTGGGTACTCTTTAAGCATATACTGATACATATTAACTAATTTAATCTCTGCAGCAGCCCCAAGGGATAGGTCCTCTCCTAATCTCTGTTGTGATAAATAAGGAAACTGAGGCACGGCAAGGTTAAGAAACTTCCTGAGGAGTGAACAGCTAGGAGGCGGCAGAGTCAGACTGTCTGACTCCAGAGCACGTGCTCCCAGCCCTGCCCAACCCGGCCTCACGATTCTCCTGTTCCAGAAGAGGAAACTGAAGTTTAGGGAGGTTAAATCACTTGACGGAGTTGAGCCAGGAGTTAATCCTCTTCTGATGAATTCTGAAGCCTTTGCTCTTAAATGCCACTCCAAATACCAGAAGATACTTTGCGATTAAAATCACAGTGAAAGTCACCAGGGCTGGCCTGGTGGTAATAAAAACTCTCCTCATGCGTCCAGATCCTTCTGAGAGCTGGAGCTAGCGCAGTTGACATCCTCGGAGGGCTTACAGCTTTGTGAGGGGCATTTCCTCACGTGCTGTGCTCTGATGCAGGAAAGCCCAGGTCCTGAGCAGTAACACAGACACCAGCCCAGACCGGGGTATCTGGGAAGCTTCCCAGCAGCTCTTGGTTCTCAATGAGTCTTGAAGGGTGAGCAGGAGAGGAGGTAGGAGGAGGTATTCCGTTCATGAAAACTGCAGATTCTCCCTGCCTGGGTATTGGAATCACTTTAAAAGTTAGCCTAAGGTCATTTCTGTGTATTCTCCTCCATTCATTCATTTATCCAACTACGAGTGCCTACTCTGTGCCTCTAGGCAGCGGGAACACAGCAGAGAATAAAACAGGAAAATAATACCCCATCCTTACATTATAGATGGGGAGATAAGACAAGACACAGGCGAGTCAAACAGTCTGCCCCAAGATTCCACGGGCACCGCATTTATGCTCACTACCCGTTGGCGCCTGGGTGGCTCAGTTGGTTAAGCGACTGCCTTCGGCTCAGGTCATGATCCTGGAGTCCCGGGATCGAGTCCCGCATCAGGCTCTCTGCTCGGCAGGCAGTCTGCTTCTCCCTCTGACCCTCCTCCCTCTCATGCTCTCTGTCTCTCATTCTCTCTCTCAAATAAATAAATAAAATCTTTAAAAAAAAAAAAAGATTCCATGGGCTACAGAGAGAAACAAAACAGGAAAGAGGGTAGGAAGTGCTGGGAGGGGAAGGAAGAGGGAGGACAGTGTTGCAGGTTTACATTAGTGTCCAGAGAAAGCCTTGCTGAGCAGCTATTTGAGCAAAGATCTGACGGAGTTGAGGAAGAGAATTTCCTGAGAGAGGGAACAGCCAGTGCAAAGGCCTTGAGGTGGAAGTATGTCTGGAATATTTAAGGAACAGCAAGGACTGCAGCAAGTAAAGAGCAAAGTAGTAGGCGATGAGGCTAGAGGAATAAAGGAGGGCCAGAGGGCACAGGGCTTTCACTGGGAGGGAAATGGGAAAATTTCAGGGTCCGGGTCAATGGACGTGGCCGTTCATCCAATAGACAGTGACTGGGAAATCTGTTTGATTACCCTGCAGCAGGGACATGTGGAGTGTGAGAAAAAGAATGTGAAGGAAGGGAGAGTATGGTATAATCACAAATATTCGGTTGTTGTCCCCAGGTCCTGGCACACAGCTCCTAAGACCCTGGGAATATGAAGAGTAATAAGAATGTCTTTTGTGGGCACCTGGGTGGCTCAGATGGTTAAGCGTCTGCCTTCGGCTCAGGTCATGATCCCAGGGTCCTGGGATCGAGTCCCGCATCGGGCTCCCTGCTCCTTGGGAGCCTACTTCTCCCTCTGCCTCTCTCTCTCTGTCGCTCATGAATAAATAAATAAAATCTTTAAAAAAACAACAAAAAAGGGCGCCTGGGTGGCTCAGTCGGTTAAGCGACTGCCTTCGGCTCAGGTCATGATCCTGGAGTCCCTGGATCGAGTCCCGCATCGGGCTCCCTGCTCGGCAGGGAGTCTGCTTCTCCCTCTGACCCTCCCCCCTCTCATGTGCTCTCTCTCATTCTCTCTCTCTCAAATAAAGAAATAAAATCTTTAAAAAAAAAAAAAA
>NC_138370.1:168151555-168168907 GCF_054177405.1 Leptonychotes weddellii | reverse complement strand
GGCGCCTGGGTGGCTCAGTCGGTTAAGCGACTGCCTTCGGCTCAGGTCATGATCCTGGAGTCCCTGGATCGAGTCCCGCATCGGGCTCCCTGCTCGGCAGGGAGTCTGCTTCTCCCTCTGACCCTCCCCCCTCTCATGTGCTCTCTCTCATTCTCTCTCTCTCAAATAAAGAAATAAAATCTTTAAAAAAAAAAAAAAACAACAAAAAAAGAATGTCTTTTGTGTGATAATGACATGACTAGTGGCTGGGGGTTCCTAGATAGCTTCACATGGGGTCTGGTCACCAGAAAGACCAAGGAAAACCGTATTAGAGCCTGTGAGCTTTTGGCCCCATCCCTGTCCTCCAGGAAGGAAAGAGGGGCTGGAGATTGAGTTAATCACCAAAGCCATGATTTAATCAATCATGTCTGCCTAATGAAATCTCGTAAAACCCCTACGGGGTGGGATTCAGAGGGCCTCTGAGTTGGTGAACACTGGGAAGGTGGGAGAGTGATGGGCCCTGAGGGGGCATGGAAACTCCCCATATTTCCCTTCAGAAGTACACATTTTGCCCTGTTTGGTTCTCTCTGGAAGGACTTGTTTTTGTTTTTGTTTTGTTTTGTTTTTTAAAGATTTTATTTATTTATTTGACAGAGAGAGAGCGACAGCGAGAGAGGGAACACAAGCAGGGGGAGCGGGAGAGGGAGATGCAGGCTCCCCGCCGAGCAGGGAGCCCGATGTGGGGCTCGATCCCAGGACGCTGGGATCATGACCTGAGCTGAAGGCAGACGCTTAAGAACTGAGCCACCCAGGCGCCCCTGGAAGGACTTGTTAATGAGTACTTTCTCCTTTTTTATAGAGTAAATGGGGGAGCAAACCCATTATATGCCTGCTGAATTCTGTCATTAGAATTTTAATTTTATATTTATTTATTTACTAAAGATTTTATTTATTTGAGAGAGACAGCACACAAGCAGGGGGAGCTGCAGAGGGAGAGGGAGAAGCAGGCTCCCCACTGAGCAGCGAGCCTGATGTAGGGCTTGATCCTAGGACCTTGAGATCATGACCTGAGCCAAAGGCAGATGCTTAACCGACTGAGCCACCCAGGCATCCCTGTCATTAGAATTTTTAAAATGTAATACCTTTTAACACTTTATATATTTTAAATGTCATAAAATTTCTGTTTTCTGGTTAAAGACTATCACTGTCTTGGTGTTTTGTTGTATTTACTTCTAAGACCGGGTCTAACTGGAGAAGGCACTTCACTCAACAGAGCAAAGACTTTTTTTTTTTTTTAAATCACTTCACTGGACCCTCAGTAAAGAAAAAGCCGAGCTAACATGCTGATGCTTGGCGGTCGGCAGCCAACTGCTTGGGTCCCTGCCTTCCTCACATCTGTGCAAAGCAGAACGACACCTGTCTTCCTATCACAGATTGGGTTCTTTGTGGGTCAGGTAGGCAGAACTGTGAACATCAAACTTGTAAACACAGGCTAAATAGATTTTGTGGAGTCAGCGAATGTTTTAAATCAATTCTTCTCTGATACAATGTTTGAAATGAAACAATGTCCGTCTATTTTCCCCTTAGGACTCGATTACCAGTCCTGCCCTACATCAGAAGATTGTGAAAACAACCCCGTGGATTCTTTCTGGAAAAGGGCGTCTATGCAGGTGAGCTTGGGAAGGCCGGCTGGGAGGCTAGCACAGGTGGGACCCATGAACATAAGACAGAGGGGTTCAGAGACGGGGCCATCGGGTCATGACTTTATGTCTCTGAGCCTCTCTTTGTGTCCACGTTCGCCACATTCTGATTCACTCTGTCTGCTCCATAAAGATGTGAGGACTTAAGGAGCCTAAATACTTAGCACAGCAAGCAAACACATTCAGTGAATGTTGGTATAGATGAGGATATTAAATAGTCGCTATTACTATAGTGTTGTGGCTGCTCTTAGTATTTCGAATCAATGCGATTTTGATTGCTATGTAAAATGGGGCGGCCCCTGTTTTATGTGAGACCTTGGGACACCTGAGATCCAGCTGTCGGGGTCAGAAATGTCCCCAAGCCTGCTATTCATCATAGAGGAGGTGATAGGAGGTGGTAGGTGACAGGCGAGGGGAAGATAAACTGGACACACAGAAATGGCCCCTTACCGAAGGTCTGTTCCTCAGAAAATACTGCCACCAGAGATGATGACAGTCTATTAAATGTTAGCTGTATTGACTCGGAGGCCAGTGGACTTCAGGGTCCTGCCACCCACCACCAGCAGCTCCCTCTCAGGGCTGTCCATGCCCCTTTTTGTCCCATCCTGGATCCCTGGGTGTCCACTGGGTCCCTTGTTGATCAGAGTGAGATTACTTTGGTTAAATCCTCCTTCACGCTGCGATTTGGAGCAGGACAGAGGGCCGGCTCCAGGCAAAAGGCATTGTTTATTGCTGAGCTCTCCTGCTGATCCCGTGGGAGCACCGCATTTATGCTCACTACCCGTTGGCTCCGTTTCCAGTGGAGACTCCACTCAGTGAGCGCCAGGCTGCCAGAGCCCCTCATGGAGGCTACGGGGGCATCATCACCTGAATGTGGGATCATAGCTGCAACTCAGAGGCAATAGCAACACTCTCATCAAGGAGCTAAGAATCATGCCCACATTTTATGAGCCCTCAGAATGTGCTGCATAGTCTATGCACAAGGAGAGGTAGTTGAGTATGTGATGAGGAGAGGGTCGGAATTGTAGCAGAGAAGTATTCAGTACATGTTGATAATTATTATTTTGTTTTATTTTATTTTTATTTATTTTTAAAAGATTTTTATTTTTATTTTGTATTTTTTTAAAAGATTTTATTTATTTATTTGACAGAGAGAGACACAGCGAGAGAGGAAACATAAGCAGGGAGAGTGGGAGAGGGAGAAGCAGGCGCCCCGTGGAGCAGGGAGCCCTATGCGGGGCTCGATCCCAGGACCCTGGGATCATGACCTGAGCTGAAGGCAGACGCTTAACGACTGAGCCACCCAGGCGCCCCAAAAGATTTTTAAAATGTATTTATTTTAGAGAGAAAGAGAGAGAGAGAGAGCATGCATGCAAGTGGGGGCAGGGGCAGAGGGAGAGAATCTCAAGCACTCTGTACTGAGCACCGGGAGCCTGGCACGGGGCTCGATCCCACGACCCTGAGATCATGACCTGAGCTGAAACCAAGAGTCGGATGCTTAACCAACTGAGCTACCCAGGTGTCCCAGTAATTATTATTTTAAATGATTTAATCTTTATAACAATCCTATGAGGTCAGGGACCCTTATGACCCCTGTTTTACAGATAGGAAAAATGAGGCATAAAGAGATCAAGAAACTTAAGCAGCCTTATTTTTTTTTATTTATTTATTTTCTTTCTATTCAACTTATTAAGCAGCCTTATTCCAGAGCTAATAAGTGGAGGAGCCAGAGAACAAATTTTTCAACCACTACATCATATAGCCTCATTGTATCTGCATGCATTTTTTATTTCATTTTTTTTTTCTTACCAATGTGATAGCTGCTCAGGATAAAAAAGTGACAAATAATAGAAAATACAAATAAGAAAATTAATCATGTATATACCTGCTGCCTGAAGGCAACCCCTTCAGCATTATGGTCATCAGACCTTGGCATTTGTGGATTTGACCATGACCATTAGCACGGACTATTGGAACCCTGAGACGTGCATGACATGCACGTCTCAAGTGTATTGTTGCTTTGCTGCTGCTGGTATTGGGCATCACTAAGTCCAGTCATGGCTCTCTCGGTGCCACCTACCTTCCCAGCCCCCCACCTCACTCCAGTATCAACCTTTTATCAGGGAAATTGTATGTTCTGGTAGTATTCTGAAGTGGAGATTTGGGAACTTCGCTGGACCTATCTCTTCCTTGGGAATTTTGGGGGGAACTAAAATTCCCAGACTTTTGTCCAATTATTTTTAGCATAGTAGAGCTTCTGCTTTATCTTCCTAATATTGCACTTTGCTTTACATACACATACTTCCTCTGTGTTTGCAAATCTTTTGCACAGTTTTATTAATGGCAGGCTAATATTTCAGACACTTAAGTACTATCAGTTACTTGCCATTCCTTTGTTGTTGACTATTTTAGATGGCTTACAAACAATGCTGCAGTACACACCTTTGTGCACAATGCTTGTGATGGTCCTTAGAGCTGTTTACAAAATGTCTGGTTCATCTTCTGCATACATGGTTTGCATTCCCCTGCCTTGTTGACGTTACTTGCTTGTGGCTTCTTGTGACTTGCCAATGAGATGTGAGAGGGAGTGTGTATGATTTCTGGGTGGAAATGTCTCAGAACTGGTCTGTGATTTACCACTGTCCCCTTCTCCCTTCCCTGACAATCAATGACTTTGCAGATATGGACTCTTGATCAGCTTATGTCCCAGAGCGAGGACATAGGGGACAAAACCCCAGTGGACTTGTGATAAGGATGTAGAGTGAGCATGAAATAAATCTTTGTTGTTTAAAGCCACTGTGATTTTGAGGTTGTTTGGCAGCATACTTTAGTGTATTCCAGCTGATACAATGCTGGAAACTGATCATTTCACATGGTTTTCCAAGTAGATTCCCAGCCATGGAATCACAGAGTCTAGGAGTTTTTGACATTTCAAAGCAATTTGCTTTCCAAGAGATGCCATTTGCATCCCTACCAGCTGTATGAAATATCAAATTTAGTACATCCTTGCTCACACTGAGGAATGTCAATTTAAAAAAATTGCTCATTTCATAGCTGAAAAATGACATGTGTTAATTTAATCAAAATACTTGTTTCTTCTTACAGTATTCAAAGGACAGTTCTGGGGTGATCTATGTCATGCTGAATGGTTCAAAGCCATCAGGAGCCTATCCTGTTAAAGGGTAAGAACACCAGCATCAACAAATACAACAAAGAACGCCAAGTTGTTTATTTAGTTTTTTCAAATGGAAGCTTAAGAAAACTGTCTTAATCACCAGCATAAGGCTTCCTTTTGTAAGTTCAGGTAAAGCAAAGACAATTGAATGACTGGAGGTCAGAGCCATGTCTATACATCTCTGCCATTAATAGCTGATGAATGCACGAATGAAATAAATAACCTAAAAATAAAAGCCAAAAATACCCCCACAGAACACCCTGAAAGCTTTTCAACAAAAGTAATGTGTAAATCAACTAACAGTGAAATGGGAAAAGTATCCTATTGCTTTAGGACTTTAAGAAATGTTGGGGCACCTGGGTGGCTCAGTCAGTTAAGCGTCCAACTCTTTTTTTTTTTTTAAAGATTTTATTTATTTATTTGACAGAGAGAGACACAGTGAGAGAGGGAACACAAGTAAGGGGAGTGGGAGAGGGAGAAGCAGGCTTCCTGCTGAGCAGGGAGTCTGACGTGGGGCTCCATCCCAGGACCCTGGGACCATGACCTGAGCCAAAGGCAGACTCTTAACGAATGAGCCACCCAGGCGCCCCAAGCGTCCAACTCTTGATTTCAGCTCAGGTCATGATCTCAGGGTCGTGAGATCGAGTCCAGCATCTGGCTCCCCACTCAGTGTGGAGTCTGCTTGAGATTCTCTCTCTCCCTCTTCCTTTGCCCCTCCCCCTGCTTGCATGCTTGCACTCTCTCTTGCTTTCTCAGTAAATAAATAAATAAAAATCTTTTTAAAAAAATGTCTTTCCTCCTTCTCAGTTTTTTTGCAGATTTTGAAATTCCCTATTTCCAGAAGGATAAAATCACGCGAATTGAGGTCTGGGTTATGCATGACATCGGAAGACCGAAAGTGTAAGCCAAGGTGTTACTGATGTTGGTAATTGTGCAAACACACTTCTCTTGAATATGCTATAATCAAGGCCGTTTTACATTTTCATTTTTGGGGAAACAACAGTGTTCTCTGTTTCTAATGTCAAGGGTAAAGAAAGACAAAGTCTTGACTTTTAGGTATTGCCACTAAGCAGTCCTGAGCCCAGAGAGAGGACCTCCTTTATTCAGTACTATTCTCAGCCAAGGAAAATGGTGTTCCTTTCTGAGCTACCTGGGCAGCGCTGGATAGGAGAGTTCCTTGTGCATTTGTGTGGGTCAAAGCCAGTTTTTCCCCCAGTTGTTTGAAAGCCCCCACCAGGAGTTCTCAGAATTGACCCAAGGACTATGTAATGAAGACTTTATTCTCAGAGAACAACCATTTCCACAACTGGGTCTCAGATAACTGGCCAAGGAAACTGTTAAGATCCATATTTTCTGGAAAACCACTTGAGTTTGTATAAATGCAAGGCTGACCTTATTCTTCTCATCAGTGTGGAGCGTTGCTGTTGAAGACGGAAGATAAGAAACGAAAACCCAGATGCTTCAGAGACAAGCCAAGGAGGCCCAGCCTGGCTCAAGTACAGCCATATTAGGCTTTAGAGGCCTGCTGGGGCCTTGCTCTTCAGAGCACTGAGGAAAAGTATTGCCAGCCCCAATGAGTATGTTCTGGGAGAATCTTGGCAACGTCCCCATTTCTGGCCCCTAGAGCCCTCAGACTCACCGTATAATGAGGGATTATTTTTTCCTGTCTCTTAAACAAGAGATTAAATTTGCAGATGACTTACTACATAGTAATACCAGGATCTGCATTTCTCTTCCTGGAAGACAAATTTTACTTATGTTGCATAAAGAACAGTGTATATTATTTTTCTTATTTCTGTGGGAATTTGCTCTTTGTCTAGAAATTATGCTCGCTTGTTGTTTTAACGTTTCTATCGGAGACAGCTTGCCCTTTGAACCTATCTTTAGTGAGATAAGGAAATTGCAATTCAACGTTATCTTGGACCAACATTTCTGCTACAGCCGAGTTGATAAAAGGGCCCAGAGCACATGGTTGTATGTTTGTGCCAGAGTGGAGTTACGGGTCATGAGCTAAGGAAGTGAGGGTCCTGAACTGCTCAGATTTTAGGGGGAAAAAAGAACAACTTATAGACAAAGAGCTAAAAACAATATGGCTGATACCTGATTGTGGTTAGCATTGTTTTAGCTGCCATTATAAAAAACAAATAGTAAAATAATCCATTGACCTCTATATATCCAGATGTCCTGAAACCCCCACATCATTGCTTTCTGAAAATTCTCAGTAGTGAGCTTGTCCTGGAGAAGGACTTCATCCCAGATTTTGGCTAGGTTCTAAAACATGATGTCACTTAACCCCCTGCCCTCATCATTCCTGTAATGCCTAGAATTCCACTTCTTTTGTGAAAACTTCCTCCAGTCACTCATTTCCACTCTGTCTACTCCCTCTCTATTAGTGTTACAGTGGGGAGGCTGTTTCTCTTTTCATTCCGGGTAAACTGGGGCAGGGCTGCCGGTGACATGAATGCCACATCTGCTTGCCAGAGCTGCTGGTATTCGTGCTGTTTGCCCCTGCTGAATTATGGCCACAGGAGGGCAGGACTCCCAGCGGGGGAGAGTGTGGGGAAATGAACACTCACATGGTGACCTGGTGGGCAGCAGAGGGTGCAATTTGGCACTGCCCCTTGTTGGAAAAGAAACAACAGGCCCAATTAATAATGTAACCTTGTGTATCAACTCTACTTCCATAACAACAACAAAAAAGTAACAGTGGGTCCCAAATGGAGTCAGTTCTCCCCGCAGTAGCAAACCAAGTTTCAACCTCTCCCAGAAATGTGACCTTTCAACAGTCAATCTGAAATTTCCTGATCAGCCACAGTGAGGTCATCGGCACACTAAATCCTTGCCTCTCCCTTCCCCCCAAAGAGAAGGTGACCTGGCCTGAAATAATCCTTTCTTTTCTTTTGTTAATAACTTCCTTGTCACACCCTCCTAATGATACAAAGCCTTCCATTTCCAAGGACTTCTCAGAGCACTTGCCTGTTTACTAGGAGGGATGCCGCTCTATTCCTGAATCGTTGAATAAAGCCAATTAGATTTTCAGATTTACTCAGTTGAATTTTTGTGCTTTGACGCTATCGAGGAGCCTTAAATTGCATTCAAAACCTTAGTGCCAGAAAACCTACTTCCAGGAATTTATGCTAAGGGAATAAAGAATTAAAGGATGTGTTTGAAAATGAAGCTCCAACAAGGTTAGTTTTAGTGTGACTAAATATATAGGATATATTTCCTATATCGTATGTATTTTTTTTTAAAGATTTTTTAATTTTATTTTATTTATTTGACAGAGAGAGACACAGCGAGAGAGGGAACACAAGCAGGGGGAGTGGGAGAGGGAGAAGCAGGCTCCCCGCAGAGCAGGGAGCCCGATGCGGGACTCGATCCCAGGACCCCGGGATCACGACCCGAGCCGAAGGCAGTCGCTTAACCAACTGAGCCACCCAGGCGCCCTCCTATATCGTATATTTTGATATAGGAATCAAACTTGATCATCAACAAGAGGGGACGGGTTTTATGAATCATGTTCTGATTATGTAAGGGAGACCATGCAGGAATTTAAAAATAACAGCAGAGAAGTATACAGAAGTATACTTGTGCCAAAGCAGAATACAAAATGCATCGGACAGCAGAAGCCTATTATAGTTTAAAAGTCTCGTGGGAAGGAATGTATTTCAAACGTTTAGAAGGATATACACCAAAATGTTAGCAGCACTTGGCCCTAGTGATAAGCGATTGGGGTGATTTCTTTTTCCTTGTGTTTATTTGCATTTTTTGCTAATTTTTGACTTGTATGTTCTTGTTTTCATTTAAAGCCTAACCTAACACACATTGTATGGTGAGCACGTTGGTAGCCCTGTGCTGGCCTGGGGCGCGTCGCTGAGGTGCGTTGCTGGGTGGGGCGCACTGCGCATGCGCCAGCCCAGGCCCTCCCAGTGCGCTGGACCCGCCGACTTTGGAGCTCAGCGCACGGTCTCCTGGGGTACCGCGGGTTCCCCGCAAGCGGCAGTTTTGGGGTTACTGTCGCGTATTCCCTCAGAAAGGAGAATAACCCGGGAAGCACGTGGTCATAGGAAATTTTAATTCACCCCGAAACAGCTTCCTTTTTTCCTCCTCCTTTAATTTTACTTACATGTTTTTATATTTTAGGGAATCCTGTGGAGAAGGCACTGTGAAAATCCTGGAAGAGAGACTGAAGAAAATGGGTTTTCAGTACAGCTGTATTAACGATCACCTGTAGGTGGTATATCATAATCAGTGTGCAATTTCAAAGGTGGAGCAGTGATTTTGGAGAGCACGGGGCTGTTGAATGTGTTCTGCTGGGATCAGCTCTAAGGGCCACAGGACTGTGCCTTCTGGGCTGTCACTGGGTGTGAGGGCTGGGAGTGCCTTCTGGCCAGGGCTCTGCCTGGGTCCCACCCACTTTTGTCCAGAGTCCTCTTTAAAAGATGCTACAAGGACAAATAGAAACCCCTTTTCATTTGTGCATGTCCTGTTTCCCCTCCCTTGCTTCTGGCAGGTGAGTAACCTGGGAACAGGCACTGTGGTCCCTTTATCTTTGGATGCCACGGATCCTTGCCCAAGATAGACGCTAGGGTGGGTTTGCTTGAGATTCTTACAGAGAAATGCATCTTAACAGTAGACCAGTAGGAAAATAATAACAGCTACCATTGATTGAGCACATTATGGGCTAAGTACTTTATGTACTTATAATCAGGTGTTGCCTGCAGGCTTTCCTGATTCTTGGAAATTTAAGATTTTATTTTGGAGAGAGAGAGAGCGCATGCGTGTGAGTGGGGGGTGAGGGGCAGAAGGAGACAGGGAGAATCTCAAGCAGACTCCATGCTGAGTGAGGAGCCCCACGCTGGGCTCCATCTCATGACCCTGAGATCACCACCTGAGCTGAAACCAAGAGTCACACCCTAAGCCACCCCGGTGCCCCTGATTCTTGGAAATTTAGATAAGTTAGGCTGAATCCCTAAGTACCATTGAAAACCCTCCCCTGCACTGGGAACTCCTTACCTTGCTGCTTCCTGCTTTTCTCCACCTCAATGCCTAAGTCTGCAGCCCTGCTTGGTTCCTCAGGGTGGAGGTGCAACATTGCAAGGACTGGGTCGCTTTCTTGAAAATTCGTGGGTACAGCAGAGTGGAAATTCCATCTGCAGTCTTGTCCAGCCCCCACGACCATCCAGCTGGCTCTGCCGCACTATGCCTTCTCATGAGCTCTGTGGGCTGGATAATCCTCCCAGCTGAGCAAAGCCCACTGGAAATATGGGTTGCTCCCCCGTTTTTTCAGACAAAGAGCCCCTCGAAGCTGTTTTTCACAGCTTGATGCTGTATCAGTGTACCCCTCTGCTACTGTTAACGCTCTCAGGAAGCTCAAAAGTGAGGTGTTACCACCCTCTATTAAAAACAAAACAAAGCAGGCGCCTGGGTGGCTCAGTTGGTTAAGCCAAGCCTTCGGCTCAGGTCATGATCTCAGGATCCTGGGATGGAACCCTGCATCGGGCTCCCTGCTCTGCAGGAAGCCTGCTCCTCCCTCTCCCACTCCCCCTGCTTGTGTTCTCTCTCTCGCTGTGTCTCTGTCAAATAAATAAATAAAAATCTTAAAAAAAAGCGCAAATACTGTTTTTGGAAACTATAGACTCTGTACAGGAAAATGCACCAACCATAAGTACACAGTTGGATGAATTTTCCCAAGTTCAACACACAACAACATAACCAGCAGCTCAGAGTCTCCCCTCATCCTCCCTTTCAGCCTTCCTGCCTGCCCACAATAGTAACCTCTCTCTAGACTTGTCTTAGATTCCTTGTGTCTGTTGTTAAGCTTTATATAAATATCCCTTTTCCGCAGATGGGTAAATTAAGGGTCAGAGAGATTAAATAAGTTTTCCAAGGTTACCACTCAGGGACAGAGCTGAGTTTTGAACCCAGCATTGTATGGCTTTGAAGGATGCTCTTTTCTTTCTACTCTAGGACCCTTCCTTTCTTAAAGCACCAGGTTGTATTTTATTTTTTTAAGACTATTCAAATTCCAGTTAGTTAACATACAGTGCAATATTAGTTTGAGGTGAACAGTATAGTGATTCCACATTTCAGTACAACACCCGGTGCTCATCACAACAAGAAAGCACCAGATTTTCATAAATTTGCCTTAAAAGGCAGGTCTTTGCTAAAGCAGCTCAATGATGGGGAAAATTGTGCCTAAAAATTCCACATTTAGGACCACTTTACTTTGGCCCAGGAACTCCCTTGAGGAGGCTGTCTTTGTAAGTCATCAGGCCGCATGTGGTGACCCAAGCCAGAGCCCAAGGTGTCCTTCCCCGCTCACGGCTGTCCTAGGGGACTCAGCCTGCTTTCACTTGCTCTAGTTGTCCCCACCTGCACTGCCCTTCAGGGCTCTTCCCTTGCAAGCCTGGCTCAGCTCCCCTTCTCCCTCTTCTTTACTGCCCATTGGGCTCCGGTGTTCAGCTGGGATTTGTATTGCTCCTGGGAGCGCAGAGGAGATAACGAAAGGTCTACCTTGGGAGAATGACCAAGGTTAACACACCAACCTCCTCCCCTAACAACCTCTTGCCCCACACAATTCAAGTGACATGCCTCTGTCCTGTGGCTGTCAGTTCTCCCCAAGATTGTTGCACATTTTGGCCAGCTCTTCTCTTTTCAGAGCCTCTCTTGCCTCCTGGTTGATTTCTGTGAGCTCTGTATTGAGCCAGACTCCATGAAACTCAATGACTTTGGGGGTTGGGGGCAGAAAACAGCAACAACAAGCTATTCTCATAACAAATACCTGCGTAGTATAGACTTTACCAGAGAGTAGTCAAGTCCTGGGGAGCAGTAAAGCGAACAACGCATTTCCTGTTTTTCCAGAGTCCCTTCCAGCACCTGGCCAGGAGAAAGCTGCTGTTGGCCTGCCTCCTCCTTAGTGCCCAGTGTGCCGCAGCTACCTGGATCCTCTCTCTCTTCTGCTTTCCCTGCCCTCCTGGGACTCTGCATCTTCTCCCTCTACTGGGTAGCTTCTTTGCTGAAGCCTGGGTACTAGCCATCACCCGTGTGCGTCAAGTCCAACTTTCTGGCCAAAGACCTCATCAGGAGGATTTTCCAAGCAAGCCTGTTCCATCCTTACAGAAGTGGTTCCATGCTTGGGCTCTGGTGTGAGCCTGCAAGGTTCAAGTTCAGCTCCACAATGGCTACTGTGTGTACTTGGGCAAGTGACTCTGATTAGCTTTCTCAGCTCTAAGTTGGAGATGGTAATACCCGCTCCATTTGGTTGTTGAGAGGATTCAATGACATGGTCTGTATAAACATAATCAGATTTCTTGGTACATAGTAAGTGCTCAATAAATGCTAGCTAATATTTCTTAAAAGAAATAGTTTGTGTGGGAGCACCTGGGTGGCTCAGTTGGTTAAGCATCTGCCTTCGGCTTGGGTCATGATCCCAGGGTCCTGGGATCAAGCCCTGCATCGGGCTCCTTGCTCAGTGGGAAGCCTGCTTCTCCCTCTGCCCGCCGCTCCCCCTGCTTGTGCTCTCTCTCTCTCTCAAATAAGTAAAATCTTAAAAAAAAAAAAAGTTTGTGTGTTCTTCAAGGTCAGAGACTTTGTATCCCCAATACTTTGTAGACACATCATAAAATGTTTGATGAGTGAGAGTCATTTAAATAATCCCTTAAATATTCTTTCTTTTCATTCCGTAGACCAGTGAAGCTCTTAAAGTGCGTGGACCACAGCACCCATCCTGACTGTGCTTTGAATTCGTAAGTAGATGTCTGACCCAACCTCCTTGCTTCCCCAAGATAACCAGGCCTTACCATTGACAGAACGCCGATGAACTGCAGTATGATTTAACACCCACGCCCTAAAATAATCTGGCTGCTGAGTAAGGTTTGTGCTTCTGCGCTTCTCAGTCTCTCTGAGCTGCTAGGTCGCTGCAGGTTTGGAGAACATATGCCCAAGTGGGCTGACCTCCTGCTGAGGGGCAGAGCAGAGCCTGTCATGCTGCAGTGGGTGCTCCCTAACGTCCATAGGATCCATTCTTCCATCTACAAGGGGCAGAACATTAATCAGGGCTGCAAGCCAGACACTGTGCTGTGTGTATTACATAGAATATTTTGTCCATTTTTATAACTAGTCCATTAGAGAGAGAGAGACAGACACAGAAAGAGAGAAGGAGGGAATATGCAGTTACCTACTGGAACCAGCCTGGTCATCGCCCCCTGGATTACTGAGTAGACCCTAATGAGTCTCCTTGCTTCCACTTTGTCCCATCCCT
Source organism: Leptonychotes weddellii (assembly GCF_054177405.1). NCBI lineage: Eukaryota > Metazoa > Chordata > Mammalia > Carnivora > Phocidae > Leptonychotes > Leptonychotes weddellii. The sequence continues at coordinate 168,155,790 of NC_138370.1, read as the reverse complement.
CATGGCTTCTTTGCAACCCAGATGCTAGAGTCAGCCTATTATTTTAACTGTTTATTAGGGAAACTTCCAAACATACACATAGAGTGTAGTTCTTCAACCATTGAGTCATGTGACTCGTCTGCTCACAACTCTGCAGTTGCTCCCACATCCCTCTCAGAGTCAGAGCCAAACAGCCTGCCCCGGCCCATTTCTCTCCGTCTTCTTTCCTGCTCCTTTCCTCTTTCTGCGCCTCAACCATAGTGGCCTCCTGGAACATGCCAGGCATGTTCCTGCCCCTGCGCCTTTGCCTGCACTGTTCATTCTGCCTGGAAGTCCTTCCCCTAGCTGTTTGTGCGGCTAACTTTCTCACCTACTGCATTAACTCCTATCTTGCCTCCATGAAGTTATGGTGATCTCAGTATTTGAAATTACAGCCTGCACCGTAGATGGCTCTGTGAAACCCCTCATGATGTTCTATTTTACCTTTTTATAGTGTTTCTCATCCTCCAGCTTCTTTGCTCAATAAGTTTATTCTTTACTGCCTGTCTCCCACATGTTAGAACATAAGCCCCAGAAAGACAGGAACTTTTACCTGTTTTGTTCAGTGATGGATGTGTCCCAGATTAGCATGTAGCCTGCAACCGGTTAGGTGCTTAGGAATGAAGGAATGAATAAATGAATGAGTGAATGAACAAATGATTGGTTTCTACTCTGAGGAGGCATTTGGATTTGAGACAAAGAATGTCTCAATTTGGTCAGGCAGTCGAAAGGAATGACAAATGTCCTACAAGAGTTGGAGATGTGTCTGGTGTATATATATATATATATATATATATTCCAGATTTTGATTGCAAGAAACGGAAACCAATGGCTCACTTAGGTGGAGGAAGGGCGGAATAAGGTTGTTGAGAGGATTTAATAGGTAGGCAATCCAGTGAGCTGAGGACTTCAAAAAGCCTGGAGAGGTAGATATCCATAGTGTTACAGCATAACTTAGGTCTTTATGATTTTACTCCTTGTCTCCTTAAGCCAACTGTCAGCTTTATACAGATACAGATCATGCCCATGGCACCCTACACAGCCATTCCTGAAACAGGCAGGTGATGCCACCCTGGCTCCCTGTGCCTCAGTTTACCTCCTGTACTGCAGGAGGTGTCAGGTGAATGAGGGTGTCTCTCCTTACCTGTTGCCAGAACTTTCCGGGGACTTCGGGCGTGTCAGGCTTCCAGCCTGGCAGTCCTGGAGTCATCATCTTGTTTCTTTCCAGGAAAGTGGGCAACTCGATCCCCATCAGTGATGCTGAAGGGGTTAAGTGATCTCTTAAAGTCCCTTAGGACTGGCTAGAGCCAGAAACAGAACCCAAGTTTGTGTGTCGAGTCCTTGCTTTCCCCACCAAACCATACTGCCTCAAAACGTCACTGTGGCTCACAGCACAGCAGATAAGGGATTTAAAGTACCTGATCTGCTCTCTACTTTGGGCATTCTTCCAGCAATTGTTGCAAAGATTTATGTATGACAGTTCTTTCCCCATGCCACTGAATGTCAAGAAGAAAACCCTCTTTCTTTTTTTTTTTATATATTTTATTTATTTGACAGAGAGAGACACAGCGAGAGAGAGAACGAGAGAGAGAACACAAGCAGAGGGAGTGGGAGAGGGAGAAGCAGGCTTCCCACTGAGCAGGGAGCCCAACGCGGGGCTCAATCGCAGGACTCCGGGATCATGACCTGAGCCGAAGGCAGACGCTTAACGACTGAGCCACCCAGGTTCCCCAAGAAGAAAACCCTCTTTCACTCTTGGCAGGTTTTCTTCCACTTTCTTTGCCCTGGAAGGAATTTTACTGATCTCTTTTTTAAACAACTTAGCTAAGGATATTGATAGATGATTTGCAGGAGACGATCCCCAAGTGGCAAATATGGAGAATGATTTCATCTTTCTAGTAATAATGAGATACAAATTTAATGAGGTGCAATTTTCACCTCAACATCTTGGACATACCTTAGCCAAAAATAGCGAAAAAATATTTTAAAAGTGTTATTCAATGCTTGATGCTATTGTAAGTTTATAAATTGCTCAGGAGAACAATTTGACAATATGTATCAGAAATTATAAAAATATTCACAGTCTTTGGCCTAAGTCAGACCTTAGGGTACTTCCGGTACCCTCTTCTAAAAAAAAAATTTTTTGTTTGTTTGTTTTATTTATTTATTCATGAGAGTCAGAGAGAGAGATAGAGAGAGGCAGTGGCAGAGGGAGAAGCAGGCTCCCCGCCTAGCAGGGAGCCCGATGCAGGACTCGATCCGAGGACCCCGGGATCGTGACCTGAGCCGAAGGCAGACGCTTAACCATCTGAGCCACCCAGGCACCCCCCCGGTACCCTCTTCTAAAGAAATGATTCAGAATGTGGGCGCAACCTGTATGTTCAAAGATGTTCATCACAGCATTCTTTATAATACTGAATCCAAAGTGTAAGTATTGGGAGCTGGACCTAAATATCCAATGAGAAGTGAGTGGTTACATCGAAGGATTACATTTACTGGATGGAATATAATGTAGATATTGTATGTAGATTATATTTCCATAAAATTGGGGTGGGGGACAGTGGTAGGAATAATCATACAGCAATGGAAAAATTCTCATGAACAATTCAAGTGAAAAAATATGTAGAAAACAAACTTAAAGGCTTATAGGCTCTAGTTTTGGCCAAAAATTCAGTACAATGATAATCTACTGGATTGGCGAAGATATGAGAAAACAGATGTACTTATGTTATTAAAATAAGGACTCACTTTGTCAGTCAGGGTCAAGGAGAAACATCAAATCTCTTATCTTGGTCTGAATTCTCTGTCCAAAATGAGTTGTCCCTTCTCCCCCCAACACACCCCAGGACACAGAAGTGGGAATTCCAAGCTCCACTTGCTTAGGGATAATGGAGTAAAGGACTTTTAATCTGCAAAGGTTTAGAATGGAACAAACAGCTGTTTATATAAATCTAACTCATGTTATTAATAGTTCTGTGGTAAGTTTAGGAACAACTTACAGTTTTTGGTATTTAATTTATTTGCAACATTTTACAGAATTTAACATATAAAAATAGCTGTTGGAATAGCTCTTTGATTCCAAACATATCAGATTGGGATTTTTTTGTTGAAAGTTATATTTCAATAACATAAGTACTTAGATTTTACTAAATTTTTAGCCATGCTCTACCAACTGAGCCAGCCGGGCAACCCCCTAGGTTTTTAAATAGAAAAACATGATTCATAAATTAAATAGACAAATGTATGGGGAAATAAAGTTTTTGAATTTGTAAATTTAATAGCTAGAATTAATTTTTTAAGCCAAAGTAATTGCCAATAGTGTTTTTTTCTTTGCATGAAAGCTGCCCTCAAGCACAACCTCACATAAACAGGAAAAGTTTATGTTAAAATGTGACAAGTAGGGCGCCTGGGTGGCTCAGATGGTTAAGCGTCTGCCTTCGGCTCAGGTCATGATCCCAGGGTCCTGGGATTGAGTCCCGCATCGGGCTCCCTGCTCCTTGGGAGCCTGCTTCTCCCTCTGCCTCTCTCTGTCTCTCATGAATAAATAAATAAAATCTTTAAAGAAAAAAAAAAATGTGACAAGTAAAGGCCTAGAACATGAACCCAGTCATGAAAAGCAAAGGAAAGCAAAACTGTATGTTTCTATTTGTGCATGATAATGGACATCAATGATGAAATAGGTCTAAGGACATGAACTCCTAATTGCTCTAAGTGGTTACTTTTAGGAAAGGGAGTGAGAACTGGAAAAGGATGGAGACACTCAGTATAACTATTTTGTTCTGTAATATTTTATTTTTCTAAAAGAATATACATAGGTATGCCTGGATGGCTCAGTTTGTTAGTGTCCAACTCTTGATTTCAGCTCAGGTCATGATCTCAGTGTTGTAAGATGGAGCCCTGTGGTGGGCTCCGCGCTCAGTAGGGAGTGTGCTCTCCCTCTCCTTCTGCACCTCCGTGCTCTCTCTCTAAAATAAATAAATAAATCTTTAAAAAATCTTTTTTTAAAAGAATAAGCATAACTATACCCTTATATTCGTTAATTATCTTAAAGCAAAAAAAAAAAATCAATTTTGAGTAAATCAAGTCTGAGATTATCTGAATCAGAAGTGCAATTGTAGAAAATGTCCAGCAGGAGGAGCCCTAGTACAAATGTGTGGGCTGCTTAAGATTCTTTTATTTATTTATTTGAGAGAGAGAGAGAGAAAGAGAGAGAGTGA
>NC_138370.1:168122048-168151055 GCF_054177405.1 Leptonychotes weddellii | reverse complement strand
AAAAAAAAAAACATAATCACATGTTACGAAAGTATGGAAAAACAAAAATATCCTAACATAGAAATAAAGTTCCTCTGAGGCTGTCAAGAGGAGATGCTTGCAACCTGATCCTGTGTCTGTGTCTCCTCATTCGCCGACGCCGTCCTTTCCTACGAGAGACCCACCCCGGCTGGAGCTGGACTCTGGCACACTATATAAATGTATACATATATATTGGCATGCAAAGATTTATGTATAAAGATGTTCATTTAGGAGTGCCTGGGTGGCTCGGTCAGTTAAATGTCTGACTTTGGCTCCAGTCATGATCTTGGGGTCCTGGGATTGAGCCCCGCCTCAGGCTACCTGCTCAGAGGGGAGTCTGCTTCTCCTTCTTCCTTTCCCTCTGCCCTTCCCCCCACTCTCTCTGTCAAATAAATAAATAATTTAATTAAAAAAAAGTTGTTCATTTAATGGTTATATATAATGGGGAGGGGGAAGAAACTCACCATGTCCAATAATAGGGAACTGTCTTCATGTGGTTTGGTATATCTGTAGAATAGAATATCATTCAACTGGTAGAAGTCATGTTTACTAACCCAAATGTCCTTCAGCTGGTGAATGGATGAACTGACTGTGGTACATCTATACAGTACTCAGCAACACTCTCTATATTTACCGATACAAAGTAACCAGCTATTGGTATATGCAGCAACATGAGTAACACTCAGATGCACTCTGCTAATAAAAGAAGATAGACCCATAGGCTACATACTGTATTATTCAACTTCTATAACATTCTGGAAAAGGCAAAACTGTAGGAAAGGAGAATAAATCAGTGGTTGCCAGGGATTAGGACTAGGGGGAGTGGTAACTACAACGGGGCACTGTGAGGGAATTTTTGGGGAGTGAGAAACTGTTCTGTATCTTGACTATGGTGGTGACCTAAATGTCTGCATTTACCAACACTCAGAACTCAAAAAGAGTTAATTCCTCTGTATGTAACTGAAATGTTTTCAAAGAACATTTAATCACATAGGAAAATGTCAACAATAAATAGAAGAAATATGATATAAAACCTTCTAAAATATAATATAAATTTAACAAATTCTATTATGTTTGTGTATTTGAATGACATACATATTGTAAATGAATGAAAGGAAACATAATAAACCCAAAGGCAGAGCAATGGTCCCTGGGTAATGGTCTTATCAGTGATTCCTGTTTTTGACTTTTGGCTTTTGTATTTTCCAGAGGTTCTCTAATGAGCATGCATTACATTTATAATCAGAAAAAGAAATATGCACACACATACACACATGGATATATCATATATGTGTGGTAATTTGACCCGACACAAAACATTTCCAGAAGACAAAAACAAAACCTAAAGCTTGTCACAGACACTTCTCTGTTCTCCTTATTCCTTTTCTTACGTAAAGCAAGTGAGAGAGGTTCAGACATGAGAACTCACTGATTCTGATGCCCCAGCAGCCAGAAACAGGCAGTGGGAGCTGTCTCCCTTCCTGTAGGGCCTGTAAATCTCCATAGAGGAAAAGAGATTGCCCAAAGGTGGAAGAGCTGTTCCTCAAAGGTGCAGCCCTGAGTCCAGAGCTCTTTCTCCCTTATTCCAATGGCTCTCATCTCTAAGTGAGGCCCTCCTGACAGTGCCTCTACTCAATTTTTGTGGGCACTTGACCAAATATTTGCTCTAAAGTAGGAAAACTGCAGCTTGATGATCACTGTGTATAACATATACACACATAACATAACCCCATGAATATCTAAAGAGGATCTCAGACACTGCTCTTAGAAGGCCCAGGCCTGCTTAGAGCAGGAGAGGAGAGGTTCCTCCTCTCTCATCATTACCCCACCCTTGTGGCATCCACAGGCTCACTGGCCCTACCCTGGTGCTCTGGCAGGAGAGACCAGCTAACTCCCTTGCCCACCGTCATCCGCTACCTTCATTATCATCACCATCATCATGACCATAGCTAGTATTTACTGAGTTCTTATCAAGTGGGCACTGTTAGAAATGTTTGATAAATGATTTAATATCCATAGAGTTATCATCACTATCCTCATTCTGCAGACAAGGAAACTGAGGCTTGACAAAGTTAAATCACTTCCTCAAGGTCACAAAGCTAGTAAGTGGAAGGGAGTTTTTACAACCAGAGTTGGGGTGCTTTACCATCTGCTGTACTAAATAAGACCCCACAAATGTTAAGAATCCCTGCATGTGTTCCAGAACCATCTAAACTGATGCCTTTCTCCCCCATCCATGTTACCAATCTTTGTAGATTTCCAACCCTGCTATCCACACACCATCTTTGCTTTTGCTTCTCCCTTGCACGTTGACACAAGACAGTCTCTCTTGTCCCCAAACCGGACGTCCCTCCTGTCTGTAATTGCATCTCTCCTCCTTGTCTCAGCATGTTTAAGGACACCTGTCAGGGAGACATAATTTTTACCTCACTTCCAAGGGCTGACATCATCATACCTCTACTCAAACCACCTGAGCACGCAAGGCAGAAATTAGACTTACATTTACATGGCATCTAGGGGCACCTGAGTGGCTCAGTCAGTTAAGCATCTGCCTTTGACTCAGGTCATGATCTCATGGTCCTGGGATTGAGCCTCGTGTGTTGGGGCTCCTGCTCAGCGGGCAGTCTGCTTCTCCCTCTTCCTCTGCCCCTCCCCACCGTTCGTGCACTCTTTCTCGGGTGCGCTCTCTCTTTCAAATAAATAAATAAAATCTACTCCCCCCGACAAACCAGACCAAAACAAAAAAACACATTTACATGGCAACTAGAGTCCTCCATGCATATAAGCATGGGTATTACCAATTTCTAGCTTTCTCTTTTAGTAGCTAAGGTCCTATGGGATTTTGGAGAAGCCTGGTATTGATGGATGAATTTTGGGATGTTTTCTCTTTTTATATAAATCTTAAACCACTTGTAGCCTTTGGTATGCAATATCAGCCTATGGATGTCTTTCTTTAGCTTCAAAGGATATATTTGACCAAGGTTTATATGAGAAAGGAAGAAAGAAAGAAAGAAAGAAAGAAAGAAAGGAAGGAAGGAAAAAAGAAAGAAAGAAGAAAGAAAGGAAGAAATGAAAGGAGAAAGGAAACCTCTGTAATGTTTCAAAATCCTGCCCCAGTTCACCCACCATGACAAACCATGACAAGCAGTAGGGCATTGTTATGAGGACAGGCAGGATGAACAAGCTTGCCAAAGCAACTCTTCTCAATTCAGCCTTGGCATTTCATCATTTCTTCCTTGTGTAGGTTCCAGTGTGATGCCTCCCAAATGAACTCTAGTAGGTTTCCAGAAGGATCCAGACCTTTCTAGAATAAAGAATATCGTTTGAGTTCCCCTCTCTTCCTGTTGTGTCTAGCAACACTAGATTAGACAGTTGTTCATACAAAATAATCCTACTGGCCACAGAGGAAGAAGGAAGCAGAACCAGCCTCAAAGGTGTGTGATCTGTGCAGGTGCATGGGGACTCAGGCTCAGAAGGGCCCAGCTTGGTCTAATGCTCTTCTGTCTCTGTCTTTAAGCTCTACATTTTTGAACAAAGAGCCCATCATTTGCATTTTTTCACTGGGCCCTGCAAATTATGTAGGTGGTGCTGAGTGAAAGTATTATGAGACAAGGGCGTTTTAGTTTGTCTTAAGTGGCTCCGTTTCATAGATAAGAAACAGGACAACGGAGGCTCTAGCTGTGCCCAATCTTAGAAAAGGACGCCTCCAGGCTTAACGACAGACCTCCAGCGCAACGGGTGAAAACCCCCTGCTGGCTCCTCTGGAGCGCATTGCGTATGCCTGGGAGCTTTCCCACCTTCCAAGTCTCGCTTCCCCAAGAAAGAAGCTATCAGCCCGCTTTCCCAGTGGGCCTGGAAGCCGGGATGCAGACACATGACATAAAGCTCACCCGTCAGGCGCAGGAGCAGGAGGCTCCCCTTCAGGGGAGAGGTAAAACGGAGGTGCAGCGAAGGACGCAGACTGTCCAGGGGGAAGGGCGGTGCTGGTGGGGTCCTAGCGGTGTCACAGCCGCTGTCGCCCCAGGTGACCGTTTTTGCGCGTGTGCACCCAGCTGGATGGACTGCTTGTCTGGGCTTGTCCTGCTGGTTGTGAGGCCCCTTGCTGCGCACATTCTTTCCAACCTCCCTGTACACAGCAGTGCTGAGCATCCCTCACTGCGCTTTCGCTGTTAGTGGTTTGAGCCGCCCCCTCTTGTTACGTGAATCCCACCAGTCCCACAAAATACTACAGACGTGGGGAGCTTACAAACAGCAGAAGTTTGTTTGTCATAGTTCTGGAGGCTGGGAAGTCCTCGGCAAGTCCAAGGCACCAGCACGCTCGCGGTCTGGGGAGGATCCTCTTTCCCGGTTCAGAGGCTCGCGTCTTCCTGCCTCATCCTCACCTGCTGGGGGCGCTAAGGAGCTCTCCGGAGCTCTTCCAGGAGGCACGGATCCCATTCATGAGGGCTCCGCCCTCCTGGCTTACGCACCTCCCAAAAGGCCCACCTGCCCATGCCATTACTTTAGGCAGTAGGATTTCAGCGTGGGGAGTTTGGGGGCGACACAAACATTCAGACCTTTAGCAGGCACTGATGCCCAAATCAGCTTAGAAGCCTTCCCAGCTCTCAATTCTCCACCCCTTCGTCTGAGAGGATTCAACCAAACTCTATCGACAAAATGGTCTTGCTCTCCCTATGGGCTCAGAAGGCGCTAACCTTCTGCTCACCTTCTGTGTCCACCAAGTATCTCCGGCCCATCATCTGGATCTCAGCTCAAGGGTCTCTCCCTCCGTGAAGCTCTCCCAGACCGACATTCCCAATTTAGGTCAGGTTCAGAGTTTTTTGTGTTTTTTTTCCCTTTTTTCCCTTTGTAATTATACATTTTTAAAAACAAGGCCAGGGGCCAAAGATGGCATTAAAAATAAATAACCATTGTGGCACAGACTGGCCAATCAGGCAGACACCCCATGGCCTAAGCAGGAAGGCCACTGGCTTTCACAACTGACCCGCCATGTTGTGGGTACCAACAGCAGCCTCAGCAGGGATGGACTAACTCCTCATGGCTGGATCTTCAGCCCCTGGCCCAGCACTTGGTACATAAAAGATGCTCAATAAATATCCAGTGAGTAAATTATTGTTCTCTATTGTTGATCCTTTTCTCTTTTCTTTTTTAAAAATTTTTTAATTTAATTTATTTTTTTATTTTTGAGAGAGAGAGAGAGCATGAGTGAGGTGAGGGGCAGAGGGAGAAGCCTGATGCGGGGCTCGATTCTGTGACTCCAGAATCATGACCCGAGCAGAAGGCAGATGCTGAACTGACTGAGCCACCCAGGCATCCCGACCATTTTCTTTAAATGTCAGTTTGGCTCCCAGGCTTTCTTGGATCTAATGTGTTGGACCATCTGAGACTTCCTAGCACAGCCTTACCCTGGATATGGACACCAGCTAGCTTTGCTTTCTGAAGCTACTCCTCACACCTTCCGGCTTCCGTGCCCAGCAGTCACTCAGGGCCCCAGGGTAACAGTAGACTCCTTCCTCCAAGCCAGGACACTCTGGGGCTCCCTGGGGGTCCTGCCTACACAGGGAGTGGGCCAGGTTGGGAAACAGATCTAGCTCAGAATGGTTTGAATAGACAGACTGTGGGAGAAAGAATGGAGGGGAACGCAACCCGAGAAGATCTGGCATGTGGTGGAATGTTCATTAGTGTGGCCACTGGTATGGTTTGTAAGAGTGGTGTCTGTCATCTTCTTAGTTGTACTCAGCTGGGCACCATTGAATCACATAGCTTGTCATAACCCGGATGTCCCCTACTTTCCCAGTCCTAGGGGACTTGAACACGCTGTCTCTGCATGGATTGCCCTTCCTGCAGACCATATTTAAGACCCACCTGAAGCATCACCTCCTTGCTGAATCCTCTGGCACCCTTTCCCACGGGAGCCTCGATTGTTCTTGGCCTCTTTGCCCCCCAGGCCCCAAGAATTCCCCTAACATGGTCCATCTTCACTGTCTTGTCATTGTTTGGGACCGTGGTTTCTTTGAAGACCCACCCATCTTTGCAAACCTGGCCCAGCCACGCCTGGATGAAGTGAACATTCCACATGGGGGTTTCATGGGAGAATAGATAGGTGGATGAGCTGGGCTTCGGAGAGGAAAACACAGGGTGGGTGATTCTTTAATTTTCTTTTGATGTAATTTTATTTATTTGTTTGTTTGTTTGTTTGTTTTAAGTAAGCTCTACACTCAACGTGGGGCTTGAACTCAAGACCCCGAGATCAAAAGAGTTGCATGCTCTACCCACTGAGCCAACCAGGCACCCTTTAATTTTCTTTTAATGTAAGTTTTGTCGGAGAAGGTCAGGGATGGTACGAGACAAGCTTAAAAACATCGTAAAAAAAAATTCATGTGTCATACTTTTCTGTATTTATGCTATACTTTAATAAAACACTTGGAATGGGGGCGCCTGGGTGGCTCAGTCGCTAAGAGTCTGCCTTCGGCTCAGGTCATGATCCCGGGGTCCTGGGATCGAGGCCCGCACCGGGCTCCCTGCTCCGCGGGAAACCTGCTTCTCCCTCTCCCACTCCCCCTGCTTGTGTTCCCTCTCTCGTTGTGTCTCTCTCTGTGTCAAATAAATAAATAAAATCTTTAAAAAACAAAACAAAACAAAACACTTGGAATGCATGATATGTTACCAGTCTGGGTCAGGGGAGCGGAGGGGGGAGGGTGGCAAGTGGTGGAAGATCTTGGAGTATCTAAAAAGGAAGAGAAAAGGCCCCGACTGACTTCCAGTCCACAGTTTGTCTCGGGGCCAGTGGCTCGCCAGGCTAATCCCAGGGAAGCTGCAGCCGAGGCATCTCTGGAGCCTGATTCGAGAACACGGTGTTCCCGGCCTTCCGGTTGCCATGGTTACCAGTCAACTTGCGCAGCCGCTCACAGCACCCTGGCCTGTGACTTCTCTAGATGCTGCCAGTAACCTAGTGAGTAAATGGGTTTCTGTGGAAAAAGAAAATGCTTTATTTAAAAAAATAAAAAGTAACTTTTCTGAATATAAAAATGATAATACCTGCTCACTTGAAAAATTTTTATTTTTTTTACTTTTTTCTTCTTGTTTTCTTTTATTTATTTTCCTTAAAGATTTCATATGTTTATTTGAGAGCGAGAGAGGGAGCACAAGTGGGGGGAGGGGCAGAAGGAGAAGCAGGCTCCGGGCGGATCAGGGAGCGGGAGCTGGGGCTTCCCCCCAGGGCCCTGGGAACTTGACCTGAGACAAAGCCAGACGCTTAACTGACTGAGCCACCCAGGCGCCCCTCACTTGAAAAATTTTGAACAATACCTACAACTTAGGAAAAAGGGTATAGATACCCTCTGCTATACAACATGCAAGTAGCGGACTTTTTCTCTATGTATATTCAAACGCATATTCTTATTTTTATTTTATTTTATTTTTTTTAAGATTTTATTTATTTATTTGACAGAGACAGAGATAGCGAGAGCAGGAACACAAGCAGCGGGCGTGGGAGAGGGAGAGCAGGCTTCCCGCCGAGGAGGGAGCCCGATGTGGGATTCGACCCCAGGACCCTGGGATCATGACCTGAGCCGAAGGCAGACGCTTAACGACTGAGCCACGCAGGCGCCCCACATATTCATATTTTTAAACACACGACGAGGTCTTGTTTGACATCAGGAATGTAAACGAGAGCAGAATAGTTAAATCATAGGTTCTAAGCTTTTTACACATTCAAATGCTGATTTCAAACATAGAGTTGCCTCCTGACTGGTCTCCCTGCTTCTGATGCATTTCTCCTCCGGCCTAACTTCTTTCTATAAGGATGTCAGGGCAATCATCCTAAGCTATGGTCCCATTTGCATCAGCCCTAGTTCAAAATCATCAGTGCAAAATAAAACCCATGTTTTAAAATCTAATATTCAAGATCTTTCCACTTAACCCCAAACTGCCTTTCTAGCCTTGTGTCTTCAGAGACCCTCTGTGCTCTCCAGGTGCCTTCTCTCAGCTTCCCAGTCTCATGGACCAGAGACTCCATATCCGGTACCTTTGCTCACCTCCTTCTTGACGTCTCACTTTGTTCCAGTCTCAAATGCATTTATTTTTATGTCTTTCTTGAGGACAGAGTCTTTATCCTTGTGTCTTTGTGTCTGAGTGCTTCACCCTGACCAACCATGACCCAGTGAACAGTTGCTATGTGAAAGAATCAATACTGCATTTAAAATTGAGCAGGATTATCAGGTTTGAGGACTAGAAAGAAAAATCCCATACTCCTCCTGCGTTTCTCCTGCATACACAGAACCCTTGACTTCTGACATTCTGGTCACCAAATATGTGGGTTTTTTCCCACACCGACCAGTTTTCTGACACCAGTGGGGTGGCCTACAATTCACCTGAATCTGATGCTATCTACCTGGAGATATGTTCCGAGTCCACAGGTCAAGGGCTCAGTGCCACCAGGCTGTGCGCCAACCCCCTTCACACCAGTCATGGGTCCAGATTGTTACCTGTGCTTCTGACTGAACAGCTACAGGTCAGGAGTTCCCCTGATCTTCTCCTTGGGTTCAATTCATCTGCACACAGAACTCAGAAAACCCATTTAGTCACTAGATCACTGGTTGAAGACAAAGGATATGACTCAGGAACAGCCAGATGAAAGAGACACATAGGTAGAGGTATGGGGAAGGGGCGAGGAGCTTCCAGGCCCTCCCCAAGTGCTGCTTTCTCCATATGGCCATGGGTTCACCACCCTGGAAGCTCTCCAAACCTCATCCTTTTGGGGTTTTAGGGAGGCTTCATTAGGTAGGCACGATTGATTAGATCATTGGCCATTGGTGATTGATTCAGTCTCTAGCCCCTTTCCCCTTCCTGGGGGTCAAGTGATGGGACTGAAAGTTTCAACCCTCTAAGCACCTATTTGGCTCCCCTAGCCAACCCTTAGGTATGTTCAAAAGTCACCTCATTAACATAACAAAAGACAACCTTAACCCTTCTCAGCATTTAGGAAATCCCCAGAGTTTTGGGACTTTTTGCCAGGAATGGGAGGAAGACCAAATATTTCTTCCTATAAGTCACAATAGCGCAGGGAACCAAGTGGGGTGACAGCCCAACATTGTGGCTAAGAGCCTGGATTCTGGGGCCTCACAGTCTGGCCCAAATCCTGTCTTTAAGCCTTGCTAACCACATGGCTCTGGCCAGATCATGTCTGTCGCTGGAGTCTTATTGTAAATAGGGATTACAAGTGCTCAGAATAAAGTGAGTTTCTGTGCATAAAGAGTGCAGAGTGGTGCCAGGCAGGCTCTAAATAAACACTATCTACGAAGACAGTACTTTCTTGTATAGGTCCAGGGATTACTCTGCAGCAGTTACTGAGCTATGTATGTACTTTCATACATGCTCTTTTTTTTTTTTTTTTTTTTTTGCTAGAGAGGGAGAAAGGGGAGGGGGGATAGGAGGGGCAGAGGGAGAGGGAGAGAGAGAATCCCAAGCAGGCTCCTCTACCCAGCTCGGAGCCCGACACAGGGCTCGATCTCACAATTCAAGATCATGACCTGAGCTGAAATCAGGAGTTGGATGATTAACCTACTGAGCCACCCATGCAACCCTCATACATGCTTTTATTAATCCTCATCTGGCCCCCTGAGATCAGTTCAATTGTTATCCTGTTTCACAGAGGAGAAAATGTGAATGTAGAGAGCTTTCTTTACTTGGCCAAGATCCCACAACTTCGGTGCCCCTGAGCGGTCCTCCTTGGTCTGGGTGGCAGGCAGCTTGAGCTGAAGCAGCAACACCAGCCCTGACTCCTCATGAACTGACGCATCCAGGGCCAGCACTCAGCGGGTCCTTGACGCATGTCTGCTGAGCTAGGGGTAAATGATTTGACCGCAGGAGAAATGCTCATGGAAGCCCCCAGAGCATACGAAGGCATAGGCAGGCCCGTGGGAGAACTGGGTTCTAGTCTTCGTTGTTTTGTTCTGGGTCTCCATGGTAGCCATCCTAAAAGCTGGTCATTTCCTCTTGCACAACAGATTTGATAACAAGGGACTTTTGGAACCAAAAAGGAAATGGTAGAAACCATGATAGTGAAGATACTGACAGCTCAGCAAATCCGAAGACACAGTAACTTTACCCCCCACGGTGAGGAGGCCAACACCTCCAGGGGCTCTGGCAGGAGCCCGCGTGGCTTACTCAGTCCATGTCAGTGTCCCCCAAAGCTTCAGAGGTAACAGGATAAAATAGAAGCCCAATCTGAAAAAGAATTTCAGACATTTGAGAAAAAGTATAACCGTGTGTGAGGCCTTTCTTGCTAAGATATCTGATCTGCCTGGTGCATCCATCAAGGTAGTGGAGGGACATTCACAGAGACTGGAGAACGTGGGAATGTTCACCAGGGAGGATCCAATTTTGAAGCAAGTGATGATGCTGGTAAATAAAAAAGGAGAAAAATAATGAGAAAAAAAATTCCTCCCCCCCAAAATCCTGAATATTGGTTGATTTAAAATATATTTTAAAAAAGTATGACGAGGGCGCCTGGGTGGCTTAGTCATTAAGCGTCTGCCTTCAGCTCAGGTCATGATCCCAGGGTCCTGGGATCGAGCCCCGCATCGGGCTCCCTCCTCGGCGGGAAGCCTGCTTCTCCCTCCCCCACTCCCCCTGCTTGTGTTCCCTCTCTCGCTGTGTCTCTCTCTATCAAATAAATAAATAAAATCTTTAAAAAAAAAAAAAGTATGACTACCCTTTTCTGATGGTTTTCAAAGATGTGAAGTAGGAGTGATCACATCTTGGCTGCCTGATAGGTTACATGTCTGAAATGCATCCTGAACAATTGTTATGGACTGCCTTGTGTCTGCCCAAAATTCACATTTTGTTATGGTGGCCCCAGCAAACCAATACTTAATGAATATGTCAAAAGTAAAGTGTAGAGGCAGACACCCACTAAAGTGAAAACCATCTTCCTCTTTTCCTTCTTTCATAAGATAGTGAAAATTGAGGTTTGCAAAGGGTGCCAAGTAGTTGCGGGCAAATAGAGTGTCAATTTGAGAAGTATTCGTGATCTTACTCCACATGGGACAGTCCAAAGCAGAGCTAATCCAGCAACTAGTGCTTATTCTTCTATTTATTTAGTCTTTCTGTAATTCCCCAGTGCAGAAAGTGGAACTCATGGAAATGCATCTTCATCAGAAACTTCGCAGTTGCTGGAACATAATTGACAGTCTTGTGAAACACAGAGGCCAGCCTCACACTTGACAGGGGACATTTGGCAGCAAGGAAAAGGGTGACCTGAAAGCCCGTGCTGGCCATCAGTGCACAACTATTGTTGAAACTGGGAAACTGCCTTTTTGAGCCCTGGCTCATGAATATTCACGTTAATAACCAGTGAAGCAGGTTGTAGAATCTGGACTTTGCTAATTTCAATACAATTACTCATTACTTATGGCCTTATGTTTTTGTGCTTTCTTCGTAGAGTCTATCTTAAGATATGTTCCAATAATAAGAGATGTATATCTATTAAATTACTTAGTATTTTAGGAATATTGTTATTTCTTTCCCCAAAAGATATGGATTACAACAGGTTCTCTAAAGCATGTTGATTCATTGCTATGATATTTTTGTCCTTTGAAAGTCATATTATCATGTAGCTATTAAAGGGTAGCTATCAAGATTACCAAAACTCTTTATTGAAATAACTTATTTATTTGAGAAAAATGCATGTTGAAAAGGTGATCCAATTGTGTGTATTTCCACCTTGTGCAGAAGTAGAAGGGGTTTACATTCGGCTTGTACTTGCTGCACCTGCATGATTTTGCTATGGAAATGTGACATAATTAATTTTAAGATGGTTCTTGTAAAATTTTACTACTTGGGAATAACTAGCACATAGTTAAAAGTTCTCAAAAGAACACATTAAACTTGTTTGGATTCTGTGTGACACAGCGATCCGTACAGAATTACAATCAGAATGAAGTTCTTGTTTACCACAGCTGCTGTTAGAAGAATTTAGGGGGCATGGTGCGGGGGCTGGGGGATGAGAAAAGAGAGAGAGACTCTCCTGACCCTCACCAACTGATAATTAAACTAGTAATTGCTCTGTATTTCTACATGTGTGTTGGAGACACAGGGTATTTTGTGATTGCATGGTCTAACATCAGGGAAGGGAGACTTCCCAGAGAAGCAACCTATAAATTGAGACAGGAAAGATAAGGGTTATTTAGCCAGAGAAGAGGTAGGAGGGTTGGAAATATTTCCAGGTCGGGAGACTAATATGTACAAAGATTTATATCCTCAACTACCAAGTTTGTCTTAAATGTTTGCACTTTGGTTTTGTTTTTTTTTTTTTAACAAATTTATATACTCAGCCAGTATTTACTGATTATCTGGATTAGGAGTCTGGGAGAGATAGTGACAGATGTCTCATATCCAGGGACACAAGACTGGTTTGGAGTTTGGTTCTGCTGGTTCCCTCTTCTCCAAAGGAGGTGCTGACAAGTCTGCCTTAGTTGAGCGCAAGAACAGATTGGAAATCAGCTTTCATTATTAACCACTAGATTGTCAGGCTGTCCACTAGGGGCCATCCCTGTCTAAGCTAAGGTGGACAGGCCCCTGAGGACGGCACACTCATGATGTGGTAACCTTGCCCAGGAGTTAACGTGGCCCAACAATTCCTTGCTCCTAGCACTCATATAGAGGAGTTCTTCCTTCCTGGAAGAGGGTGATTGAGGTTGGGAGGTGGGAACAGGACAGCCTAGGCAGATAAACAGGGAGAAATGCTGGAAATTCTGTCCATACCCTGGATAGGCTTCGTGAAAAATGACAGTGAGAGGTTCTGGGAAGCTCTCAAGCTTCACAAGGGCTTACATTGTAGAGTGTGTGTTGGGGTTGGAGGGAAGTCATAATCAACAGCATTATTGAAAGTATGTGTCAGTGGCCCACTGCAGGGTTCAAACTTGGCCCATCACTTGCTTTTGTACAAAGAAGCCACAACGGGGGTTTTGCAATTTTAAAGAGTTGAACAAGAGCAAAAGAAGAAGATTATTTCATGAAATGTGGAAATTACATGAAGTTCAAGTTTCAATGTCCATAAATAAAGCTTTGTTGGAACCTCTTCACGCTCATATCTGTGGCTGTTTTCAAGCTGCAGTGGCAGAGTGGAGAAGTTGTGACAAAGATTGTGTGGCCCTCAAAGCTGGAAGTATTTATTATTAGTCCCTTTCCAGAAAATGTTTCCTGACCAATGGTCTGAAAGTCTGGGAAGGTCAGTGGCCCACAATCCACCTGCTGCACTGGGAGAATCATGGACAATCTGGTTGGTGCATGATGGCTCTACTCCCTACTTTCTCCGCCAATGCACAATACAAACAAATAATATTTCATTTTCTTTTAATATCCTCAGCTCTTGTGACACCTGTGACAAACAATTTCTCAGCAGGGAGGAGGAGGATTTTCCCCCCAGGCTTCTGCTGAGCTGTTTTTTATTGAGAACTTGAAAATCAAGGAATTCCTTTTATGACTTGAGCCAGATTTAAGCTGTTGACTGACTTTAAGTTGTTGAATCTCCTCAAAAGTAGACCCTGTGATAGAATAAATCCAGGTGGTTGTTTTGGGAGGTGATTCCAGGAAACACTGGTGAGGGAGTAGAAGTGGGACCAGAAGGGCAGGAAGCCAATCCAGGGTTACCAAGTGAAGGCAACTGGAGTTTATTGCTGCAGACGGCATAAAATATACTTCAGAGTTGTTGCACCTGGTGGGAGGAGGTTGGGACATTTATCTACCTATCAGGCATTAGCTGAGAACTGCTCCCATGAGGACATCTGGCCTGCACGGTTGTTGCAACTGGCTACCCCAGCAGAGGTGGATCAGGGGAATCATCAAACCACCAAAAGGCCATTGCATAACTTTACATTTAAAACCAAATTCTGGGTTGCGTGGCTGGCTCAGTCGGTTAGGCATCTGCCTACGGCTCAGGTGATGATCCCGGGGTCCTGGTATTGAACCCTGTGTTGGGCTCCCTGCTCAGTGGGGAGCCTGCTTCTCTCTCTCTCCCTCTGCCCCATCCCCCTGCTTGTGTGTGTTCTCTCTCAAATAAATAAATAAAATCTTAAAAAAAATAAAACCAAATTCAGACTTACACAGAATTGACTAGTACAAAGAGTTAAATTTTTTAGAAAATTGTTCTGCCGGTTATCAATTCTAGGTGTACTATAATTTACATTATGGAATAATTTATCGTAGTTAGTCCAATGTTGCTGTCAAAGCCTATAAAATACATGTCATGACTCTCCTAACAGCTACATCAGCAGAAAATCTTTCTCAAAACTTAAAATTATCAAAAATTATTTTTGATAGTGAATTTGCCAAGAGTGACTTGGCAAGCTTCAATTACATAGATTGAAAATCAAGTTGCTAAAAGTATGAATTTCGATGACCTCATAAGTGAATTTGCAGAGAGGTCGAGCCATGAGTGTGTTTTGGGTGTTGGGGTTGTGCTAGCTCAGACTCTGTATTCAAGAGTCACCAGGAGATTTGAGTATTTCCATTTCTCTGATGTGCATTAACTCAGATCAATGTCCACAGGTCCCTTTGAGAAAGGGTCAGGGAAATCACTGTTCTATATGCTTGCTGTGGCATCACAGGCACTTCCTCCCCCTAAAATGATTGGATGTGGGTCTGAGATTCCAGGTACAGGTCTGGGAACTGGGTGGTGGGTTGTGATCTTCCACAGCAGTAGGTGACAGCCTTTGGCTCATTTGCTCTTGATCACTTTTGATGGTAAAAGTCAAACATATCTTCATTGACTGCCTGTCTCTCTTGCTGTAAGGAACTAGAGGATCTATTAGCCTCTGTCTCAGATTCCTGCCTGTCAGGCTCCCATCTGCCACGTTGAATTCGTTGCCATTATGGCGATCGCATATGCCCTGCCTATGCTAATTAAGTGCTGCCTCCCAGGCTCTGCTACTTCTTCTTGGCACTAGGAAGCCCTGTCTCATAACTACATCCCCGCCATCATCCCTGGCCTTTAGCATACAGCCACTCTGAGCTTGTCCATGAGGCCAGTAGCCTCATTACCAGCACATTCTTTATTGCTTTAATAAATCATAGTAGTCATATTCTTTTGAGCATGCTCATCTTTCTGAGCCTTGAACCCCACCCAATCTCCCACCCCCACTTTTTTTTTTTTTTTTTACTGCTCTGCCAAAGTAGAGTAGTAAATAAATTTTATTTACTTCAAGGCATATTTTTTCCTAGTTTTCAACGAACCATTCCAACAGTGTTATTAAGATTAGATCTAGGTGTCCTTGCTGGGTTATTAAATTTGAGTGGTGGGACAGTGCCCCCTTACAATACATTCTTTCTTATCCAGCCTTCTATGTTCCATACCACCATCCCCAGTCCTGCACCATGCTCAAGCATGTTTTCCCAGTTTTTGGCATATATATTAGGTAGATCTGTAATTTTCCTGGTTAATAATTTCTTTTCTAAATGAAGGAAAATATTTCCCCCAGGTGCATACTTGAACCTAGTTACCAATCTAGAAACAACAAAGGAATGTAGGTCTTGAAGAGGACAAGCATCATCTTGGCAATGTAAGGGCCTGTGCTGGTCTCCAGGTAAAGGGAGCTGCTATCTTCCAGCAAGGGAGAATCATGGGAATCTGGGGGGTTGTTCATGGGAATCTGGGGGTTCAAGGTTTCCAATCCCATGTACCAAACGTCCCCATCTCAAGTCTCAGGGTCCTACACCTTCCCTATCAGGGAAGGATATATACCAGACTATAGATTAGGACTTCTTGTCACTCTGCTCTGCTCACTCACATGATGTTCAGCACAGTCTGTCCTGGGCTGCCCTCCTGTAGGAAGTAAGGGTCTCCTTAAATGCACTGAAGAGGTCTTCTGACTTCATACCATGCCCTGAGTCAATAGCTGGCTGACCTGATTCTGTCATTTTCTTCCCTCAGTACTTTGATGGTAGTAGAAAGCAACAATGAACTCCACATCCCCCAGAGTTGCCATTTTCACTTCCATCTCTCAGTTGCTCAGACGGTGTGTAAGTCAACGCATCCTCCCCCGACACATCACAGTTCCCCTCAGTGAGGGTCTTAGTGATGTAATGCCACAGTGTGCCAGGGGAGGGGGCGATTGAGACCACAAGACAGGGATGGTTGGATTGCTAGGCAACATGTCACTGAGGGCTACTAGCACGTAATCCTGCAGGAAGTTTTGGATTGACAGGGTGGAATATTTCTGAGTTATCTCAGTGGAGGTACATGTGGGCTGAGGTCTTTCTCCTTTGTTCCTGTCAGTCATTGGTTAAGGGCTGCTTCCAGGGAGAGTGTTAATTCCTGGGCATGTTCAGGCTGCCCTGTGTGGGGGCAGAGCAGGTTTTGGAAGTCAGAGAAGGCTCTTGGGCGAAGGGTTACAGGTGCCTCTCGTTGGAAGTTGGGTAGGTATGCCCAGACATGGTTATCGCCACGAGGATAAACATGAGGCACCAGCATTTTCTGCTATGGTCAGATTTTTTGCCACTTGATTTAATGCTTCCCAGTTAACAGTTTGGGTTTTATTTAGTTCTTTTACTTTATTCTGCGCTTCTTTCTGGGTTCATTTCAATTTTGCCCCTACCACAAAATTCCTTCTTGTTACACTTCTGCCTAAATTCACGACAGACTTCCTACTCTATCACTAGCCTGGTCACTTCTTTATTTTTTCAAAGCAAAGAATACCTTTGGAAATACTTTCTTCAATTAGAACTAAAGAACTTCCTTGTTGGGATGTCTGAATGTCTCAGTTGGTTAAGCGTCTGCCTTTGGCTCAGGTCATGATCCCAGGTTCCTGGGATCGAGTCCCGCATCGGGCTCCCTGCTCAGTAGGGAGCCTGCTTCTCCCTCTCCCTTTGCCCCTCTCCGCCTGCTTGTGCTCTCTCTCTCTGACAAATAAATAAAATCTTGTAAAAAACAAAACAAAATAAACCATATGAAGGGCACAGGAGAGTCTGTTGCTGGTCTCTCTACTTCTGTATGTGTTTTAAAACCTAACTAAAAACTAAAAAGAAGCAAACAAACTCCCCCTCGCCCTCCCCCACAAAAAAACCTAACAAACACCAAAGCAAAATAAAACAGCAACTACAAAACCCCAGTTGAATACTAATTACGATCCTATGATCTCCAGTTATATTGGTATAAAAATCCCAGCCCACATTCTCCTCAACGACTGAGAATGTACTGAAAGATCACAGATGACCTGCCAATATTAGTTGGTAAGGATGGAGTATTTGCTGCGTGCCTGGAGCAGTTCTACGTGTTTTCCATGCATTAACGTTTTTGGGCTTCCCAATGCAATTTGCAAGGTAATATCCCATCCCCATTTCCCAGGGAGAAAACTCAGGGTCATAGAGCAGGAAAATAACTCAAGGTACCATAGCTTGGGACTTATAAAGCCAGGACTCAAACCAGAAGAAATGACCTTAGTACTTGTACCTTGACTGCTATGCTGGACCATCCACATGGTTACTGTTTGCCAGAATCCTCATCATCACCATCATCTTCTACAGGCAAGGTCTAATTATTGCATCTCTTTTAATTTCAAAAAATTAAGAAATGTATTATGTGAAATTACCTTTCCCAAATGTCATGCGCCACAAATAACTGGTCTGAATGTGGTGCATATTTTTTCAGACGTTTTAATATTTACGCATAGCTTATATTTCTGTGTTTATAGGTGCCAGGCAGAGTTCTAAGTGCTTTTCAGATATTAGCACATTGAATCCTCACAACTGAATCCTTGATTCCAGGGGGAAGGTCAGAGACTATTTCAAAACTGAGCAGTCAGCGTGAATATGGCTGTAAGCATTCTGTACTTGGGCTCATGTGCTGCACCCCAGCCCCGGCTGACTCCCCCTGGCTGTGGTCCGCAGGGAAAGGTGGGGCAGGGAGGGCTCCCAGAGCCCCTAGGCGCCAAGCAGCCCAGTGTCCTCAGCTTTAGTTCCCTGATTTCAGGAGCTTCCTTCCACGCAGTGACAATGGCTTAAATAAATAATTCACCAAGTATTCTGGGAGAAGCATCTGACCAGTGACAAAGAGGTTCTCCTTGATCTCAATTTATTCAGGCCCCTCTAAGCCCTGAAGTCTCCATCTCACCTTGGACTCTGTCCTTGGTGTGTCTAGTCCGGTTTTAGGAAAGCTTCTTGCTAAAGCAGAATCCTGCTGGTCAGGGGAGAAAATCTCCCACCCTTGATGTATAATTTAGTTCTTTATTCCCCACCCTCAATATCGCATCACCTTGGCTTGTGAAGTGTTGAAGAATATATCGACCCCCAAATACGGCTCTTTGGCATAAGGATTACTTTAAGCTAATTATTTTCGAGAAACAGAAGACACAGGAAAGAGAAGCTCTGAAAACTGAGAATTAGTTACCCCTTTTTAAGGGAAATTTACAGTTATAAATAAAATCTCCATGTGTGAGGGTGTCTCCCTCTCTGTACCAAGAAGAGAAGGATGGTAAGTATATCTTTGGTTTAGAAGAAAGAGGATAAAAAATAATTAAAAAAAAAAAGAGTTTAATACTGCCGGGAATATTTACTACTTGTTTCGGCGGAAATCTGATGTTATTTGAAAGAATTTTTTTTAAAGATTTATTTATTTGAGAGAGACAGAGAGAGTGTGTGAGCAGGAGAGGGGCAGAGGGAGCCGGAGAGAGAAAATCTCAAGCAGACTCCCCCCTGAGAGCAGAGCCCGATGCAGGGCTCGATCTCACAATCCTGAGATCATGACCTGAGCCTAAATCAAGAGCAAGTCCCTTAACCGACTGAGGCACCCAGGTGCCCCTGAAATAATTTTTTTTAAGAGTTCTATGATCAGAAAAGTTGGCCTAATTGGAAGTTGATACTCAGAGCCTGATAGGAGCTTTTTTCTTAATACCTGTTCTATTTGATCCTGTTCCTCACGTGGGAACTTCTCAGTCAACTAAAACCCCCTTCGCAAATTCCTGCTGATTCTATGCTCCATCGACTCTGTCTACATCCTTTGTGTTGGCATGGTGTCGTTGAAGATTTCCTCGGCTTCTTCTGGAAATTTAATATCCCCCCAAACTGGCTTCTGCTTCTCTTTTCTCCTCATGCCCCCTTCGATCTTACAGTTTCCTAGAATCCTTGATCTGTCCCCCTCCAGCCCTCACCTCCTTCATCCTTCTGTCTATCCCTTCCAGATGTTTCCCTCGCCACTTCAGCCCCTTAGCTCCCTTTAGTCACTGGAACTTCTGGCCCCTTATCTTCCACCAGGGGCTCTCCAGGAGCACAGGGACCTCCAGAAGGAATTACCTGAGGCTGAAAAGAAAAAAGGAGCTCTTTGGAAGCTAGGCAAATGAAAAATCTTTAAAGTTCCTCCACAAATATTAGTAAAAGGCTTTGGCCATCTGAGCAGGTGTTCTGTAATCAAAATCAGAAGATTTACAACAGCCGTGTTTCAGTTTTGAAAAAGAAAGAAAACGTTATTTTTGTTATACAAACCTAATAGAAACAGAAGAAGAAAGGAATCTCTACACACAGATGAGGGTAATGGTAGGCAATAAATGAGAATAAAGCAGTTACATCAAATCGGGTGCTTACAACATCCAACCTTATCAGGTGGGGAAGCCCCGTGGAGACAGCCAGGCTGGAGTCCCTGTTGAGAGGTCTGGGTAGAGCGTCCTCCCCCTCAGGTGAGACTTCCAACTGACCATCCCTATAAGGGCCATATTTATGGGGCAAATGACAGGGTTTGAAGATAAACAGTTGTTCGCCTATATGCAGTTTAGAGCTAGCTGCATTTTTATGTTATCATGTTTTTATATTTTTAAGGAGCCTGGGCTATGTGTGTCTGCCTCCCCTCCCGGATTCCATTCTGGGGCGCCAGCCCAGCCTGGAGCAGGAGGGGATGTGAGACAACATTTGTAGCTCTTGGGTCCAGAACAGAAAGACCAGTTCTGACCTGGAGGCCAGATCATAGATTTCAAATAACCAGGCTCCCAAGGTCATTCACACAGCATGAGCATCACAAACATCATTCCTTAGCTTGCCTGTGTGTATATGCAGATCCAGGTGGTCGGTTTTGTGGTTCTGTGGGACACGTCATAAAAACATCTATCATCGGGGCGCCTGGGTGGCTCAGTTGGTTAAGCGACTGCCTTCAGCTCCGGTCATGATCTCAGGGTCCTGGGATCGAGTCCCACATCGGGCTCCCGGCTCAGCAGGGAGCCTGCTTCTCCCTCTGACCCTCTCCCCTCTCATGCTGTTTCTCTCGCGCGCGCTCTCTAAAAAATAAATAAAATCTTTAAAAAAAAAAAAAGACTTTATTTATTTGAGAGAGAGAGTGAGTGAGTATGGGGGAGGAGGGGCAGAGGGACAGAGAGAGAGAGAAGTAGACTCCCTGCAGAGCAGGGAGCCCAATGCAGGACTCGATCCTGGGACCCTGGGATCATGACCTGAGCCAAAGGCAGACACTTAACCGACTGAGCCACCTAGGTGCCTTCCAACTATTCTTTTATAAACCGATGAGCTTTGTAGTATCCTACCTGTCTTGTGGCTAAAATTTGAGAATGAAAGCTATAAGATCTCTTTTTGTGCCTGTCTGTGTGGTTTATATATGTTTCTGTATGTATGGTATTTTTCTGCCTCTGGATGGTATTACTGGTTCTTGTCTGTTTTGTTTTCCAGAGTTAAGGAAACATTTTTTTTCTCTTTTCTCTCAAGCTATCTATAACTTACCTGAAGTTGGCAAATGACACCTCTGTAAATAGAAACAGAAAGTAGAAAAGTGGTTGCCAGGGGCTGCAGGGAGAGGTTGGTAACAGGGTATGAACTTTCAGTTTTAAGATGAATGAGGTCTGAAGACCTAATAAAAAACGTGGTGGGTCTAGTCAATAACACTGTACTGCACAATTGAAATTTGCCAAGAGAGTAGAACTTAAATGTTCTCACACACAAAAAAGGTAACTATGTGAGGTGATTCACTGGATGGAGCAATCTTCACAATGTGTATGTGTATCAAACCATCATCTGTGTACTTTAAATGCCTTATGATGTGTCAATTATACCTCAGTAAAGCTGAACACGAAATCACAAGACAATCTTACCGATGGGGAAAACACTGACTTAAATCTGCATAGCAAACTTTGCCCTTATTTACTGTGCCTTCCCTGGTAACCTCCCATGACTGGCCTCCTCCTTCCCCTTTCCCTATTAAGATAGTATTTAACCCTGAATTCTGAGCTGCCTCCCCCCACCAGGGAGTTACTCCTTCTCCACGCCCCCCCAGGTATCTCCCATGTACGCATGAGGTTTACATGTTAATACATCTGTTTATTTTTCTCTCTTTTATTACAGGGACCTCAGTCAAAAACTCAGAAAGGTAGAGGAAAATTATTTTTCCTTCACTGTACCAGCCTTTGGCAAGAATCCTAAGTTGGCTTAGCCAGAATCCCCCCCTTGCCCTTGATGTCCCTCTTAGTAATCTCCTGCTCACTGACCTCCCCGCTGTTGTTCCTTGGCTATGAACCCCCACTTGTCCCTGCTCTATTGGGACTGGAGCTCAGGTCTATCCTCGGGGCTCCTGTTCTCCTATTGCAGTAGTTCCTGAATTAAATTTGCCATCACTGCTTTACCCTCTGATTCTGGTTTTCTTTGACACCAATAACAACTCGCTTTCCTTCTCACCAAGATCCGCTAACCATCTCTTTTTTTTCCTGCATTTGCTTATTTGACTCCTTTTATTTCCTCTCACTCATTCAGCAAATATTGTCCACTGGGAGGAAGAGAAGCAATGCCTCCGAAGGAAGGTAGTGCGGCCCAGGAAGGGGGGGATGGTGGACACACCGAATAATACAAGCCCTCGATGCTCGCTCTTCCTTAAGCAGGTCACACTCCTGTCCTTGTCCCTCTCTTCATCACAGTGCGTCAACTCTAGTTACCTCTTATTTTTCCCATATCGTACGAGTTCCTCTTTCATAATAATTCATGGTAATGGGGGAAGTTGGCTTGTGTCAGACCAGAAAGTGAATTGCTGCCAGTTTGTAAAAATGCTAAAGGAGCTTTAGTTTTGTCCTTGGAGCAAAGGGGAACTATTGACTGAAACACTCTGACAAGGGAGAGGTGTGGTCACATTTCTGCTTTAGTCACGAAGTCATTCAACAAACATCACGTGCCCCTGGGTTCCGAGCATTGTTCTAAGCGCTGGGATTCCTTCAGCGAAGGGACAAAAATCTGTGCTTTCTTGGAGCACCCATTCCGGTGTGTGGTGGAGAGAAGCAATACACAGCTTGTATTAAGTAGTAAATTGTGTTTTAGAGGGTGATGCACACTATGGGGAAAATAGGGAGGGAAGCACATAGGAAATGTTGGGCTGTGTTGGGCTGAGCTGTGGTTCGAAATAGGGAGGTCAGGAAAGGGTTCACAGATGACACTTGGACGAAGATTCGAAGTTGTGGAGGGATCAAGCCACGCTGATATCTGCGGATATCAGGCACTTAGGCAGAAGGAGCAGAAGCGAAGGCCCTGCTGTGGCCACATGTCTGAACGAGTCAGCGGGGGCTAGGAGGCCAGGCAGGCAGGATCACCGAGGGGAGGGGAGAGGCCATTTCACAGACTGGCTGAGAGCGTCAACCAGATATAAATCACCAGGAAGGAAAGCAGCGTATCCATCAATGGATGAAGCTCCTCTATACCCAAAATACACCACACTGTACTCATCTTCTAAAAGTCAGACTGTCTCTGGGGCTCAGATACGTCTGGGCCGATGGCATGGGGGCTTCCAGAAGTACGTTTGTGGGAGGAACTGTCAGATAACAAAGGAGTTCTTGGAAGTGGAGAAGAATGAAATGGTCATCATGTCTGGTGGAGGCCGGTCTCCGTGTGCACATGCGTGTGTGCCTGTGCCAAGGCCCAGCTTCCTGGCTGGTCCACAACCGAGGCAAGTGGGGTCCTTTGTTCTAGTGTAATTATTAATAGCATCCCTCTCCGTGAGAGGGGGCCCCAGGGAGTGAGAGTTTTGTGAGACACAGAGCCATGAATAGCATTGGGGGGGGACCCAACTTTCAAAAAGTGACCCAGCCACAGCAGAGCTGAAGGTTCTCAGCAAAGGTGCCCATCAAAAACAATGATGGGACAAAATCAAACTGCCTTGCAGAAAGGACCAGTCCAAATCATTTAGGGTCCTAGCAGGATGCAGACGACACACTCAGATTAAGATACTGTAAGGTGCGTTGAAGAAGGGACCCTTTACAAGGGCAGTGAGAGTTTGCAGAGCACCCCAAGGCTTGAAGGGATGAGCAGATGGAGTGGCTACAGGGGGATCTGGAGGGAAAGGGTCCCATGGAGAGGCCGCCTGGAGAGGAGCAGTGCCCTCTGTCGATGAATCCAGCAGGAGTGAGGCAACCCAGCAGGGAGGGAGCCAACTGAGGAAATGCTATGGTCTGAATGTTTCTATGTGCCACCCCAAGCGGATAGCTTGAAATCCTAACTCCTAAAGATAGTGGTACTGGGACGTGGGCCTGTGAGAGGTGCTTCAGTCATGAGGGTGGGGCCTTATGAATGGGTCTGGTACCTTGTAAAAGAGATTCCTCAGAGATCTCTCACCCCTTCCACCATGTGAGCACACAGCAAGGAGGCACTGTCTATGAACCAGGAGGAGGGCCCTCATCAGAACATGACCATGCTGGTGCCTTGATCTCGGACTTCGGGAAAGAAATTTCGGTTGTTTCTAAGCCACCCAATCTTTGGTATTTTGTGATAGCAGCCCTAAGGGACCCACTGTCTTTCCTCCCTCTGGGAGAGACTGCTGGGTCAGAGAGCCAGATGAAGAAAGGTGAAGAATAGAAGGCCAGGGGTGCCTGGCTGGCTCAGTTGGTAGACCATGCGACTCTTGATCTTAGGGTCATGAGTTTGAGCCCCACGTTGGGTATAAAGATTACTTAAAAAAAAAAAAAAGAATCTAGAAGGCCGAATGGAAGGTGTCCAGCCTGCAGCCTCTTCAGCCTAGTCCCCAGCGGTGATGGAGCAGAAAAGGAAAATCGTGATGGATGCCACAGGGCTGTGTGAGCAGAGATGAAACATTCCCTACGAGGACCTGCAGAAATAACGAAGGGGGGCTCTTTGGAAGGGGCTGACGCTCTGCCAGACAGGTGGAGGTTTCAAAAGCCACTGAAATGGAGTTTTTTGGAGTCACTGTGACCCCATCAGGAAGGGCCTGAAGGGACCCAGGGAAATGGGGATGTTTACCTGGGAAACATTGCTGAATTTCCAAATAGTCTTCTCTCGGGCATATACATATTCATTGGTGCTCCTCTCTCTGAACCTAATGATAAATTTTTGCACTTCCTGTCTGGAGGCTCTGTTCTCAGGGCCCCTGGGGTGGCTGCAGAAGGGTCAAGGTGGAGTGGAAGGATGCTGTCATTAGCTTTGTGTGGTTTTGAATCACACGAAGAAAACAGAAAGGATGCAGCTGCACTCACTGGATGCGGTTGAATTCTCAACTGAAGGTGTTTTGATAAGCATGCCTGATAAGATGTGAAACGCAGGCCGTCCCCAATTGTTCTTTTTTGTAATATAAATAGTTACCTTTGCTTTATTTTTTTTTTAAGATTTTATTTATTTATTTGACAGAGAGATAGAGAGAGAGAGAGAGAGAGAGCGCAAGTAGGCAGAGCGGCAGGCAGAAGGAGAAGCAGACTCCCCGCCAAGCTGGGAGCCCGAAGTGGGGCTCGAGCCCAGGACCCCGGGATCATGACCTGAGCCGAAGGCAGACACTTAACCGACTGAGCCACCCAGGTACCCCAGTAGTATTTTTTTTTTTTAAAGATTTTTATTTATTTATTTGAGAGAGAGAGAGCACATGAGAGGGGGGAGGGTCAGAGGGAGAAGCAGGCTCCCCGCCGAGCAGGGAGCCCGATGCGGGACTCGATCCCGGGGCTCCAGGATCATGACCTGAGCCGAAGGCAGTCGCTTAACCGACTGAGCCACCCAGGCGCCCCAGTTATCTTTGTTTTAGATGATACTTGGTGATTTCTATATTATTTCTGAAAAGGCCATATATACACATGGTTCAAAACTGAAAGCAATATAAAAAGTTCCTTTTCCACTCTGCCATCTTTCTGTTCCCTGCCCTTTACACTGATAACCACTTCTTTCTTTGCAGAGATACAGTACTTACAAATAAATATTATGACCTCCCCCATCATTCCTCACACAAGAGGGAGCATTCAATACATAACACTTTGTATCTTGCTCTTTTTCTACTTACTGATATATCCTAGAGATTGCTTCCTATCAACACATAGAGAGATTCTCCCTTTTTGTTATAGCTACATACTGTTCTGTGGGAAAGATGTTACATAATTGATTTAACCCATCCCCTGTCTAAAAATTCAACGCCCACTGCATTCAGTTTCCAAATCTGTGAAATGAGTGGCGTAGGATTTAATCCTAAAACATCTAAAAGCCCGGTGGTGTGTTTGGCACCTGCTTTATGCTCAGTTAATATTTCATCTTCCCCTTTCCTTTTCTTCCTCTTTCACTTCTCCTCTACTTCCTTTAATATTTTTTAAATTTTATTTATTTATTTGAGAGAGAGAGTGAGCGAGAGAGAATGCACACGTACAGAGCAGAGGCAGAGGCAGAGGGAGACTCACACGCAGACGCAGAGTCCCTGCTGAGAAAGGAACCCAATGCGGGACTCGATCCCAGGACCCTGAGATCATGACCTGAGCTGAAAGCAGACGTGTAACTGACTGAGCCACCCAGGTGCCCCACCTCTATGTCCTTTTAATCCTCCTTTTTTCCTTTTTCTTTCCCTCATTCTCCTCTTAAGAGCCGGGAAAAGCAGCATATGAACAGTTCTGCCTATGGAAACAATTTTCCTTGTTTCCAGGTCCAGGAGGAGTTATGGGGAACAGTGCCAAAAAGCCACCATGGTGTTGGATAGTGCCATAAACTAATATGTGTTAAATACACCTCTTTCTCCTTGTCTCTTTTTTCCCCTTGGTTTTTTTCCCAGTGGCATCAAATATGAAATGGGCTGTCTTCGTATCAGATCCAGGAGAAATGGGAAAGAGCAGCACTAGAGAATGTAAGCTCCATGGGGGCAGGAATTTTATTTTTTTAATTTTAAAAAAAGATTTTATTTATTCATTTGAGAGGGAGAGTGAGTGAGAGAGAGAGAGAGCATGAGTAGGGGAGTGGGTTGGGCAGAGGGATAGAGAGAAGCAGACTCCTTGCTGAGCAGGGAGCCTGATGTGGGACTCAATCCCAGGATCCTGGGATCATGATCTGAGCCGAAGGCAGATACTTAACCAACTGAGCCACCCAGGTGCCCCAAGGGCAGGAATTTTTTAAAACATTTCTATTGAGATATAATTCATGTACCTTAAAATTCATCCTTTTAAAGTACATGATGCAATGGTTTTTGGTATATTCAGTTTTGCAACTACCACACAATCCAAATTTAGGACATTTGAATCAACCCAAAAAGAAACCCCATATGCATTGGTCCTCACTCCTCATTCCCCAAACTTGCAGCTCTAGGCAACCAGTAATCTACTTTCTATCTCGATAGATTTGTCAGTTCTAGGCATTTCATATAAATGGAACTATACGATATATGGTCTTTTGTGACTGAGTTTTTTCACTTAGCATAATGTGTGCTAATTATTAATTTTAATATTAACAAGGAATTATTAACCAACAATAAATTATTAATAAATCCAACCAACCAAATATCAACCATCTATTAATCAATTTAATTATTAACAATAAATGGTCAATTGATAACAGGTTAGTAATTAAATAACTATACTCAGTAATATAATTAATAAATTATTCATCAAATATTATTACATTATTAATATTAATGACATTTGTTTCTGAGTGATGAAGTCATGAGTAATGTGATTTTCTTCTTCACACTCTTAGTTTTCTTTTTTTTTTTATTTTAGAGAGAGAGAAAGTGTGTGCAGGATTGGGGTGGGGTGGGGTGCGGTAGAGTGGGGTGGGGGAGGGTGGAGGGGAAGAGGGAGAGGGAGAATCTTAAGCCGATTCCCCACTCAGGGCAGAGCCAATCTCCAAGCTCCATCTGTGAGATCATGACCTGAGCCTAAATCAAGAGTTAGACACTTAACCGACTGAGCCACCCAGGTGTCCCTATACTCTTAATTTTCAAAATTACATCTGAGCATGTGATTGTTATTATAACTTGAAAAAAGTATGCGTACATCTGTCACTTTGCAAGAAGGGATATCTTTCTAAAATAAATGTTTGGATTTTACTTTGACTACTAATTACTTGGTAAAATTAGCAGAATTTTAAAACTCTTTAGGTTGAAAAAAATTTAGTTTCAGAAAACACAACAAAATAACCAAAATGTCCTTTAGTAAGTGAATGGATAAGTAAACTTTAGTCCATCCAGACAATGGAATATTATTCAGTGCTAAAAAGAAAGGAGCTATTAAGCCGTGAAAAGACATGGTGGAAACTTAGATACATATTACTAAGTGAAAGAAGCCAATCTGAAAGGCTACTCATTGTAGGATTCTAACTATATGATGTTCTGGAAAAGGCAAAATCAGGGAGGCCGTATAAAGATCAGTGGTTGCCAAAAGTGAGGGGGGAAGGAGGGATAAACAGAGGGGCGTGGAGGAGTTTTTGGGCAGTGAAACTATTCTATGTGATACTATAATGGTGGATATACATTGCATCTGTCAAAATCCATGCAATGCACAACACTAAAGGCGAACTCTAAGTAACGATGTCTAAGTAACTGTCAATAGCGCATCTTTTGTAACCGGTGTACCGTTTTGTTGGGGGGTGTTGATAGTGGAGAAGCTGTGCATGTTGGGGCGAAGTGGGCATATGGGCACTTTGTATTTTCTGCTTCATTTTGCTGTGAACCTAAAACTGCTCTAAAAAGTTAAGTTTTTAAAAAAAAACAAATCAAAATATAAAAGTCAGTGAATGATCTTCAGCACCCTTACTTTCAACGAATTGCATCTGGGGCTTTGAGCTTTTCATTTGTTTTGTTTTGAGCCTGCTCCGAAGAACATTGCACAGTTGCCTCTCAGATATTCAAGAATGCGCTCCTCCTCCCTCCCAGCTGAGATACTTGACCTTTAGCCTCTTTGTGTTGGAATTTAAGAATTCAACACAAGTGTCCCAGGAAATCAAGTAAACATCTTATAAGAAAATCTGTTGAGAACACAAGTGTCCCAGGAAATCAAGTAAACATCTTATAAGAAAATCTGTTGAGAACTTTCTGGCATGAATTTTGGGGTGCTCTGGGTGGTTTGAAAAGCATATGTGACTAATCTATAAACTGCCTAAGTTGTTAGGAGTGGGCTACATCTGACATCAGCCAGTGTGCTTTTCTTGTTGTTTGTGAAATTTGGCATCTTTTCACTCTTCTTCTGGTGAGATATCTTGACTTTCCTCTGGGGAACTTCCCTTGCTCGGCTCTCAGCCCAAGTGGGGCTCCACCCCCACTCAGGTCAGGCAGCAGGAGACTCAGATGAAATCTAATAAGAGCACAGCAAGCCACAGGCAGTGGTGATTGCCTCAGAGCTAAAGGCAAGGATTTTCTTTCTTTTTTTTTTAGTTTTTTTTTTTTTTAAAGATTTTTTATTTATTTATTCATGAGAGACAGAGAGAGAGAGAGAAGCAGAGGGAGAAGCAGGCTCCCAGGGAGCCCGATGTGGGACTCGATCCCAGGACCCTGGGATCATGACCTGAGCCGAAGGCAGACGCTTAACCATCTGAGCCACCCAGGCGCCCTAGTTTTTTTTTTTTTTAATTAACATACAAAGTATTATTTGTTTCAGGGGTACAGGTCTGTGATTCATAATTCTTACATAATTCACAGCGCTCACCATAGCACATACCCTCCCCAATGTCCATCACCCAGTCACCTCATCCCTCCCACCCCACCCCCTACTCCAGCAACCCTCAGTTTGTTTCCTGAGATTAAGAGTCTTTTATGGTTTGTCTTTCTCTCTGGTTTCA
>NC_138370.1:168113082-168121948 GCF_054177405.1 Leptonychotes weddellii | reverse complement strand
ACATTGCTGCTATAAACATTGGGGTGCACGTGCCCCTTCGGATCCCTACATTTGTATCTTTGGGGTAAGTACCCAGTAGAAGGCACGGATTTTCTTAAGTGACTGGCGTGATGTGGGGTGTGTGTGTTTGCTAGGCTAACAGGCAGCCTGGTGTAGAGGAGCATGCGTTCTGGAGCCCACTGTGCAGGTTTAAATCCCAGCTCCCCAGTCCCACCACCTACTAGCTGGTCACCTTGGGTAAGTCACTCATCCTCTCTAGGCCTCAGTTTTACCCTGTAAATTGGGACCAAGTATACTCCTTCCCTCGTGGCACTATTATTGGGATTGAATGAGTACTATCTGTAAGACCCGGCACAGTCTTGCCTCCTCATTTTCACCTGGGTTATGTAGTAGGCATCTCAGATTTAACATGCCCCAAACGAATTCTCTTTCATTGTCTCTTCCTCAGTTCAGTTAATGACAACTCCCTCCTTCCAGTTGTCTCAAGCCCACATCCTTGGAGTTGCCTTTGACCTCTCTTATTGTCTCTTTATAAACAAATTCTCCCAGTTCTACCTTCAAAGTATATCCAGAATTCAACCACATCCGCGGATGCCAACCTGGTCCAAGCCACTGTCATCTCTTGTCTGGATTATGGCGTCATTGTCTCCTGAGTGGTCTCCTTGCTTCTGCCCTTGCCCCACTTCAGTTTCTTCTCAACAAGGAGCCAGAGCGAGCCTGATAAAATGCAAGTCTGAAAACGTCATCTCCTGCTGCCCCTGTATGCATGCTGTTGCATTTCTGTCCTCAGCTCCTTCTTCTTTCCTGCTTGCTCCTTCTGCACCACACATCCCTTCTTTGACCTTTGCTCCTCTCTCAACACACTCTTTATTTTTTCAACACTTCCTCCTTTCCCCGCCTCTCTGCTGGAACTGTGTCCTCGGACATCAGTTACCTTGACTTCCTCCGATCCTTACTCAGATGCCATTTTCTCAGTGAGAATATCCTGGCCCTCCACCCGATGTTGTAACCCGCCCCCCAGTCCTTCTGCCGTTCCCTCCTGTTTCATTTCTTGGTTCTCATCACCGCCTGAAATACACTATGATTTACTTTTTTTATCTTGTCTATTACATGTCTGTATCCCCCACCCCCTTTACAGCCCTGTAAGGACTGAATTTTTTTAAAGTTTATTCATTTTATGTAGTAATCTCTACATCCAAGGTGGGACTCAAACCCATGACCCTGAGATTAAGAGTCACTCTTCCAACTGAGCCAGGTGGTGCCCCAGGACTGAATTTTTGTAAAGCGTTGCATCTCAGTACCTAAAACAGTCCATGCAACACAGAAGGTACTTCGTGAACATGTAATGCATGGATGGAAGAATAAGCAAACGAGGGAAAGAGATTAGCGTTGAAGTCTGATATTCATCAACACACAGTTTTGCAGGGTCTACTAGGTACCAGGGACTTGCTAGTCATTGGAATCATACTCAAGAAAAAGACTGTTTCAGAGTCCCATTTACAGTCTGTGTAGAGCAAAAGGGGATGAGGAAACTATTCAAATCCAAATATAAAATCAGGAAGTATAGGGTGTACAAAAACTTTAGGAAGGACAACAATGAGAAAGCTTATAAAAGATGTCCAAGGTGTGGGGTATCTGTGCTGTCCCCGGGAAGTTCAGGAAGTGCAAGTAAAGGTGAAGAGGTGAAGGGTGAAGAGGGGGTAGGGTGGAGAGAGCCAAGAAGTCACTGAATCTGTGAGGCTGAGGTTAGCCCAAACTGAGGGAGTGGCTGAGAAGTTGACTTCTCCTGCACTCAAACCTCTACCCAGATTAACTAAACAAACAAGCCAGTGACTACCAGTGATGTCTAAGTTAATGAAAAGCATTTCAAGGCATTCTTCAAAGTCCTACTAATTCTTGTGTCATTGAAAATGTAGAATAAAGAGTGAATACAAGATTCAGCTCTGCTCAGTTTCTGGATGTAGGAGGAGAAATCATGCAGCTTTCCTTTTCACAAGACTACTAGAAAAAAACAGATCACAGCCTACATCAATGAGTGTGCTTTTCTGTTGTTTTTGATATTCAGCATCTATTCACTCTTTTTCTGGGGAAAGTTCTTTAATTTGAGGAGGTACAAAACATGTTGAGACGATAAACACCTTTCTAGGAGAACAGGTCCACTCCAAGCTTTTCAGTGATGCTCAGAGCCTCATGGCTGCCACCGACCCATGCCCAAGACATGTTTCCAGAAGTTCTCACTGTAGACCACAAATCCTTGTCTGGAACAGGTTGAGTCTACCAACTCTGAGCCAGCTCATAGTGGGTGTCCATTAACTATCTGTTGCCTAATCACGTAGAGGTAGTGTTCGCTGGACAGACTTGAAATGAGATTGTCTGGGTTCAAAACCCTTCTTGACTAACTTAATTTTGTCCAAATTGCTTAGCTTTGTAAACCTCTGGTTCCTTGTTGGTAATACGGAAATGGTAAACTATTTCTATGATGGCGAAGTTGCAGGGCACATCTGTCAAATACTTTGTCAAACATTCAGTGATGTTAGCAATTACTGTTGAAGGAGGAAAAAGAAGAACTACGTAATTAACTGTAGCCTCTCCCCTCTTTCCCCCTCAACACTGTGCTTCACTACTCAGCAGATGAACAACAGATGTTGACGGATGGGTTTTAGCTGGTGAATCTGTTCAAGACCCTGGACCTATCAGTTTCTCCATCTCTGGTGGGTGATCAGTCTGTTGGCACTGGGTTCGCACTGTGGGAGAGTTCTGCAGGCATTGCTTGAGTGCCAACTGTATACCAGGCATTGTTCTGATGGTAGGGGCTCAGTGGTGGAGAGTGATGGGGATTGGCCCTGCTCTCATGGAGCTGACCTTCTAGCGGGAAGTGTGAGGAGAGGAAGAAGCACCATTACTAAGAGGCTGTGTCAGGGCTGTTCTTTACCGGTTCTTACAGGCAGCCTAAGACACAGGGAAATTACAGGATAAGTACTCAGCTCAAAGCTACCAATGGGTACAGAGTTGGGATTTGAGCCCAACTCAGTGTTTTGGGAGGGGAGACATGGTCTGGCAGGAACCATGCATGTACAGTGAAGTGGAAAGAGCAGAAATTTAAAAATGTATATATGTATATATAAAATATTAAATAGCATAGAGTATAACTAATTTTAAGGCCATCAAAGATTAGAATAAAGTCTGGAAGGAAAGATACCAAATGGTTAGGTAGGTGGGTTAGGGTTTTGGAATGGGGGGCACGGACATTTTTCTTCTTTTCTCTTTCCAATTTGTAAAACGTGATTGTATTACTTGAATGATTTAAAAATGGCTAAGGATTAACATAAGAATAAAAAAAATAAAAAAATAAAAAATAAAAATGGCTAAGGAAGTTGACCAAGGAAAGAAGAGAGCTCGAAACCCACATGCCAGGACCCACACTTCCATGGACCAGCTATGTGGCCCAGTAGTCACTCCTCTGGTGTCCCAGACATCCCAGTATCCACCCTGCAGTGCTCCCTACAGTTCTGTTTGAATGCCTTTCCCCGCTTTTTGCTTGCCCTTCAACAGCTTGATCTAGTGTCACTGTTTTTTCAAAGCCTTCCTAGAATCTACTGACTCCTTGTGATCTCTCTAGTTTGTCCACAGCCATCCCAGTACTAGTCAAGCGGTCCCCACTTATCCACAGTTTTACTTTCCATAGTTTCAATTACCAGTGGCCAACTATGGTCTGGAAGCAGATGCTCCTCCTGACAGATTGCCCGAAGGTCAAGAGTAGACTAGGGCTATATCACAATACCTGCATCATTCACCTCTCTTCATCTCTGACCTCGCAGGCATTTTATCATCTGATATCATCATCACAAGAAGAAGGGTAAGTTCAGTATAATAAGATATTTTGAGAGAGAGAGATCACATTCACATGACTTTTATTACAGTATATCATTATAATTGTTCTATTTTATTATTAATTATTGTTGTTAATCTCTTACTGTGCCTAATATATAAATTAAACTTTATCATTAGGTCTGTATGTATAGGAACAAGCATAGTATATATAGGGTTTGTTGCTAAGAGCATCCACTGTGGGTTTTGGAAAGTATACCAAGGGGGGACCACTTAGCTGAGTGTCTGGGGGGCCAGACACTCAGCTAAGTTTTCTATATAGGTCACCTGTTTCAATCCTCAAAATAATTCAATGATGCCCACAAGTAATTTCCAGCCCACTCTGTAGAAGAGGAACTTGTCCTTCAGAGAAGTTTTGTTACTTGCCCAAGTGGCAGAGTCCACTCAGGTCTCCCTGAGCAGAAAGGCTGTGTCCTTACTGCTCTACTCAGAGATTGCCCAGGGTCGCTTTATGTCTGTGCCTTCAGCAAGCTACCATGGTGCCTGGCACGTGGTCACTAATATTGGTTGAATGAATGAATGGTTACTAATATTGGTTGAAAGAATGAATGTCAGAATACGCCATTTTTGGAGTTCAGTGCATGGTAACGATGCGCAAATAAGTCCACAACAATATTACCATGTGTTGAGTGCCTGTCCTGTCCTAGGTGTGCCTGTTATCCCAGTTAATCTCCACTTTAACCTGACAAATAGGCATTACACTGTGTCTATTTTACAGAGGAGAAAACTGAAATTCTAAAGTGCAACTTGCCCCGGGGCGCCTGGGTGGCTCAGTCGGTTAAGTGTCTGACTTCAGCTCAAGTCAATGTCTCAAGGTCCTGGGATCTAGCCCCATGTCGGGCTCTGGGCTC
Source organism: Leptonychotes weddellii (assembly GCF_054177405.1). Taxonomy (NCBI): domain Eukaryota; kingdom Metazoa; phylum Chordata; class Mammalia; order Carnivora; family Phocidae; genus Leptonychotes; species Leptonychotes weddellii. The sequence goes on along the minus strand of NC_138370.1, from coordinate 168,117,209 downwards.
AGTGAGGCGTCTGCTTGTCCCTCTCCCTCTCCCTCTGTCCCTCTCCCTGCTCATGCTCTCTCTGCTCTCTCTCAAATACATAAATAAAATCTTTAAAAAAAAAGTGCAACTTGCCCCAAATCATACCACACTTGGTCACTTTGTTGGGCCTTTGTGATCTTCCCCAAGGGGATACCAGAATGTTTGACATTTGTAGCTGAACATCTTACTTGCAGAAAGAGAAATACAAAGTGAGAGCGTTCACAAACCAAATGACTTTGCAAGAGCAAAGGATTACAGTGTCCTTTTAGAATTTATTTTCCAAGTGTTCATTACAAACTGAAAGCCAAGGGCTCCCAAGTCAGTCCTGATTCATAATTAGAAATTAAGACAAAGCAAATCTGAAAGTGTAACTTGTGGATGTGAAAAAAAACCCTCATTCTCGGTCACTGTTGTGTAAGTGCCAATTGGTACAACCTCTGATTGAGAGTATCTAGCAAACTTCTAAATGTCTGGGCCCTTTGACCCAGGAAACCTATTTTTAGGGGTGTGTGTATTTGGATATGTGAAAAAATTTGCTGACACAAGAATATTTATCCCAAAATTTAATGTCATAACAAAGGAGTGGAAAATCTAAGTGCCCATTGATATGGGTCTAGTTAAACAAACTTTAGTAGGCTATACAGTGGAATACTAGAAGTCATTTAATAGAATTAAGTAGAGCAATGTGTGATGATGGAGAATGTCTTCAACATATATCACGATGTGAAGGAAGCCAGGTGTACAACAGGGCATACAGGATGCTATAATTTTTATGAAATAGTGAAAACTTACTTCTCTCTATCTAAGTGTAAGTATGAATGCTGCCTGCTCCTTCCTATAGTAAGAGGAGAATCCAGGGAAGGAGAAAGAATGATTTTCTACACATATCACTTTGTTCTATTTGACTTTTAGTCCATGTATATTTATTGTATTTATCATCAAAAAACAAATACCCTTTTTAAAGGGGTTGTTTTATGGCAGGTCTTTGATGTTTTACAAGCCAGAATAATACCAGTCTGTTCAGTTGAGTAAGGAATGGGTGCCAGCCTCTGTTACACATTAGGTGATTTTGGACCTTGCACAATATTCAATATAGGAGAAAGTTCGTGCCCAGGACGAAGGGGTGGAGAAAGACACAGCAAGATCAGAGAGCAGATAAATGAATCCCCAGCAAAACCAACATTTCTCATCCCATTTCCACATAATTTTGTTTAGATCTGGGATTGTGAGAACAAGTCTATGAATTCAGTTTGGAAAGCGTGGAATAATGGGTGCCAGAAATAAAACTTTGGTTGGTCATTCATTCATTTATTCATTCAACAACCACTTGTGGATGCCACTTTGAGTGCTGGGATACTAAAAGAATAAACTTCAATTCTTGCCAACCTAGGCCTGAGAAAACTCATAGTCTAGTTGGGAGACGACATCTTGAAAAAATTTTTAGAGGATGTGTTCCAGGGCTGGGCTAGCCAGACCAGAGCTTCTGAGATCTGTATTGTCCTAGGAGATCTACTGGCATGTGTGGTATTCTGCTAGGAAAGTGTTCCATTTGGAGATCAAACCCAGTTTAGTAGCTACATGGGATCAGGAAAGGCTTCTTTCCTGAGGATGTCACATAGAAGGAGATGTAACATAGGAGTTAGGAGGGCGCAAGGAATGACATCTCTGAAGGTCCCGTGCCAGGGAAGAGCTTAGGCTGGCTGGGGACAGAGAGAAAGTCAGCAGGTCTGGAGTGCTTTAGGGTTGGGGAGAGACATGCAGGCTGGAGGAGTAGCTAGGGGCTTACATGTTTGCTTGCTATGTCTAGAGCAAGTGGAGAGGTGAGATAATCAGAATTATGTTTCAAGAGTTGCTTCTTTACAAAGATTGGTTTAAAAGGAAGCTCCTACCCTGTCTGTGGTGGAGAAAATGGATGGAGGAGGTAGGGAGGGTGGATTTGGAGAGAATGGTTGGAAGTCCTTCAGAGGTGAGAAAAAGGGTAGACTTTCTCTTGGACTAAGCCAGTGGTAGTGGAGATGACCAAAGTGGATACTTAATACATAATTTTTAGGCAGAAGGAACCAACTTCTAGGCAGATGTGTGGGATGAGAGAGAAGGAAGGAGCACAGAAGACTCAGACATTCCTAGCTTGAGCAATGGGACAGGGATGTGGGTTCTTTTTACCAGATTTCAAAAGATTAGAAAAGAAGGGTTCCCTGACCGGCTCCATCTGTACAGCATGACCCTTGATCTCAGGGTCATGAGTTCCAGCCCCACATTGGACACAGAGTTTACGAAAACAAGTGAACAAACAGAAAAGAAGCTAGTTTGAAGGAGGAAGATCAACAGTTGAGTTTTGGATGGAGTGATTTGTAAGTGGAGATGTTCCCTCCTCTAGCACCATTCTGGTGAGACGGGTTCTCATCTTTCCAGTGTCTCGGATCCTCCTTCTGCCCTCCTTCTGCCCTCCTTTTGAAGAGAAAACTCTTCAAAACAAGTCATCTCGCTTACTGATACCACATTCTCTTCATGCACACTCTCGTGAACCTACACTTATCGGGCTTTGTCCTCCACATTCCTCTGAAACTGTTCTTGTCAAGAGTACCAATAACGCCCTGTCTGGTCTCAGCCTCTTGTCTCAGGGGTCACTCTTGCCAGCTCCCCAGTTTGGGGGGGACTTTGGTGTGATGGTCCATTATTAAAATCCCATCTTTGCTTCTTTCCTTCCTTTTCTCTTACTCCATTGTACTTACCTGGTGTGACACGCTGAATGGTGCCCCCCCATCCCATTCATATGTTGAAGTCCTCACCCCCAGTACCTCAGAATGTGACCGGATTTGGAGACAGGGCCTTTGAAGAGGTAATTAAGTTACAGTGAGGTCATTAGGGTGAGCCCTAACCTGATAAATCTGGTGTCCTTATAAGAAGAAGAAATTGGAATGGAGAAGGGCACCTGGGTGGCTCAGTCAGTTAAGCGTCCGACTCATGATCTCATCTCAGAGCATGATCTCAGGGTTGTGAGATCAAGACCTGTGTCGGGCTCTGCCCTGGGCATGGAGCCTGCTTAAGATTCTCTCTCTCCCTCTTCCTCTGCCCCTTCCCCCACTTAAAAAAAATAAAAAGCACAAAGAAAAAGAAATTGGAATGGACACACAAAGGGAAGACCGTGTGAGGACACAGTGAAAAGGTAGCCATCTACAAGCCAAGGAGAGAGGCCTCAGAGGAAATCAGCCCTGTGGGTATCTTGATGTCAGCTTCCAGAATGGGGAGACAATAAATTTCTGTTGGTTGAGCCACAACAGACTGTGTGGCTTTGTTACGTCAGCCCTGGCAAATCCAGCAAACCCCAACATCCTCATTCCCACACTTTGCCCACTTTTGCCCTTTCTCCTAGGCAGCAGGGAGTAGCCAGACAAAAGAGCACCCCCTCATTGACTGGCCTTTCTTTAAATTCCTGCCCACTTCATGATACCCTGAGAACCTCTCTGGTTTCCCTACTCCATCTACTCTGCTGGTCTCCTGCAATTCTACCAGCACTCACCCACTCTCAGTAGGTGGATGACCTCATTCCACTGAGAAGCAGTCAGAAGAGGATGCGCCCACGTCACTGTCAGCCAACCCAATAACCTAACCCCGAAAGCCATGGTCTCCATCTTCCTTCTGCGAGGTAGCAGAGCTTCCACACACACGCCCCTGTGCCTCCTCGGTTCCTCTCACCTGCACATGAACTTTTCACAAATTTTAAGCTTTTTCCAGCAATTTCCCCCTCTTCTGCATTATCAGCTGTTGCCTGTGTCTTGGGCTATCCAGTCATCCTAGAGACATAATGCTATAGGTCTTTCCTCGGAGAAAGGAGAGACTACACGGTGTCGCTCTTGCTGTGTCCTCATTTCGCTACTCTTTTGACAGAAAACTCTTCAAAACAAGTCATCTCGCTTACTGATACCACATTCTCTTCACGCACACTCTCGTGAACCTACACTTATCGGGCTTTGTCCTCCACATTCCTCTGAAACTGTTCTTGTCAAGAGTACCAATAACGCCCTGTCTGGTCTCAGCCTCTTGTCTCAGGGGTCACTCTTGCCAGCTCCCTCTGCTGGAACTCTTCTCATCTTTCTGACCTCTGC
>NC_138370.1:168063225-168112582 GCF_054177405.1 Leptonychotes weddellii | reverse complement strand
TATTTATTTCAGAGTTACAGATCTGTGATTCAACAGTCTTGCACAATTCACAGCACTCACCACAGCACATACCCTCCCCAATGTCCATCACCCAGCTGCCCCATCCCTCTCACCCCCCACCACTCCAGCAACCCTCAGTTTGTTTCCTGAGATTAAGAATTCCTCACATATCAGTGAGGTCATATGATACATGTCTGTCTCTGATTGACTTATTTCGCTCAGCATTATACCCTCCAGTTCCATCCACGTTGTTGCAAATGGCAAGATTTCATTTCTTTTGATGGCTGCATAATATTCCATTGTATATATATATACCACTTCTTCTTTATCCATTCATCTGTCGATGGACATCTTGTAATAGCGGTCTTTTAATTTTCATCTTAGTGTAACAGTTTTAAAATTTTTGTTGTTGTTCAATCATCTTTGGTAAATTCACACTATCGGTTAGATCATCACTGCTGAATGGCAAGCAAGATGCATCACAGAAGTCACATGACTTTCTAATGTTTGTCAGGGCACTTGCTCAGTATTAAACACACACACTCACACACAAATAGATATAGATATAGATATAGATCTCGATCTCCAACATATACACATACACATACATATATATGCATATGTGTAATGTCCAAAAATAACAAAAGAGGATATCTGTTGTTAATATTTTTTGAACATCCAGATATCTCACAATATACGCATGCACACACATACACACTATATATATATATATGTATATATATACATATATATATATATATGTTAGTAATTAATATGGTCCTACGTGCCAGGCACTTAAGAAATATCAAATCATTGAGTCCTTCAACAACTATATGAGTCACTTATTACCGCCATCCCCATTTTACATACGAACAAACTGAAGGAGAGAGTGTGAGTAAATTGCCCAAATTTTGGCTCCAGAAACTGAACTCAGCCACTACACTACGCCTATGCTGCTTATATGTGTTCTGTAAGTAGAGTGTCAATAAAATATACTGACCATGCGTGGGACTTTCTGAAAAGAAAGGGGATGCTCTTAATAATTATATGGAGTCAATTGACTTTTACTAGAACATGCAGTCACTTTATCCTTGGGTGGTTTCACAGGAGCCACACTGCCTGGGTTTAAATCTTGGCTCTGTCACAGTGTAATTACTTACTTAAGAAAGAAATTACTTACTTTCTCTGTGCTGCAGGGCTCTTAGCTGTAAAATGGAATGATAGGGGCCCTTGGGTGGCTCAGTCGTTAAGCGTCTGCCTTCAGCTCAGGTCATGATCCCAGGGTCCTGGGATCGAGCCCCGCATGGGGCTCCCTGCTCAGCAGGAAGCCTGCTTCTCCCTCTCCTACTCTCCCCTGCTTGTGTCCCTCTCTCGCTGTGTCTCTCTCTGTCAAATGAATAAATAAAATCTTTAAAAAAAAAATGGAATGATGGTACCCACCACATGTGGGAATTCTGAGGATCAGGAGGAATAATCTTGATGTGTACTGAGTGCTCATAATGCTATTGTTTTCGTAATTTCAGTATCCCAGACATCTTAGACAATAATAAATATAGATCAAGGCCAACATCAAAATGGATACCTAGTATTAAATTTATTTAAATCACAATCCAGCAAATCAGTCCTCTGATGATAGAATTTATGTCATTTCTAATTTTTTTTTTTTTTACTGCTCTTGTTTTTTAAATTAAACACATGACCTTGGAGATCTTTCAGTGTTAGTACATGTAGATTTACCACATTCTTTTTAACAGCTCATGGTATCCCACAGGGTAGAGGTAACTATTTGGACAGAAAATTAGTTACCAATTTTCAGTCCTGTTCATTCATTCAGCAGATACTTGCTGAGCATCTACTATGTTCTAAGCAGCGATCTACTACGGACAACACAGGAGTGGATGACAAACTTCCCACTCTCACGAACCTTTCATCTCGGTTGGGAGTCACATGCTTCAATGAACGTCTTTGTACATATTTTTTTGTGCACTTACAGGAGTGTTTTTGTAGGATAGTTGTCTGGTGGTGGAACTGCTGGATCAAAGGGAGGATCATGCATATTTTAAATTTTGATAAGAATTTCTAAATTCCCTCCAAAATAATAGTACCATTTTAGGCTCCCATTACCATCTATTACAGGACATGCTTTCCATTGCTCAACAGTATCAATTTTTTTTTTTTTTTACTTATGAGAAAAATAGCACCTAATTCTTTTCTGATAATCAGAGGGTCTCAGCATGTTGTAAATATTTACTGGTCATTTATATTTTTATCTGTGGATTTTCTGTTCAGACCCTTGCTAATTTCCACTGAGTTGCTTATTTATTTCTTTTTAGGGGGGTTCTTTATATATTGTAGATCCTATATATGGTATTTTCTTCCTCTCTGTTCATTGTCCTTGGGACCCTTGTACTTTCTGTTGCCCCCCACTCCCGAGACTTTAACTTCAAGGTTATGACTCTTTGATCAATAATCTCTTTCTTTCTATGTTGTTGCAACAAACGTCTTTGTTGTTGCAATAAAACATGACATGCTGATGTTTTCTCTTTTAGTCATACCCTCTTAGCATTAGAAATCTTTTCCCTGGGGCACCTGGGTGGCTCAACTGGTTAAGCCTCCCACTGTTTGTTGGTTTTCTCTCAGGTCATGAGTTCAGGGTCCTAGGATGAGCCTCTTGAGTCAGACTCCGCACTCAGCAGGGAGTCTGCCTGAGTTTCTCTCTCTCCTTCTGCCTCCCTCCCTGCACCTGCTGCCCCCCACTCCCTGTGCACGTGCGCTCGTGCTCTCTCTCTCTCAAATAAATAAATAAAAATCTTTAAAAAAAGAAAAATATTTTCTCTGATGAGTTTTGAAATCATTCCTGTGATCCTCTTCTCACATCCCTCCCTTGCTGGGGTCTCCTGCTTTGGCCTTTTGTATTGGGCCAAAGCATCCAGTTATGTCAATTATTCAACCTTATAGCTTCTCAGTATTTCTTTGTAGATCTTAGGACTTTATGTTCTTCATATATTCCTTTTCCTTCATTTTCCTTTTCCAAAATCTCTTATCCCCATAGAAGTTACTTTTTGCCAGTCTTTGAGTATGGGTAGGCAGGCATTGAAACTTGTCCCTGCTTAGCAAGCTGGGACTTTCTGAAGTTTGACCAGGAGCATTAAATGCAGAGCACCCCCGAACAGATGACACCTGGTTCTGCTGTCTCAAGATCGCATCCAGGAGCTGCATTCTGTCCTGAGATGGCCCTGGGCTCGTGGGACCTGAGAGACATGTGGCCAAGACTCACCAGAGTGTTAGCAGATGGTTAGTGCTATTGATACTGTGGGAGAGAGTCACCTGTCCGGGCAATAGTCGGGAGCCAGGGAATGTGGGTGGGTGGAGCAGAGTCTGCAGGAGGGAATGGAGAACCACCGCACCCAGAGTAAGATGGGCTCTAGAAATGTACCCAGAGGTACATTTCAGTTCCAGGAAGCTTCTCGCCTTGGGGAAAACTAGCCCTCCCCATAAATTTTGGCCATCAATGATAGCTGCTGGCTGTTTAGGGACAGGAGCAGGCATTCCTTTGACAGCTGTCTTCACCTGCACCATACAAGCTGGGGTTCCCAAAGGGAGAGACTGTTTTATAGTCATACCCTCTGTCGTCCAGCACCCTCTGTCATCCAGCACATTGCTCATCACATTATAGTCCCTTAGTAGACGCTTGCTACGTTGAACTCAGTCAAGTCCACATCATGCTGGTGGAAGCATAAACATACACAGTGAGAGACTTAATAGAGAACTTCTTCATCTGTTTTACTCTGCTTGCTGTTGATCACAGACAGCTAGATCATCTGCACTGGGACTTGTTTCTGATTCCTTTTTCTTCATTTCTCAATTTCCTTTTGCTTCTCCTTCCTCTTCAAAATTTCTAACAAGATTTCTCAGGGGCCAATTTTTTGTTTTTATTTCCCCAGGCCTCCCATTTCAATGACTTTAGCATTTTATTCACTTCTACTCAGTAAAATTGGTGAGTTCAAAATGTACAACATAGCAAATTCCTACAAACACATAGTAAAGACTCCTTGTGTGCCTGGCGCTAGGGTTACTAGGGGGTGGGGGAGGGGTTGCTTCAGAAGGAAGAAAACACCAGTCCTGCTGTCCAGGGTCCTAGGGGAGGTCTGGGAGGACGGTGCTGGAGACAGCACTGCAGGGCAGCGTGATCTGTAACAGCACACAGCTGTGTCCATGGGCGACAGGGGCCCCACGGAGGGCGGAGTGGTTTCTGTTCTCTAAGCCCTTTGCTAGATTCTGTAGGAGGGCGTAAGGGGTACTCAGGTACCTATCAAATAAGAAAATATGTGAATTGCTGTGAGCAAAGTTCCCGCACCATGCCACAGAGATTCAGAAACGAGCACCCCCCTCTGATGGAGCAGAGTCAGGAAGGACTCCATGAGAGAAGTAGCATATGAGGTCTTCCTCTGACAATAGAATTTCAGGAAAGGGCGTGTATGTGTTAACACAGTGTGTGTTAACCCATTGAATGAATCTGGGAGACAGATAAGATGCTACTTCAGAGGGAAGACGGAACAATGGTTAGATCAAAACTCTTTTTTTTTTTAAGATTTTATTTATTTATTTGATAGAGAGAGAGAGCGAGAGAGGGAACACAAGCAGGGGGAGTGGGAGAGGGAGAAGCAGGCTTCCCGCCGAGCAGGGAGCCCGATGCGGGGCTCGATCCCAGGACCCTGGGATCATGACCTGAGCCGAAGGCAGAGATGCTTAACGACTGAGCCACCCAGGCGCCCCAGATCAAAACTCTTTAAAGGGTGTAGGACCTTGGCAGGACCCCACTGGTGAGAGGGTGTGGACCTCATGTTGGCCCACCCACAACCTGAACCTTCTCAGTGTGCGAGAGAGTATGAGCGTGGCCATATTTGCACAAGACAGAACTGTAGCATGTTTTCCCTGTGGGTGATGGAATGACCACCTGCTCAACATCTGTATTACCGGTGAGACCCTGAACCTCATCAGAGCAGAGTCAAGTTGATGGCCTCACGTTCACCTGTGTGTCCTCAGTGCTTAGTACTATGATTATCAGCCTTTAACCCCATCTTTCATGCTGGGACTCTAAGGCAGACCAGTGGCCAGAGTCTTAGATGCACTTGACTGAATACAGAGGGTGAAATAGGGAAAGTGAAACTGGTTTCCCAAGTGTGGGACCTGGGTGCAGCTGTGATTGCAAATGGGGAAATCGGACCACAGAGCTGAGTTATCTTTAGAAGGAAGGGTGGAGTACACATGCAAGTAAATGGCGTTTTGGGGTAGAATCTTCTGGAAGGAGAGGCTACTTGAGAGCCCTGGGAGCACCTCAGATGGCTGAGTGGGGGAAAGCAGAGATAAGAGGAGAGGGAAAAGGAGAGATGCTACTTCTGTGTTTCGCTTCAGAAATTCCTAGAAAGGTCAGGAGTGCTTACTGCTAATGTCGCCCATGCTTCTTGTTCTGCTATCATTATTAAGAGCTGAAGGAAGTGATGGTGTTCCGCCTGGAGAAAACTTTTGTTCTTTATCACAATGAACGCTCATGACTTCTCGGCTTCCCCTTTTCCTCCTTGGAGAGAAAGCCCTTGGAAAGCGGTTGCCAAAAGTCCGTCTAGAAATTTTGAAGAGAGAAAGGTTGGGAATCAATGTTTATGGGTTGTCTGCAATGTACTCGGGACTTTATATAGTTGGTTCTTTTATGAGAGTCCTGTCAGAAAAGTCTCAGGACACATCCTGTGGTGGAGGAAATGAAGCCCGAGAGAGGTTAAATAATTGGCTTATCCTACGATTGTTCGGAGCAAGCTGGGTAATTTGTGGGGCCCAGTGCAAAATGAAAATGTGGGACTCATTGTTCAAAAAGCAGGAGGAAGCTTTTACTTTCCTCTGAGGTCTTGTCCCCAGCTGGATGGTTTTTATTTGCTATTTAATGTTGAGTTCCCTTGGGCACCAGGATTCTTGCAGGGACAAAGCTGACCCTCACAGGTGCCTGGGGCCGCACTCCAAAACTTCACACCTGGGGAAGGTGCACCTGATCCTACCCACCTGCATTCACGCTCCTGCTGGGGGTGGAGTGTGGCAGCCTGAGAACCCGCCCCAGGGAGGTATGAGCCAAGGCTTCAAGACCCCAGTGCAGGCTCCAGTGTCCATTGGCCTTGTATCACAAGACACAAAGCAAAGATAAAATTATTAAGAACTTCCAGACAGCAACTGCAAAGCATTAAACTCCAAGCCTGGGACCTGAGCCCAGGGCCCCGCGTGACTGCTTTCGTCAGATGCCTACAAGTTGGCTTTGTAGTTAGTACGTGGCAGAAACTCATCTCTTTCCATTTTGGGATCGTCAGACCCATTCGACGGATGGGAAAACTGAGGCATGCAGTGATTTTTTTTTTTTTTCCCCCCCTAAGGACCAGGGCTAGTAAGTGGTAGAGGTGGTTTTTGAACTGAGTGACTGCACAGCTTACAGCCATCACAGCATACGACTTCCAAAAGAGTGTGTTCTCAGCTTGTCTCAGGGCCTGAGGCAACCCATTCCAAAGATAGGAGCATTTGTATAGTCTCCAGATGGAGGCATCTGTTTCTTTCTCTGTCTCAAAGGTGAGCCATGAGGCTGCAGTGTGAGGTCCTTGGGCTCCTCCTTTTAGGGAAGCAAGATCCTCGAGCCCAGAGCTTTGTCTCTCTACTCCAGAAGCTATTATGGACCTCTGCAGGTAAAGCACCAGAATGCGAGTCCTGCCTGGTTGCCAGGACATTTTCTTTGTGGCTTATCTCTCCTCTTGAAACATCACCTCCCAGAACTGGGTCAGGAAAGATGTAGGGCACACTCTGCACTCCTAATCCTGTGCCTGTGGAAGGCAATCCTCATTGATCACACCTCACTGGGTGAGCCTGGCCTGACCTCAAAACTGTCTACACAGCAAGCTACCAGTTTCTTGGAGCTGTTCCAAGAGATGACATCTGTTTATGATTCTGCCAGAATCACATTGCTTGTCAGCCGAAGTAGGTAAATGTATATATATATATTTTTAAGTAGGCTCTACCCTGGGGCCTGAGCTCATGACCTGAGATCAAAACATGAGCTGACATCAAGAGTCACATGCTTAACTGATTGAGCCGCTCAGGAGTCCCTGTAAAGTATTTTTTATCCCACCTGGGGATAGTCACCATCATCCCATCCATTTTCAGTCCTGGGAGCTTAAGTTCAAAGGTGACTAACAAGTGAATAGGTCCTAAGGTAGGGGCAGCAGAGGAGAAGCTGGATCAAGAAGTCTGAGGGCCTAGGGCAGCTTGGCTTGGAGAAATCTGATGGCACAGAGTATCGGTGACCAGGTGGTCTCTACTGGTGGAAGAATAGTCTTGATGCCCAGGGATCGGGTGTGTGTTATGTTGCTCTCTCTATAATGCAAACTCAAAACCTCAGATAGCAAAAAGTCAAGAATAATGGCCAATATTTGCACAGTTCATCACAATTTGTGTTCATTTGTCAGAGTAGAAGTTTCAAAAAGTTAAGGGCATGACTTTCATTAACATACAAAATCACTGCATGCCAAAGATTTATTTGCTCGTTTACGAAGGAATCAGGGAAATGATAAAGTCAGTTCAAAGAACACTTTGGGGGCACTAAGTATTTATATGTATTTAAAATAGAATATTAGAATTAGGTTGATAGGTCAGATATAAAGCTGGTTAATGTTCTACAGGTTAATTAAAAGCCATAACATTTGGGGTATAGCTTTTCTATCAGACAGAAATTATTTGCATCTTTAACCAACAAAATGTATATTGTTAGCATCTAACTTCATAAACTTTGATAGTAAATAGGAAAGACAAAGACACATTCTGCTACATAATTAAATATTTCTAGGGGCAACCTGTCAATGCCCTTGTAAGATATTGGAAGGACATCCTGCCCACCTTCTTGCCTTATTTCCAAATTGTAAGTATTTTTTTGTAACACATTTATTCAATAAGTGTTTCTCAAGCTCCTCTTATGTCCCACAGACTCTTCTAGATCCTGGGGATATAACAGTGAACAAAACAGACTACATTCTTGCTCACATGGGTCTTTTATTCTAGTGGGATTGGGATAAAGACAGTGAATAAAACAGGAAGATACACAGTGTGGCAGGTGGTGGAAGGTGCTAAAAAGAGTGCTGGGCAGGAGTGTTAGGGTGTTAAGTACAATAATAAAATAAGAAAGGCTTCACTGAAAGCTGACATTTTAGCAAAGACCTGAATAAAGAGGGAGAGCGAACTTAGAAACATCTGGGGGCGAGCCTTCTGGGCAAAAGGAAGGACAAAGACAGAGGCAGTGAGAAGCAGCAAGAATGCCAGTAGGATTGGATCTTTCTGTTACGGAAATATTAAAAGAAATGAAAAGCTAGACAAAATAACCTCCTTTACCTAATACCCCTTGTCAGTAATTAACATTCTGCTCTTATTTCATCTACCTCCTCACTTTTTTCCCCTCTAAAGTGCTTTATTTATTTATTTAAACCATTTTATTTTTAAAGATTTGTTTATTTATTTGAGAGAAAGAGAGAGAGAGCGCGAGAGCGAGGGAGCTGGGAGGGGGAGGGGCAGAGGGAGAGGAAGAGAATCTTTAAGCAGACTCTGCACTCAGCTGGGGCCGGATCCCAGGACCCTGAGAGCATGACCTGAGCTGAGATCAAGAGTGACTCAACAAACTGAGCCACCCAGGGGCCCCTCCCCTAAAGTACTTTAAAGCAAATTTCAGACTTCGTTTCATTTTGCCTATAAATACTTGTCTGTATCTCTCACAAAAAATAACATTAAAAAAAATAGTTGACATACCATTGTCACACCTGACAAAACTAAGACTAATTCTTTAATATTACCCCGTATCCACCCTGTTTATTTTTCTCTGAGTTTCTTAAAAATGTAGTTTTATAATGGATTTGTTCAAATAAAAATTCACATGTTGCATTCAGCTACTTTATCCTTTAAATAGTATCTTTTTTTTTTTTTAAGATTTTATTTATTTATTTGACAGAGACACAGGGAGAGAGGGAACATAAGCAGGGGGAGTGGGGGAGGGAGAAGCAGGCTTCCCGCCGAGCAGGGAGCCCGATGTGGGACTCGATCCCAGGATCCTGGGATCATGACCTGAGCCGAAGGCAGACGCATAACGACTGAGCCACCCAGGCGACCCCTTTAAGTAGTATCTTAAAGGATACCTTAAGCATCCTTTTTTTTTTTTTTTTAAAGATCTTATCTTTATGTAATCTCTGCACCCGACACAGGGCTTGAACTCAGGACCGCAAGATCAAGAGTCACATGCTCCACTGACTGAACCAGCCCGGTGCCCCTCTTAAGCATCCTTTAACTCCTAACCATTTTTCCTTCTCCATTTTTAAATGCCTATTAATTTGGAAGAGACTGGGAGATGGATTGGATTTGAGGGTGGGCAACAATGCATTACAGAGGGAACTGTGGAATTCCTTGGGCATCAGTCACAGCAGGGGGCACATAATGTTGCAGCACCCCACATTTAGGGGGTTAACAGAATTGGGTATTATCTGCCTGATTCATCTATTATAAAGTTCTTCGACAACTTTTCATTTCATTAGTTTAGCACCATTTGATCATTGTTGCCAAGATCGATTATGTCCATAGGGGCTATACAGTGGATATTTTAATTCTAAGACTCCTGCATTTATTTACTCTGATTCATCTAAACAGAAGCCTTTCTCACTTAACCCTGAAATAGAGTCCACAAAAGAAAGGCAGGAGAGATGCTTGATTCTTTTCCCTTATTTATCAGTTTACAGAATAACGAGTTGGTTAATGCCCTATCAATGTCTAGAGATTACCAACGAGTTTCTTTTTGGTTTCAAGTCTGTAACATTAAAAAAAAAAAAAAAATCACCTATGGTCATTTTTACCAAGCCATTCAACTTGGTTTTCATAGTTTAAAAAAAAAACAAAACAGGTTTTTCTTTTTCCACTTATCCAATTTATGTACAATTAAATTAAATTATATAATGAAAACAACAAGTATAAGCATATTTACAAATAGATAAATAAACAACCAAGCTGGGTGTACTAGACAGTAGCCTATTAATTATGTAGAGAGAATGAATAGTGTTGGTTAATGCAGTGAGTCACTGAGATAGGGGTCAGGTAAGAGTTTTTGCAATAAGTGAATTGAGAAGTGGTCAGGTATTTTTTTCTTGCCATTAAGGAACCCCTTAGAAATAGATCATTTCAGAAAATTACCAAGACAAAGTTGTTTTTTTTTTTTTTTAAGTAGGCTCCACACCCAAGGTGGGGCTCAAACCCACAGCCCTGAGACCAAGAGTTGCACGCTTCACTGACTGAGCCAGCCAGGTGCCCCAAGACAGAACAAAAAAGGAAACTGAATGAGATAAAATCAAGAATTGATTTGCGTGCGCGTCTGTGTGTGTGTGTGTGTGTGCGTGCACACACGGGTGTTTCAAGGATTCAGGGTTTGCTAGGGGAGGAATAATTATATTTGTGGATTTTTGTAGTTGATCTGAGTGGGGATCGTCTTTTTCAACAAAATATCACCAGGAAAATTTTCTACTGTGGAGGGAGGGGATGATGAAAATCTTGTTTTGAAGGCAAAAAAAAGTGAAAGTTGAGGTCAGAAATTTGAAGAATAAATGAAGCAAGAGAGTATCTTTCTTTTTCCTTGCAGTGACTCTTATTTTTTTCTTTTTCTTTTTTTCTTTTTTTTTTAAAGATTTTATTTTATTTTTTAGAGAGCGAGCGAGAGAGAAACAGCACGAGAGGGGAGAGGGTCAGAGGGAGAAGCAGGCTCCCCGCTGAGCCAGGAGCCTGATGTGGGACTCGATCCCAGGACCCTGGGATCATGACCTGAGCCGAAGGCAGACGCTTAACCATCTGAGCCACCCAGGCGCCCTTATTTTTTTCTAATTACAAAAATAAAACAAGCCTATTGGAGGACATTGAAAAAAATACAAAAATATAGAGAAGAATACAAAATCACTTGACCCCCAAAGTGGAATTCTAAATAGTGATGAATGCCACAATTACAAAAAAGAAAAAAAAAAAAAAGGAGAGTCACAAAAGGAAGATATAGAGCTGCTTAAATGGATGGTTTCAGCATACACAGTTTTTTTTTTTAAAAAAGATTTTATTTATTTATTTAACAGAGAGAGAGAGAGAGAGCACAAGCAGGGGGAGCTGGAGAGGGAGAAGCAGTCTCCCTGATGAGCAGGGAGCCCCATGTGGGCCTCGATCCCAGGACCCTCAGCGTATGCAGTTTTATAGATATAATTCAAATGTCTTCTATAATATGACATTTAGGAAAATCACTAAGCTCAGTTTTCTATTTTCTAATAGAATGTATCAAACATGGTAGAAAGTTATCTACGTCTTTGGTCCTTGGATGTTAAGAAGCAGTAAAGTCTGATTTGAAGGAACATGAGAAATTCCCCCAAGGCATATTTTTACTTGGCCTCGATCCATATTTGCCTTGATACCATTCAAATGTTACTTTTATTATGACTATCCAGCAAATTTTGAACACACTGAAATGTCTAGGGTTTAATATTACAGATGCCTATCTACTCATCGTGCATAGTTAACAGTTGTAATTTGCTTTAGGTCTTTTTTCTAGGTTTTTTTTTTTTTTTTTTTTGAGTTTGAGTTTGAGTTTGAGTCCCCGTGAGTTCAAACTCACGACCTGAGATCCTGAGGTCAAGACCTGAGCTGAGATCAAGGGTCAGATGCTCAACAGACTGAGCCGCCCAGGTGCCCCTTTTCTAGGTTTTACAGAAATAATATGCGACAGGTAAAATCAAAGTACCTCTGCCCACAATTCCCCTTTCTTCTTTCTCTGGAAGGGAGACTTGTGAACTGAGTGTTTGATATTTTGCATCAATGTGATAGGAGGCATGCTTTGCCAAGAGGGAGGAAGAGTGAGGAAAATCTCTTTGGGTTTGGAACCAACAGTGTCTGCCACATTACATATGCCCAAACTGGTCTCCAAATTTGTGGTGTCAGCTTACTTTCAGAAAAGTAGCCTGAAGGTCCTTGTTGCTAGGCATCCTTACCATCGCTTAGAACAATTTCGCCCATCTCTTTGTGGCTTTAATTTTTGTTTCCCTGATTGCTAACACAATCGGTCATCTTTTTACGTGTTTATTGGCCATTCTGTTTTCTTGTGTGGGGTGCCTGTTTTTGTTTTTTGCCTGTTTTTATGTTGAATTGTCTGTCCTCTTTATACACTCAAGATTCTAATTTTTTGTCAGTTAGGCGGATGGCAAATATGTCCTCCCAATCTATGTCTTGACTCTTGAATTTATCAGATCCTTTGCATTACATGATTTTAATGTAATCACATTTATCATTTATGGCTGTGCATTTTGTACCGTATTTAAGAACTTATTTTTTGGGGGGCACCTGGGTGGCTCACTTGGTTAAGCGACTGCCTTCGGCTCAGGTCATGATCCTGGAGTCCCTGGATCGAGTCCCGCATCGGGCTCCCCGCTCGGTGGGGAGTCTGCTTCTCCCTCTGACCCTCCCGCCTCTCATGTGCTCTCTCTCATTCTCTCTCTCAATAAATAAAATCTAAAAAAAAAAAAAGAACTTATTATTTTTTTAATCAGAGGTCACAATAAAGGTCACATATATTCCAAAAATTTTAAACTTTTGCTTTTTGCAATGAACTTTTTTATCCATTTGGAATTTATCTCTGTGTGTGGTATAAAGTAGGGATATAATTTCATTTTTTCCCCACAGACGGATAGTCAGTCTGTGAGTACTATTTATTAAATAATTCACCCTTTACCAAGGGCTTTATAATGCCACTTCTATTGCATTTCAAGTTCATTAGTTTATTTTGGGATTCCCTAATCTGCTTTATAATCTGTTTAATCCGTAAATAATTACCACATTGTTTAAAATGCTAATGTCTTGATATCCAGCAGGGATGGTCCGATTTCTGTTACAACACATTAGTTTGTGTACTTTGGAAGTACTTACAGAAACAGAATCATAGGGCACCTGGGTGGCTCAGTGGGTTAAGCATCTGCCTTCAGTTCAGGTCATGATCCCAGGGTCCTGGGATTGAGCCCCGTGTCGGGCTCCCTGCTCAGTGGGGAGTCTGCTTCTCTCGCCCTCTGCCCCCAACTTGTGCTTGCTCTCTCTAGTGCTCTCCATCTCTCTAATAAGTAAGTAAAATCTTAAAAAAAAAAAAAAAGAAACAGAATCATATACCATGTACTCTATCATGTCTGGCTTCTTCTTCTTCTTCTTTTTTTTTTTTAAAGATTTTATTTATTTGACAGAGAGACAGCGAGAGAGGGAACACAGGCAGGAGGAGTGGGAGAGGGAGAAGCAGGCTTCCCACAGAGCAGGGAGCCCAATGCGGGGCTCGATCCCAGGATCCTGGGATCATGACCTGAGCCGAAGGCAGACGCTTAACGACTGAGCCACCCCGGCGCCCCCATGTCTGGCTTCTTTAATGGCTTCGGCATGATGTTTTTGAAATTCATCCCTGTCGTGTGTATTAGTAGTCTGTTTCCTTTTATTGCTGAATAGTAGCCCATTGTGTGATTGTGCACCCCAAATTGTTTCTCCATTCATCTTTTGATGGACATTTGGCTTGAATTTCCTCTTTGGATATTATGAATAAAGCTCCTATGAACACAGTGATTGTGTGAATATTGTGTTTTGTTTTTCTTGGGCAAATACCCAGAATTGAAATAGTGGACCCACATGCTTTGTAAAGCTAATGAAGAAACTACTAAAGGGTTTTACAAGGTAATCGTACAGTTTTACATGTTTACCATCAGTGTATGAATATTCTAGTTGCTACACATTCTTACTAACACTTGATATTGTCAGACTTTTACACTTTAGTCGTTCTAATGGGTTTGTAGTGGTATTTTTATAGTGTTTTTAATTTTGCATTTCCCTCGTGACTAATGATGACGTTGAACATCATCTCATGGGCTTATTGAATTAGGTTTTCACCCCGCTGAGCAGGGAGCCTGATGCAGGACTCTATTCCAGGACCCCGGGATCATGACCTGAGTAGAAGGCAGATGCTTAACTGACCGAGCCACCCAGGCGACCCTAGCTCTTTAGTAAGTCTTGAAGTCAAATAACGTAACCGTTCCAGGTTTTTTCCTTTTGATTACTTTGGCTAGGTTGTTTGTATTTTCACATAAATTTTAGAATCATTTTGTCAATGTTAACAAAGCATGCTGAAATTTTGATTTGTGATCTGTTAAATCTACAGATACATTTTAGCGATAGTTACCATCTTAATAGGGAGCCTTCCAAGCCATGAATATGTTACACTTTGGTTTCTTCAGGCATTTAAAAGTTTCTCTCAGCAATGTTTTATTTTCAGAGCACTAGTCTTGCATATATTTTGTTAAATTTTGGCTCAACAGTTCCTATTTTTGGATTGTTGTAGCTTTATTGCTATTATATCAAAGTAGGATATATATGTGTGTTTATATAATAAGTATATATGTGTGTATGTATATATATATATAATTTAAAAAATGTTTTCTAATGGTTC
Organism: Leptonychotes weddellii; assembly: GCF_054177405.1. Lineage (NCBI taxonomy): Eukaryota > Metazoa > Chordata > Mammalia > Carnivora > Phocidae > Leptonychotes > Leptonychotes weddellii. Next base: position 168,098,034 of record NC_138370.1, on the reverse strand, counting down.
AAGTTTTGAATGTTGGTATTGTATCCACAAGTTTTAGACAGAAACAAGTTTGACATGTTTGGGAAATAGAACAGTTTTGGCAAGTAGCTGATGAAGGGCAGAAACGAACAATTTTAGGTCAGAGATGGCCAGAGATCACATAATTATCAAGGTACAGGCGTTCAACATTTTTTCTTAAATATAGTCCAAAAAGATCCAACCTTACACAAGAGCAGATCCCAGAGTGATACATTTCCATAGCGAACATTACATTTCACTTTATGATTACCTCCTATTTAATAACTGTAATTCCCTATGGACCAGAAGCTTTGGAGGTCAGGGGTGGTGTGTGTCTTGTTAACCGCTGTATTCTTAGAGTACACCTAATACAGAGCCTGGTGCTCTGTGTTAATTGGACAAAAGAATGGAAATACAAAATACAAATAATTTTGTTAATATATCTTATAAGTTCATATTTATAACATTTGGATATTACAGTAATGATAATAGATCTTAATGAGTACAAAAATTTGAACTAAGGGATTACAAGAAGTGACTACCACAGAATGATTCAAAGCTCAACATTAAATTTATTTTCTTTTTTTTTTAAAGATTTTATTTATTTTTGACAGAGAGAGAGAGCACAAGCAGGGGGAACAGCAGAGAGAGAGGGAGAAGCAGACTCCCTGCTGGAACAGGGAGCCCGATGCGGGGCTTGATCCCAGGACCCTGAGATCATGACCTGAGCCGAAGGCAGACGCTTAACCGTCTGAGCCACCCAGGCGCCCCTAAATTTATTTTCTAATCTGTTTTGCTTTACAGTTTTAGGAAAATTGTCATTCCAGAAGATGACTGATTAGTAAGGAATTGGCTTGCTTAATATTCTAGGAGAAGCCGCTCTTTCTGCCCACAGTTGCGTTCCCATGCTTTAATAAAACCACCTTTTTGCACTGAAAAAAAAAAAATTCTGGGAGAAGACATGCTCAGGCTTGAAATGGGCATGAAATGTGAGCGCATGGAAAGATAAATTCAGGGATATTGCTTTCTTAATGATACATTTATAAAATATTTATATATAGGCAGCATTTCCCACAATCTTCCCCCAAGTAAATTCACAAAATACATGATCTAACATATAGGCAAAAAACCCAAACCCAAACCCCAAACAAACCTAGAATCAATAACAAAAAGATAAGCACCCCCCCAACCCCCACTGCATTTGGAAATTAAAACAGCTCTTCTTTGGTGATAATTCAGACAATCAGTTCACAGCCTTCATATTCCTAGACCAATCAAGAGCATCTGACACAGTTCATCACTTCCTCCAGCTTAATATACTTTCTTCAGTTGGCTTCCAGAATAACTCATTCCCCTGCTTTTTGTCCCACATTCCAGTCTTTGTTCGTTTTTTTTTTTTCTCCCAACTCTTCTGTTGGATTGTCTCAAAGCTAAATCCTTGGTCATTTTCTCCTGTTTGCTGATCTCAAATAGTTTCATGGCTTTATTTCTCCTGAACTTCAGACTCATAGACCCCTCTGATTATTCCACAGCTTCACTGCATGTCTTATAGATATTTCAAATCCAGCGTGTTCCGAACTGAATGATCAGTGCTGCCTCCACCCAAGCCTTCTCCATCCCAGTTCTGGGCAATTCCATCCTTCCAGTGTCTCAGGCTACAAACCTTGGAATTATGATCTACTCCTTCTTTTTCTAACACTATGCATCTAATCCATTAGGAAATGTAAGGCAAATCGGAATCTATCACTTCTCACCATCTTAGCTGCTACCAGCCTGGTGCAGATTATCACTGGCACTTGCCCAGATTACTGGTCTCTCTGCCTCTGCTTTCCCTCCTTTGGACCGTACTCAATGAGGCAGTCAGAGAAATCCTTTGAAACTTAAGAAATATCATGTGCTTCCTGTGTTCCAGCTCCTCTACAGCTCCTCAGTTCTGCATGAGTGGAAGCTAAATTCCAGACAATGGCTTGGGAAGCTCCCCAGTCTGCCTTCACCTCTGTCTACTATCCACTGGGCTTTCTCTGCTCCCGCCACCAGCCACACAGACTTCTTTGCTGTTTCTTGAACAAGTCAGGCATTAGGGCCAAATTAATGGGATTAATGACTTCTGATCTATCTTGATCGCGACTCGGAGATCACGAGTCCTCTGCTCTACCCCCTGAGCCATCCAGGCGCCCCAAGAATCTTCTGCCTTTAAGACCCTACTTGGAAAATCCTGACTTCTTCAGTGAATCTCGCCAGTTGCTCTCTTCGCCCACAAGGTGGCAGTCTTCACCTTCAGTACAGGATCCCCCGCCTTAAATTTGAGAATGAACCGCTGACTTAACCCGTTTGTTTTCTTTGGGCCCAGACACCGTGCCCTGCAGGACTTGACAGCAGGAAAATTCATAGAATGAGTGTAATTACCCCTCGAGATCCAAGTGCTTTTAGGGATGAGGATTTGGGGTATGACAGCTTTCCCTGGGGGAGCAATACATTAAGAAGGTGATGTTGCTTTATGGGGGCGGGGCGGGGTGGGTGGTGGGACACTTTGAAATAAAACTTATTTGTGGGAAAGATGACGGCACATCCTGAGAGGTGACAGCACAGAGTTATGAAGCATAAGGTAGGCTGACAACATACATATTTAACCACCAAACGTACCTGGTTTTCCCCTTGGCATAGGACTTTAACTCTCTGCCCATCCCCTGGATCCCACTGGTTCTATCTCATCACCTGGGAAACACGTGCCCTGTTCTGGTCTGCAGCTTCTCATGGGCTCTAGGGAAAGGACCACCCCTCTGCGGTCCTAGGTCCTCATTTCTGTCGGAGACAACTTCGTTTCCTGTGGGAGGCAGCATTGTTCGGAGAGCTCAGGTTCTCCCTAATTGTTTGGCTGTAGTCCTTACTAATCTCCGAGCTTCGGCAGCTCTAAACAGAGATAATGACAGAGTTTCAGTAGCTCTAAAGCAGAGATAATGACAGGACCCTCCTCCTGGGGCTAGTGGGAGATTTAAGTAGGATAAGCATGAGTTACGGACTAGGCACAGTGTCCAGCATGTGGGGAGCCCTCTGTGGTGGGGGGGGGTCATGCGCTCTCCCTTCCTCCTTCTCATGCTCCCTCCTGCCTCTGGGCTCCTGGAGGCCACTGCCTGGGTAAGTCAGAGGTAGGGACAAGGGGTGAGATTCGAACAAGAGGGATTGACTCCTAGGGGATAGGGCAACTGAGGAACCATCTGGTCTACTGGAAGGAGCAGAGTGGTCGGAATGGGGAGGATGTGCTGTTGACCTTGAATCCTGACGTTTGTGCTCAGCCTGGATGGCACGGAGCCTCCAGGTCACCAATGACAGAGACAAGCAGAGAAATACTGTCACTAAGCTAAATATTGTCACTGAGCTAAGACACCAGCTCCATGTGCAGACTTTCTTACTAGCAAACTGAGTCTTCCAGAAGCTGCTGCTGGAACTGCTGCCAAGCATAAACACTGCTTAAGGCATGCTGGTTTTCCCAGGCTTTTTGATTCCTTAACATCGCCCTCAAGATTGCAGATTACTGTCAATGTCCCTCAGCCCAAGACCACCAAGAACACACAGCAGTTGAACAAGACAGGTTTCATGGCTCTTTGCAAGAGTGAGTGCTCACTATGGGATCCACGGGGGCAGGGGAGCGTTCAGTGCAAGGATGTAAGGAAGGATTTATAGGATTGGAGCTTGTTTTATGAGATTTGGGGCAGGCTTCAAGGAGGCTGGCTTTGCCTGGATGCTCCCCGGAAGCACCGGGAATGGGCAAGTCACCGGCGCCCTGATTGTAATTAGTTCTGTTCCTTCTCTGCCTTGTACTATAATATGAATTCCTTGAGGATAGCTCCGGGCCTGTCGGGAGGCTCTCCGTAGGACCTAGGTAAGAATTTATGGAAAGACTAACATAACATAAAAAAAAAAAATTTAAGTGCAATTTCTACTGAATGTGTATCACTTTTGCACTATGGTAATGTTGAAAACCTTTAAGTTGAATCATCCTAAATTGGGATCTATCAGTGTATACAATTATATTTGTCAATTATTCCTCAATAAAATTAGAAAAATAAAAAATAAAATAAAATAATCATTTTCTTTTGGCTTGTTTATACAAGAAAAAAAAAGAATTTGTGGAATGAAACAGTGCATGGAAGAGAGGCCCACGTGTCCACGGGGGATGAACGGATAAACAGAATGAGGAGTAAACCTACAACGGAATGTTATTTAGTCTTAAAGGGGCAGGGGATTCTGACACCTGCTACAACAAGGATGAGCCGTGAGGACAATTGTGCCAAGTGAAATCAGCCGGGGAGGGAAAGACAAACTGTTTGGTTCCACTTATACAGTTTCCAATTACTGGGATGGAAAGCAGGAAGGCAATTTCCAGGGACTGGGAGGAGCGAGGAACGGGAAGCTTTTTGAAAAATTGTCGGTTCGACTTTTTCCACTTTTCCCATTCTGACTTGGTTGTCCTGGAGTCAGGCTCCATATCTTTTCCCAAACTCTGGAAGCTCTGGTCACTGGAACACTGGTCAAGGGTGGCTGGAGCTGAGAGCCGCAGGACCAGATGACTTCCAACAGCCTGTCTGGTTTGAGCACAGACAGCTCTCAGGAATCGCCCCAAGGCTGACAATCGCCACTTCACAGTCTCTATCACCGGCAGCAGGTTTACTTGGAAGTGTCACCATCTGGGGACAGAGGAGCCATTTTTAATGAAAAAAAAATCTGAATTCCCAGAAATGACTCGTATTCCTTCCATGTTGCTTCTTTAGTTAGAGGTCGACCTCCGTCTCTGCCAGACACAGGAATTCCTGAGTCCTTCTGTTTCTCTGCACCAATTGACTCAAAGCAGCTTTCCTTGGCTGCCGTTTGATCGAATGGAACTATGCTCCACCCAGGGGGACAAAAGCCAAGAATGGGGACTTCTGCAAAGAAGCCACACTTGTGAATTTGAGGCTCCTTCCTGCGATGACCTGTATAGATGAGTTCTGCAGACATTTCTGGACGATGCCATCTTAATGCCTTTTTATTTCTCTATATTTATGCCAATAAAAATGCTGATTTGCACATCCAGGGTGAAATGTTTACTTTTGACTTTAAGGATCAAAAGTAGCTTCACACAGCCTGCTTCCAGACTTCTCTCTGCCCCTCCCCATTTTTCCTAACTTGGGGACACTTGGAAGCTGTGGTCTTTGAGACAGAGAAAGGGAAAGCAGCTGAGTCATAAACTCTTCCAAGGTCGCTTCAACTCTAATGTTCTGTCACTCTGCCCCTTCTAAACAAGGAGCTCTGTGAAAGTTTTAGCCTAGGGATTCTTGAGCCCAGCATGTAATGTTTCCTGAACTGGATCTATATGCCTAAGGAACATAAAAATAATTTTGGAGGTTTGTGAGTTCTGTAGGAGACTCCATTGAGTCTTTGGTGATTACATAAGAATACATTCATGAAGACATATGGCAAATAGTGGGGACTCTGTGCACGTTCCTTTCTCTTTCCTGCCAGATTTTTTGTAGTGGAAAATTCTCTTGCTCTTCATCTCAGGGAGATATCTTTCCTCCTTCAGCCTTTGTCTGCCTCAGGTCCCACAGATGCTGCTAGGGCCAGAGGTAGAAGAATTTTACGAGGGAGTTGGATCGGGAACAGCACATTTTTGAGAAGGCCACAGCATTAAGTTAATGGAATTAAAGCACGATCCCCATGAACACCATCAGGTGCCCCATGAATTTTGACTGACATTGAAGTGCATAATGCAATAGCCTTTTTTCCTTTAAATGTATAACATATGGAGGAAGTCAGGTGGAAAATGGTTTCCTGGCACAACTTTGGAAGGGAAGCTGTGATGCAGTTGAAATGTCCTGTGCAGATTAGGGAACGGAGGGACCTTGGCATGAGAGACACCCCCCGACCCCGGCCCCAGAAGCCAGGAGCATGTCGTGTGTTAGCTCATGGAATCCTCACAAACCTTCACGAGTGAAGTGTTATTACCTCCCCTTTAAGGTGAGGAGGCTAAGGCTGGACCACTTTGCCTCAGTAGTGAGGTGGGAGCCTGACCTTGAGGTTCACACAGACCTGGGATCCAGCCAGCTTCCCTGTGACCTCGGATGCTTTGCTTAAGTTCACAGGCATCAAATGTCCTCATCCGTAAAATGGGACAATGGTGGTACCTCCCTGTGACAGAGGCCCTTTCTTCTCTAGAATCGAAACAGTGATTTTAGATGTGCAATGGCATCAAGGTTAAAGATTGCATTTCTCACCTTCCCTTGCAGCTAGGTGTGGCCTGTGACAACATTTTAGCAAATGAAATGAGAGCAAACAGAAAGAACATCTTCTAAGTACCCGTCCTTAGGAGGCAGCCCACATGCCCACCGCTGCTGCTGTTGTCCCTTCCTCTTCCTTCTTTCTTTTCCCTAGTTTTTTGTGCTGGCTGGAATGTAGTCATGATGGCTGGAACTGAAGCAGCCATTTTGGACAGAGCAGATGGGTCTCTCACATATGGAATGTCATAGAAATCCCAGATACTGGCCTTGAGATTGAGGTATGGGCAAGAAATAAAGTTTTCTCTTAAGTCCCTGCAATTTTAGATCTTAGTAACTCAAATCAAATCCTGATACATTTGCTAATAGAAATGTTATGAGGTTAAATGAGATATGTATGTGAAATACATATATATTTAGCCCCCAATAAGTGTTACCTTCTGTTGTTATTGTTTTATTATTATCATTACTATTACTATTATTATTATTACCTCAGCCCACCCAGGGTGGGCTGGATGACTGATCTGGAATTCTGTCCTGTGGCTGTTTTACATCAAAGCCATTATATTTTTTTATTGTCTGATTCTTACTAAGGTGAGGGTGGATGCCATGCCCATCCAAAGCTGAGAGCAAGGAGACAATCATATTGTCTGTGGACAAGGGGATAAGCTGTGGTGTTACTCTCTGGCTTGTGTTTGCACCCTAGGTCTGACGCCTAGTAGCTGGGTGTTTCTCACCACCCCGGGTGTGGACATACTGACTCTGTGTGCCCTTCCAGGCCCTGTGAGGATGAGCCCCATTCCTAAGTTAGCCCAGGAGTTATGGGCCACACCTGCTTCTGTTGGCTACGGATGACTGCTCACAGCCAGGAAGTTCTGAGCAAGGGGCAGGAAAAGAAAGATAGGAAATATAATGCTGATGTGGAGCGAGCTCTTATTCTGTGCTGGGCACTGTTCTGAAAGGATTTACCGTGTGCTTTATTTAAGCCCAGAACATCTGTATTCAGTAGATTCTTTACAGATGAGGAAACAGAGGCAGAGCGAAGCTGAGGTGACTTTCCCAAGGACACACAGCGTAACTGGCAGCACCAGACAGTTCAGGCGGGCAGCCCAACTCAAGGGCTCTCCTCCTTGCCCTAAACAAAGGGGCTTTCTGACATTTCCTGCTCCAAAAAGAACAGGTGGGCAGGGTAGCTTCTGTTCAAAAGGCCAGTGCCACACTAATATTCTCTGATTCCTTGGCTTCTCAGCGAGGAGCCAGTTTGAGCTGGGAAGGCAGAAGACCCTCTGGAGGGCAGTGGGAAAGAAGCTCAGAAGGGATTGGAAAACTAGGGGTCTTTATTTCCCCCGGGTCATGTTGCCTGACTTGGTGCAGTACCTAGGATCCTCACTGCAAAGGCCGGAGTTTACCCCAATAATGATAACTGTGCGCTCCCAGGGGAGCACTCCCACTTCTTTGTCCCGAGGAAATGATGGGTTTCTGCGCACCCGTTACCAGAAACGCAAGGAGAGTTCCAATTGCTGTCTTCTCCAGCACCCCCTGGTCCCCTCATCCCTCCATCCCTTCTTCCCTGCCACGGGCTGTCTGGAGGGGACATGGACTTGGAACTGTTTCAGAGAGTTTTCTCCTTCTTCAGGCCAGCTTAGAATCTTCCAGTGATGGCTCAAAAAAAAAAAAAAAAAAAATCAGATGAGAACTTTTTTTTAAAAGATTTTATTTATTTATTTGAGAGAGAGAGAACACGAGTGAGGGGGAGGGGCAGAGGGAGAAGCAGGCTCCCCACTGAGCAGGGAGCCCAATGCAGGGCTTGATCCCAGGACCCCGGGATCATGACCTGAGCCGAAGGCAGACTCTTAACCGACCAAGCCACCAGGTGTCCCTAGATGACACCACTTTCATGCTTAAAACCACCCAACAGCTTCCCACTATCATTAGCGTAAAATCTGAAATAGGTTCTTTGGCCCAAGGGGTCTAAGTGATCTACCACCTGATTATTGTTTCTGACCTGATTTCTTAAGCCCTCTCTCACTTGTTCTTTTCGGCTGCAGCTATGTTGTGTGCCTCAGGGCCTTTGTACCTGCAGTACCCTCTGTCTGGAATGCTCTCCTTCTCATCATTCAGTCTCAGCTTAAATGGCCTCTCAGGGACACCTCTCCTGACCAGCCTCCCCAGTCGGTCATTGCTTCAGTAAACAATGCCGCCCCTCCCCACTGATTTTCTGAATACTTAGAATAATTTGCACTTATTTTGTTAACTAATCTGCTTGTTTGCCTACTGTCTGTCTCTCTAACCACAGTGAGCTCCAGGAGGGGCAGGGGCCTTGTGGGGTAGGGAGGGTATTGCTCGTCTCATAAAAAATGCTGTACAATTGGATGGAACGACGTTTCTGAACTACTTGGCACATAGTGCTTCTGGGTAATCATGCTTCCCAAATATGTTTGAAATCTAACCTTTCACGCTTTCTTTTATTTTCCACGTTTTATCCCTCAGACATAAAGACTGCCAAAAGATAGGGAAGGCATTCACAAAGGCATTTCTTATGAAGGATCCTTGCAGCAGCACAGAACAGGACTATCAGCTGCTAATGGAGCTGACAGATGAAGCTGTCCCTTGCGACAAGGTAAAGGGGGCAAGTGATTGATTTTTAAAATGGACGATAAAAGCCAAAGGAAGGGGTCACAGGACCACATTTTGACCAGAATGAGGGAAGAGGAAAATCTGGATGTTCGAATGTATGTGTGGTTGGCCGAGATGGAGTTTGTGGGGTTTTGGGGGGACTGGGATCTCATCAGGGTTTAGGATGTCTGGGGGAAGGACAGTAAGAGAGAGAAATGGGAACGGGGAAAGAGGAAGGAGACGTGGCCGACGATCAGGCAAAGCGAGCTTACCTGAAACCCAACCCAACCCAAACCAAACAAAAACGACCCAACCTTACATCATTGCCAAACTCTCCCCTGAGCCCCGACAATGATGATGTTAATAATGACTCACAGTCACCCTGCAAAATAAAGAGGTCAAGAATCAACATCCCCATTTTACCAGTAAGAAAACCTAGGCTTAGTGAGGTCAGGGGTCAGTGATGGCTCAGGTCTGATGGCCTCGAAAGTGACCGGCTGAAATGTTAATAGCACAGGATTAGGAGCCAAAGAGGCCTGGGTTTTATACATTGATTGTCCCGGAAAAGGTGTGTAATGTCTTGCGTAAAGTCCGCATTCAGGGTGAAAATTCAGTGTATGACCGGTCATCTTTGTGAAGCCCCAAGCCAGCCACATGTTACAGCCGCTCATCCTGGTGGCAGAGAGCTGGGATTAGGACGGAGCTCCCGCCTGGAGCACGGAGGGGCTGCTTGGTAAATGACCCCCAGTGACAAGTCTCGAGGCCACAGACACGGGACTAAGCACTTTATTTGCAATTGTCTCATCGCATCTCCTGAGTTCCTTACGGTTATTGGTTACCACCCATATCATTTTACAGATGGGGAAATCGAGGCATAGTGAGGCTTTGGCCGCCCGGGGTCAGACAACTGCAAGGGCTGATGAGGGCTTCCCTCCGGGGCCCACGCTTCCAGCCACGCCCTCCACAGTCTCCTGTCAAGAAGGCAGAGACCAGGGCGCCTGGGTGGCTCAGTTGGTTGGGCGACTGCCTTCGGCTCAGGTCATGATCCTGGAGCCTGGGATCGAGTCCCGGGATCGAGTCCCGCGTCAGGCTCCCTGCTCAGCTGGGAGTCTGCTTCTCCCTCTGACCTCCCCTCTCTCATGCTCTCTCTCTCTCTCAAATAAATAAATAAAATCTTTAAAAAAAAAAGAAGGCATAGACCCACGGGCTCAAGATTGTTCTGAAATTTTACCTTCTCTACCTTTACAAGGGACTCTGAAGAAACTCACTGTATTTGGTTTTTTTCTCTTTCTTTTCTCTTTGTGGGGATAGGAGAGAGTTGGGGAAAGAAGCAGAGGTTACAGAGCCTGTGAAGAATCAAAGAGCACTTTTCCCAGAAAACAGCCCGGAGACAAAATGGTTTTGCAGATAACTTTAGGAATTTCCTAATATCTTCTCCAGATGTGTTCTGGTTCGGTGTTTATTGTAAGATTCTGATCAGTGGCTTTCGGACTTTTTTTTGCTGCCACCAAAAATAATAAGGCATTTCATATTATGACCTAGGAGACACACACACACACACACATGCACACGCACACACGCACACATGCACACCCTCTAACCATGCTCTCAGGTTCACACACAGAAAGCCCTGATGTGGTCAACAACACCCACCTTTACTCTCTATGATTTTCTCTGATATTTTGTTTTTCTTTAATTTAAAAAGACGTGGGTTTGTGTGTGTGTGTGTGTGTGTGTGTGTGAGACTTATTGAATTGCTCTCGATGACAGGCTGTGTTTTTCTTTCCTAGACCCTTTTCTGGAGCAAATCCAGCGAGCTGGCGCATGACTACACGCGGGTCCGGCGTGACATGTTCACGCTGGAGGACACACTGCTGGGCTACATGGCGGACGGCCTCAAGTGGTGTGGAGACCCAGGCTCTTCTGGTGAGGGTCAGGGCCTTTTGGGGTTGCCCAGGGACGTGTCGGGCAGACCAGTACCTGCCCTCATGCCATCCCCACCCTTAATGACAATCCAGGCTCATGTAAAATAGCATTCTTTAGATCAGCTCAGTTTTCTAGAAAAATCAACTTCAGAGTTTGGGCTTGTCCGTGTTCCCTGATCCCTCCTTCCTGAGAGCCGGTGTAGCTGCTTCTGGATTGGAGGTGTTCTATTTTCTCTGAGGCCGTTATTCAGGACTAAAGGGTGCTAGACCCGGATGCAGCCTGAGAGGAGCCAGGCCAAAGCCCTTGCTCCACAGAATGGCCGCGGCCACGACATCAGAGGGCTGGGCTCTTCCGTGTCTCAGGCCAGTGTGGGGCTTTGCTGGCATTTTTCAGAGGCCACCTTACCTTGGCCAGAAAGACTCAGAACGCCACACTGTGGGAAGGTTTTTTCTACTCAGAAAACTCTATTGAGCCCGTTTTCACTTCTTTTCTTTCTCTTTTTATTTATAGTGTGCATGTTTTTACTTTATATTGTTTTATTCTTATTTTTATTGCTTTTGGCTGTTTTTCTTTTAAAGATTTATTTATTTATTTGAGAGAGAGAGAGCACTAGGGGGAGGAGCAGAGAGAGAGAGAGAGAGAACCCTCAGGCAGACTCTCTGCTAAGGGTGGAGCCCAACTCGGGGCTTGATCCCAGGACCCCGAGATTTTGACTTGAGCCGAAATCAAGAGTCAGATGCTTAACCGACTGAGCCACCCAGGCACCCCACTTTTGACTGTTTTAAAAAACTTATTATACGTGCTGCCGAAGCAAGCACTTAAAAAAACTTACTATAAAACTTCATCGCAGGCTTACATTATTTCCAATTACAAAAATGATGCATGCTTATTTGCAAAGTACTTGCATGTTATAGAAATGTATAAAAGTAAAAAATGAAGGTCACCCTGCCCCTCCCCCACTCCTCAGTTTCCATATCATTTCTCAAAAGGGGAATGTTGTCAACAATTCGGCACGAATCCTTCCACACATGGCCCCACACTCACATAAACACATATATTAAAATGTACACATACTATTCTGCAACTTTGCTTTATTCATTTAGAATTAGTAGATAGAAATACAGCCATATTGGGGTGCCTGGGTGGCCCAGTCGGTTGAGCGCCAGACTATTGGTTTGGGCTCAGGTCGTGATCTCAGAGTCATGAGACTGAGCCCCGGGTCAGGCTCCCTGCTCAGTGCAGTCTGCTTGGGTTTCTCTCTCCCTCTCCCTCTGCCCCTCCCTTCTGTGCTCGCTCTCTTTCTCTCCCTCTCTCTAAAATAAATAAATAAAATCTTAAAAAAAAAATACAGCCATATTTTTTAAAAGCCCTCATTTATTTCCTCTATGGATGTTATCATAACTTATTTAACCAATTTCCTATTGATGGACATTTAGGTTGAGATATTGCTATTGCAACTGTTGCAAGGAGCACTTGTGTATACAACACACACACACACACACTCACAAACACACACTCACACACACCACGGGCACATGTACATCTGCCTGCTTGGGGAAGTACTTCGGAAAGATAAATTTCTACGAATGAAATTTCAGTGCCGAACAAATTGCGGTAGAAACTGACACATTGTCATTCAAAAGGTGGTAACCATTTACACTCTCATCAGAATGTAGGTTACTTGTTTGCCCAAACTCTCACCAACACTGGTGCAACTTATAAAAATGTCTTTGCCAATTTGATAAAGAAATAATACCTTGACTTGTTTTGCTTTGCTCTGACAGTGAGGCTGATCATATTTATTTATTTAATGGTAGATATTTCTATTTCTTTTATAAACTGGCAGTTCGTATATCTCAGCCATTTTTATTGGGATGCCTGTTATTTTCTTATTTATAGATGTTCTGTATAAATTCAAAATAGTAGCTAATACTTATTGCTCACTTACAAAATCTCAGCCATTAGGGGCGCCTGGGTAGCTCAGTTGGTTAAGCGACCAACTCTTGATTTGGGCTCAGGTCATGATCTCAGGGTCGAGCCCTGGGATCAAGCCCTGTGATTGAGCCCCGCATCAGGCTCCATACTCAGTGTGGAGTCTGCTTGTCCCTCTCCCTCAGCACCTCCCCGCATTCATGATCTCTCTCTCTCAAATAAATAAAGTCTTAAAAAAAAAAAAGAGTCTCATGCTCTACCAACTGAGCCAGCCAGGAGCCCCTAAATTTTATAGTTTTTGCCATGTTTCCTGCTTTCCATTTTGAATTTCCCATTTTGCAAGTCAGCTTTTCTTAGTCATTCATTTAATTCTTTTAGGTTTTAAAGTTGTTTACCATAAAACCTTCTCATTTTAGCTTTATTTTTCAATTCTAAATCATGTACTCTCTGAAAGCAGGGCTTCTATCTGATTCATCTCTTTCTCCCCAGGACCTAACACTCAATTAAGGTTTGTGTAGTCAAGTGCAATGAGTAAAAAAACAAAAAGTATGTACACATATACACACACTTACCTATATACACACACCATGGAATATTATTCATTCTTTTTTAAAAAAGAAAATCCTTGGGGTGCCTGGGTGGCTCAGTCGTTAAGCGTCTGCCGTCAGCTGAGGTCATGATCCCGGGGTCCTGGGATCGAGCCCCGCATCGGGCTCCCTGCTCCGCGGGAAGCCTGCTTCTCCCTCTCCCACTCCCCCTGCTTGTGTTCCCTCTTTCGCTGTCTCTCTCTCTCTGTCAAATAAATAAATAAAATCTTAAAAAAAAAAAATCCTGCCATTTGCAACCATACAGATAAATCTGAGGGCCTTGTGCAAAGTGAAATAAGCCAGACAGAGAAAGACAAATGCATGATATCACTTATATGTAGAATCTTAAAAAAGAAAAAAAAGTCAAACTCCTAGAAACCGAGAGAAAAGTGGTTGCCAGGGGCTGGGAGGTGGAGGAATGAGGGAGAGGTTGGTAAAAGGGTACAAACTTTCAGTTATAAGATGAGTAAGTTCTGAGGTTCTGATGTACAGCATGGTGATTATAGTTGCTAACACTGTTTATATAATTGAAATTTGCTGAGAGTAGAACTTAAATGTTCTCTCATACACATAAAGAGATCAATATGGGAGGTGATAAATGTGTTAAATTAACTCCATGTGGGGGTATCCTTGCACAATGTCTCTCTCTCTCTCTCTATATATATATATATATAAATCCTCACATGGTCCACTTCAAATATCTTACAATTTTGTCAATTATATCTCAAAAAATAATTTAAACAATTTTTGTGCATTTGACAGATATGCTTGGGAGAAGTACCGTGGAAACGATGTACTCATGCTCTATACCTGCTGAATCTCACTGACTCCTGAGCCTGTCTTGTTGGGGGAGAGTGAGTGTAGGAGGACTCAGGGGTTCTCTGAGCCTGGGGATGTGGGGACTGAGGCAGGTCGAGGAGGAAAGCTGTCAGCCAGAGAGAATTGGCAGGAAGCAGAGGAGTAATTGGAAAGAGGGGCCCCTGAGGGCCCAGTTTTATCTCTAGTTTTTCCTGGATGAGGGGATAATGTCAAGGGCTTGTTTCTGCCAGATGAACTTTGGCTGCAATTTCCCAGAACGATGACTCAAAGCTGGTCACTGTGTTCCCATCTGGAATTTGGAGGGTAAGGTAAGGACTTGGAAGGGATTCAGGGGGCATTTAGTGAAATTGGGGCCAGATGAGTCCATTCTCCATCCTCCATCTTGGCAGTGATGCCATTGGAATATGGCTCCACTGTGATCGAACAGCCCGGGAAAAACAAAGCTTAATTATACCCTTACTTTTCTGCTTTAATTATTTTCTAAAAACTATGTCTTTTAGAAATGAACTATCACTCTTGTCCCAACTGGAGGGAAGACTGCAGCAACAACCCTTTTTCTGTATTCTGGAACACGGTGTCCAAAAGGGTAAGTACCAAAAGGGAGATTTTTAAAATTTTGGAGACCAAAGAACTTAAGAGGTCATCCTGTCAGTGGTTGGTTTTAATCCTTTTTAGATCACAGGTCCTTTTAGGAAAAAAAGTTTAGGATTCTTTCTTGAGAATAAGGTACCTAAGCACATAACAGAAGATTTTCACATATAATTTTAGGTCATTCATAGAGGGTCCATAAGCTTTAGTTGGTGAATCCCTGCTCTTACCCAGGTTTTGGCTTTGGTTCAGCTTGGTTTAATGCTCTGATCTAGGCGCTGGCCTAACTTAGATCCCTGATCGATCTGAATAATCAGTGTTTGCAGACTGCTTACTATGTGCCAGGTAGAGGCACATAGTACACGTATTAAAAGCTTTCATCCTCACAAGAATCCTATCAAATGGGTACCATGTGTACCCATTTTACAGCTGACAGAATGGAGGTGCAGGTAAATACACTGTCTACTAACCATACACAGTAAGTGGCAGATCTGGGAGTTTGTCCCAAATTCTCTGACTCCAGATCCAGAATTCCCGCTGGGAGTTACTCCCATCATCCCTCGGAGGCCCCATTGCTCTCTATTTCTGACTTCACTCTAAGCGGCCTTGGTGTACCTTTATTTTTCTTATGAGTTGCTTCTCTGCAAGTGGACTAAGGAAAAGAGGGAAAGCAAGGAATAAAGAAAGAACTGGAGGAGAGAAAACCAGGGAGAAAGTAAAACAATACTATTTATAATTCTCCAGAATTGAGTCTAGACATCAGAGGAACTGGGCAAGTGAAACTCACATTTGCTAAGTGCATATTCATGACAAGTCCTGGGCCAGATGCTGTACCCGCGTCATCCCAGGTAGTCCTCACCATAGGGGCTGTGGGAAGGTGCAAAGACTCAGAGGTTAAGTGACTCATCCAAGGGCAACAGGCTAGTTTGTAGAGGAGCTGAGAGCCTCACCGTCCTTAAGGAGATTCAGGTAAACTCTAGTATGGTAGAGAAGAGGAGGATGGCCTGGGATTTGATGTAAGGAGACCATTTAAACGTGGACAGATTCTTTTTTTTTTTTTTAAAGATTTTTATTTATTTATTGAGAGAGAGAGTGATAGAGAGAGAGCATGAGAGGGGCAGAGTCAGAGGGAGATGCAGACTCCCCGCGGAGCAGGGAGCCCGATGCGGGACTCGATCCCGGGACTCCAGGATCATGACCTGAGCTGAAGGCAGTCGCTTAAACAACTGAGCCACCCAGGCGCCCCCGTGGACAGATTCTTTAACTGTTCTGACCTTCAGATTCCTCATTTGTCGAAGAGGGGTAAGAATAATGGTTGTCCTGGGGTGCCTGAGTAGCTCACTCCATTAAGCATCAGACTCTTGATTTCGGCTCAGGTCACGATCTCAGGATGGTGAGAGGGAGCCTTGTGTCAGGCTCCCTGCCCAGCAGGGAGTCTGCTTGAAGACACTCTCCCTCTACACCTTTCCCCATTCTCTCTCTCTCTCTCACTCTCTCAAATAAATAAATCTTAAAAAAAAAAAATAATGCTTGTCCCATGGGGTTACTGCCATGTTTAAACAAGATACCCCTACCCCATTAACTAACTCAGAATGCGTTCCTTTAATGAATATGTTGAGCACCTACCAAGTGCTGCGTAATTATACAGAGGCACTTATAAATTGTTGTTTGCTTGCTTGCTGTTTCTGAGAAAGGTTCCTACTTACTTTCTCACTCTCTGCTATATTTTGGGGTAGTGCTATTGTGAACAACTCTTAAAGCCAAGCCACATTTCATATGTGTCAAGCACCAACCTGGAGCTAAGAGCACAGTGGTGAAGGTGATGGAAGGTACCCTACCATGGTGAGCTACCCTGGGGCTGCAGCTTTATTTTGGCTAAATGCTCACAGATGTACCAAGAAAACCTTGTGTTATCAGATGAGAGCCTTCCTTTTGCTCACAAGAGAGGCAGAACTGCTTGGGGTTTGAATCCCCCTTGCACTTCCTTGCTTCCAAGTGATGTGACTTTGGGGCCAATTGACCCAATGCGTATTTCCTGGGGGCTCTTGAGAATCATAGATGGCAGGCTCAGTGCTTGGCCCCCGGAAGGACTCTGTTGACTTAGCATTTGTGATTGTTAGAAATCGGGCCCCTGTCCTCTGTTCATCATCCCCAGCAGAAAGACAGAAGCTGCTCTGGATTCTTATAATTTGGTTTCCAATGGTTCAGTGGTGTCTCATCCCCTGCAGAATACAGGTCAGATTCCTTGGCCAAGCATTCACGGCCCTCTGTGAACTCACTTTTCTAGCCAACTTTTGCATCCACTGAGGTTTTCACCAAAACCACTGTTTTCTCAAACCCCTAGGCCTTTCTGTTTGCAGCTGCCTCAGCCTTTCTGGGGTGAGAGCCTATCTGTCCTGCAGGACCTATCTTTTGTTGCCCTGTGCCTTGCCTTTTCTATTTCTTTCCTAATCTCCATCACTAAGCATTTAGACTTCTTGCTTCTCTTTCCCTCCCTTCCTCCTTCCCTCTTTTCCCTCTGTAGATTTTCTCTGGGTGCCTACTCCGTGCTATGCCCCAGCTCCAAGCTCCAGGGCTGTGGTGGCAGGCAGGATAGCCAGGCTTGAAACTCTCAAAGAGTGCTCAGTACCGTCCATTTAACAACCCGTGAACAATGATGTTGACCTTCATTGTTCAAACACAGATTGGAGCAACTGCTTCCAGAATTCTCCTGTGAAGCATAATCCTGCCAATGGCTTAGGATGCAAATTACATACACCTGGCATTACTGAGGGAGAATCATACAGGCTCTTCCCTCCTTAACCAGCTAATGCTAAGAGTTGTTTTGGAAGGAGCTGCTGGGGTGTGGCGATTAAATTTGCATGCTGAGGAATGGTGGGCTTTTTTTTTTTTTCTTTTAAGTTTGCAGAAGATGCCTGTGGTGTGGTCCATGTGGTGCTCAATGGGTCCATCAGTAACACCTTTGATGAAAGAAGGTACTCGTTTCTTTGCGTCCTATTTGCAAGTGTTAGTATAGCCTCCTATTAAATATTTCATCCCTGGAAGAATATGCTTTTCATGGTCAAGTCAGTACTGACGATTTGGGCTAAAGAGGTAAAATGTTTGTTTTCTATGGAGACGGTTGTGTAAGTCAATGCTTTTGTCTGGTGTCTCCTTTGTGTAAAATCCTCTAAATGTCCTGTCGGCCCTGCTCTGTGACCAGCCCCTCCTCTTGGCTTTTCAAGGCCTGGTGCAATTTTCTGAGCTCTCCCAACTTCCCGTCTTTGTTCATGCGGTTCCCCCTGTCCGGCCCCCATCTGCTCTCCCTACCATCCACGAAGATCTGGCCTGGCTCCTCTGTCCTCCATGAAGATTGTGCGTCCCAGTTAAGCAGTCAGACCACTACTGTGCTGGGCTCTTGGCCTGCACGATCTCTTTCTAGGCATTGCCCATCATTTATTGTAGTGGTTGAAAGCAGGGGGTCTGGTCATGACCTGTTACCTGTATAACCGATGGCTGGGCTCCTAACCTCTGGGAGCCCCTGTCATATGCACCAGAAGAGGTGGTGGTGGTGGTTGGAAGATTAGCTGAGATGACATATGACAAGGGCTGAGCTCTGTGCCTCACAACAGAGAGAGGGCTCAGCGGGTATTAGCTGTCATTCCGCATTTAATCCACAGTGCTGAACCTGGCCACACTGATGCCCTTCTTCTCTGACCTCTTCTATACTTAGTTTTTACCACATTGGATACTTTTCCAGCCTTTGTTCTCTAGTATTTCCCTGGAAAAGGATTGAGAAGAGAGGCAGATACTGGTGGGCTGCTCCAGGCTCTCTGGATACCCCAAATGAATTTTCCTTCTCTCCTGTTTTAGTATTTAATTGTGCAACGAAGCATTTGTCCTTTTGTCTTCTTCTGACCCTAAGCTTGCAGGCTTTTGGGTGAAAGTGTTAACACCCCATGATTTTATAATCTGATATTCGGCGTCCAGCTACTTGCAATGGCTGTCAGAGACCAATGGGGAAGAGTTTGGGGCTGGGGTCCGAGCAGCGCACCAGGGGCTCTCAGAGCAGTGCATCTCGAACCTCACTGAATGTGGGTCATCTGGGGACGGTTCAGCTGCAGATTCTGCTTCAGCAGGTGCTGGTGGGCTGAGATTCTGCAGGTTCCAACTAGCTCCCAGACGATGCTCATTATGTCGGTGCAAGGCCCCCCTCTTTGAATAGCAAGTATTTAAAGAATCTTATTTTGAGACTCTTATTCAATGAGGGTCACACTGGTTGAGACTGGCTGTTTCTAGTACAAATCACCGGTCAATTCCAAAGGGCAGGTTCTAACCAGTGGTCCCCTGCCTGCTGGCTCTTGACAAGGCCTGGGGATGGCTGAACAATTCAGTTTGGGGTTAACAATATTCTCTGCCTCTTCTATCGTAGCACTTTTGGACGTGTGGAAGTCTTTAATTTGCATCCGGAGAAGGTTAATAGACTAGAGGCCTGGGTGATGCATGACATTGGAAGTGTTCACAGGTATACATTCCTGTTTTGTGCGTGTATATCCTCGGGGTGATTTTCGGAATCAGTCCATGGCAGAAGCCACAATGATAAGAATGCATTGAGAACAGAGTGACCAGGAAATGACTGGGGCCTCCCTGGACATGCTGCCCATCCTAACAACCTCTCAGTTTCATATCCACAATAAGTATCTGTGCAGTTCACACTATCAGCCCCCTGCTGCCCTGTGAGCTCTTAAAAACAACTTCTGCTCCCCTCTCCCAGGGCCTGGCCCAGGGCTTGCTACCTAGAAGAAACTGAGAGCAGGAAATGTCTGCAAGAACCTTATCGCTTAACTCTTCTTTCTTTCTTTCTTTCCCAGTGACTCATGCTCAAGTTCCTCCGTAAATGATCTGAAACAGATTCTAAAGAGAAGGAATATTACATTTTCTTGCCAGAATAATTACGGGTAATTGACTTCTTGAAAAAGAAATGGCTGTTTTGCCATTTGTGGGTGTTTTCCTCTCCTCAGCCTCCTCTGAGCCAGGAGGGCTGTGGGAATCCCTCTTGGGCCTTGTTGGTGATCTGGGATGGTGACCTATGGTGAGCATTCCTCCTCCCCCCCACCCCCCGGGCTCACGCTACAGGCTGTGTCCAGCCAGTGGCCTTCCATTGGCCACCTTTCCCCTATCTTCCTCTTCCTTTCTTCTCCACCTGTCCCCAGTTATTGATTTGCCTCTGAAGCTGACCCAGCTTTTGAGAACGTATTTCCTGGTTTCCTACATGAGACACCTGACCCCAGGGCTTGCAAACCTGCTGGCTTTCAGGGAAGTGGAGGCACATTTTGTCCAGTGCAAAGGATTTGTAAAATCCTTGTGACATGGCAATATTTTGCATGTGAAGTTTCTTTAGTTGGATCTCAGTGTAGATGCCTAATACTTGATAAGTTACCACATGGATGTCTACTAAACTTTATCTTTTATAAATTAGAAAATGTAAGATCTTAATTTTTTTTCAAAGATTTTATTTATTTGACAGAGAGAGAGACACAGTGAGAGAGGGAACACAAGCAGGGGGAGTGAGAGAGGGAGAAGCAGGCTTCCTGCTGAGCAGGGAGCCCAATGCGCGGCTCGATCCCAGGACCCTGGGATCATGACCTGAGCCGAAAGCAGACGCCCAACGACTGAGCCACCCAGGTGCCCCTTATTTATTTATTTATTTATTTATTTATTTATTACCAGTAATACATGTTTATTGGGAAAAAGTTTAAAATTACAGATGGTATATATTTTTAAAGTCGTCTGCAACTCTGTTATCCAAACTGGGACCCTCACTCATTTTTAAGTAGTTGTGTCAGGGACTCCTTGCTAGAAGCATCTTTGGAGATTTGCCCATAAGTGATGGCTTAGAATAAGGATGCGGACAGAAAAATTTTCTCAAAGAACACAGACGCTGGAATTCAAGAATCCTTTTCCTGTCTCCTTCTGTCACCACCTTCTCCCACCAACCCTGTCAGAAAGGCAGAAGGACAGATTCCAGGAACATTCACCAAGGGCTTTTGTCTCCAAATGACCTGAATTCCCCCTCAGTCAGCTGGCTCCTCTCTGGAAACTGCCAGAAAATAACACAAGCTTTCTACCGCAGTTAGATGGGAAAACAAGCCGAACAAAGGAGCGAGAACAACCATAAAAGAAGCATTGCAGACATCTGACCAGTCTCAGTTATTCAAAGATATTTCGTGTTGGGAAAATAGAACACTAAACACCTAGGAGAAGATTGGGGAATGTACATGGGTCTTATCCTCAACATCCCCTGTTTTTCTCATTTTAATCATTCCCCTTTCTTTCATTAATGGCCATCAGTCAGCCTCATTCATACCGACTGCAGGCTCCAGGTGAGCTCACTTTCTCCACCTGGGAAGAAGGTAAAAACGTACCTTCCATCTGGACTTGTACAGTGGCCCATGTTGAAGGAGGTGATTTGTAAGCCAGCACCTGTCATTCTGAGCATCAGCTCATGGGACCTTAAATTTGGGGATCATATTTGAAATCACTTAGACCTTTTCTCCAACCACAAGGTTTAATATATTCAGCATGATTCTTTAAATTACCAGCTCCTCGGGGACCCTTGTTGTATCTTAAAAGTTCTGTGGCTTTGCAAGAAAGCTGCTTGTCCCCACGGGAGCCTGAAGTGAATGTTAGGGATATAGACGTAGACTGAAGTTGAAATCACTCCATGCCAAACATACTTCCCAGTTTATCAAACTTTTGTCCAGCTGTTGCGGTGTGATTGTGTAATAGGCAAGTAGAAGTGTAAATACATTTATATAGATTAGACCTTCTACTGATTCTGCTGTTATCCCCTTATAAATCCCACCCAGAGACAAATGCTATTAACATTTGGCTGTATATCCTTCAAGTCCTTTTCTTTTTCCCCATATGCACACTCACACTCCCGATGAAATATATGCAGAATTTCTTCACATATGTTCTAACCAGTGGAATGAACAGAGAGTCACAGTACTTTTATGGATGACCTTAAAAATATCAGCATGTTTTTTCCTGGTTAGTGCCCCCTTGTGACATATTTATTAAAAACCTAAAGGGTGCACTTCTACCTCTATGTTACTTCAAAATACACTCCCTCTCTATCCATCAATGTGTTATCCAAAGGGTGTCCGTTTTATTGTAACACTGGATGTAAATATTTATATATCTGTGGAAAGAGATCATCTTAACGGCATAATTGCTGTTAATAATCACTTTCCCCCTGGAAAGTATTCATGTGGGGCTACCATATTGGTGAGGATGGAGTGACTACACCTAGAACCGCTGTGCCCGGCTGGTCACGGTAGTTGGCCAGAAGTGAGCCTGAGATGGCCCATTCCAGAAGCCTGGGGGTGCTGGTAGCTGCTTCTAAGGATCTCTCTCTTTCTTGACTCACATTTAGCAAAATCAGATTCAGCTACAATTTAATGAACCACATTCCTTACTATCCACCCTTCTGCAGAGGCCAGCCACTCCCATTGGACCCTGTTGTTTTCTTACCTCATTTTTATGAAACAGAGAGCCACCCACTGGCTAGATTCTTATCTAGGATTTGTTCTGTGCAGAGGACGTGTGGTCTTCCTGCTAATGGCTACCAGCCTTTCCCCAGAGAGTCTCTACCCTCCCTTCTGCCCCTGACCCTCTGGCTCAGCCCTCTCTCAGGAAGCTTCTGAAGAGAAGAAGGCAAATCATCAACAGGAAAGATGGAGGTCTCTCATCGCAGGTTGCTGCTCTGTTGTGTCTTGATCATTAGCTGACATTCATAGCATGTGTCTGTGACGTGTTTGAGCCACACATTTGTTTTCATTTCCACACGTTATCATCAAACATCAAACATCCCTTCTCAGTATTTATTTCTGTGGCTTTACAAGTGAAATGAAACACAATCGGGCCATACTTTAAGTTGTTCACTCCTGGACTTGACCTTTCTCTGTGTTGTCACTGCAGGAGAGGAAGCTGTGTGGATGCTGAGTGGTCCATGCGTACTTTTGTTGCTAATGGAGGGGCTGCTTGTATTGGGGAATTGAACCATAGATGTAGTATACCGCTGATTGATCTTTCTTTTTTCTCCTTTTCTTTCTTGTCATAGGCCTATCAGGCTTCTTCAGTGTGTGAAAAATCCTGGGGATTCATCTTGCTGATCTTACATATGAGCCAATCAGCACGGTCGTTTCAGGTCTTTGAGCCTTGCAGTATATACTGGCATGTGTGATTCAGGAGACACGCTGCTGGGAAGCTGAAGACTTGGGGGAGGGGGATCTTCTGTCATGATGCCAACACTAGAGTTAGAAGCCTTTCCCCCAGACTTTTAAAATAACATGTTATTGGCGTAGTTTTTATTTTGATTTCCTAAAACTCATGAAAAAAATTATGGTATATTAGAATGAAAATTTTATATTAAGTTATTTCATTTTAATTTTCATAGGTGCTTCTATGTTGTTTATATGTTGGTAGCATCCTTTCTGTTGAAAATGACTATACCAAACCTCTCTTACTGGTGCAGGTAATTAAGAGAAAGTAAATGACCATGAATGACCTTGTCTCAGGATATATTTTTGTACCCTTTCTACAAATAAAGTATAAATGCCGTGGTTATGGGTCATGTTGGGAAATGAATTCTATAGGATATAAGCTACTCATGTGCTTTACCTCCCACTCTTCCAACAGCCCTATGAGGTTGGTACTGTTAACTCCCATTTGTTGGTTAAGAAATGGAAGTTCAGAGAGGTTATGTAATTTGCCTAAAGTCATACATTTAGTTCAAGGTAGAGGCTGGATTTCAACTCAGCTCTGTCTGACTCCAAAATATATATGCTCTCTTTCTAGGCCTATAATACCAGCTGACATGCTTTATGTTCTCTTCTAATAAATGCATGTTGGATTAAATTGAATATAATAGAATCTGAACTGTGGTTTTTCTTTTTAAAGATTTTATTTATTTATTTGACAGAGAGAGAGACAGCGAGAGAGGGAACACAAGCAGGGGGAGTGGGAGAGGGAGAAGCAGGCTTCCCACAGAGCAGGGAGCCCAGTGCGGGGCTCAATCCCAGGATCCTGGGACCATGACCCTGTTCAATGAACAGACGCTTAATGACTGAGCCACCCAGACGCCCCGGAACTGTGGTTTTTCTGGGTATCTTCAAAAACAGATACATTTTTTTCCCTCTTCATCCTCTTCCTTCTCCTCCTGCTCAGTGTCTTACATATATAATAGGCAGTTAAAATATATATATTTGTTCCTGATACCGGGAATTTGTTCCCCCTTTTTTTCTTGATTAGTCTTGGGGATTTATCACTTTTATTACTCTTTCAAAGAACTAACTTTTAGTTTTGTTTTCTCTTTCTATTTAATTGGTTTTCACTCTTCTCTTTATTATTAGGGATATAAAAATTCCTTCTAATTTCCTTGGGTTTCCTTATTCAGCTTCTTAAGATGGAAGCTTAGATCATTGATTTTTCAGCACACTTTTTTTTTCTATATATCACTTAGTACTATAAATTTTCCTCTGAATGCTGCTTTAGCTGCAGATCTTAAATTTGGTATGTCTCTTTTTATTATCATTTAGTTAAAGATATTTTCTAATTTAATTGTTATTTAGAAATGTGTCGACTTAGTCTTAGAAAATATATTGTAAGACCTAAGGAGTGATTGTGGAAGCAGCTAAAGGTCAGCAGCGTTCCTGTTCTCGACTATTGAACAAAGTGGCCCGGTAGGAGCAGGATCCCATGATCCCCAAGGGCAGGGCATAAGTTAGGAGCTATGAAAGAATGTGACACTCAGTCCCCCCTTTCTGCACTTGATGACTGCTAGCCCAAACATCCCACTCTTCCCTTATCCCAAGACTGAACTCCCTGCATGCCTATGTGTAGGGGAGAGTGCAAGCCTGCTTCAAGATATTTGCCATCCCTTTGCACTCTTTCCCATGATTTGAGGCATCTGTCCTTGCTTTTCTGATAAAAAACAAAATAAAAGTTATGTGCAAGATTCAGCTGCTGCTGCTCTCCTTTGCAGAGGCAGCCCTGCACGGCTGCTCAGATTGGTGTCTGAGAACTTTATTTCAGCGCGCGATGACAGAAATGTGTTGCCTAATTTTCAAACATCTGGAGATTTTCTAGGTTTTTTTTTTCCTAAGTGTAGATTTGTTGTTGGGCGCCTGGGTGGCTCAGTTGGTTAAGTGGCTGCCTTCGGCTCAGGTCATGACCCTGGAGTCTAGGATCGAGTCCCACATCGGGCTCCCTGCTCAGCTGGGAGTCTGCTTCTCCCTCTGACTCCCCCCCCTCTCATGTGCTCTCTCTGTCTCTCTCACTCTCTCTCTCAAATAAATAAATAAAATCTTTAAAAAAATGTAGATTTGTTGAAAAATAAACTAATTTGAGGGTCTCTCAGGGAACCCATTAGTTTTGTTGAAAACAGCATAAATTTTGGAGTCAGCTGTTTCTAGGTTTCATATTTTGGCATTGCTCTGTAATTGTGAATGAAATACTTACCTTCTTTGAACTTTGGCTCCCTTGCCACTCAAATAAGGATTATCATTTACCCCCCTGAAGGTGTGGTGGGACTAAAAGATGACAACAATTAACAGTGTAGTTTGGTGCCTCATAGGTCAGCAAGCATTCCACAAAGGTTGGCCCCTTTCTGCTGGCCCCTGGCTGGCAGTCCAGTTTCCTTCAGGAGTCATGGCAGCTGTAGCCACTGTGGGCAGTCCACAGATTCTTCTTATGTGGCCCCCATGTACACATATGCACATCCTCACAGGCTTTAGTTTGGGCTGGACATGAAGATGGATGCTCAAGACCAGTTCTGATTAAGGCTCAGGCTTGCCCCAGGGTTCAATGAACTCCATCTGCAGAATGTCTTCAGTGATAAGTCCCTGCTAACCCCCTGGGTGACCTGGCTGTTTTCCTCTCAGGACCCTTTCTGCCTTACTGTTGGGCCTTCTTGATGATTTCTGGACTCTCTAATGTATCTTCCTTCTTCCCCAGGATACCCCTTGAAGTGTCAGAAAAATTTTGTTCTTTACATCCCCTTCCACAGATGAAACAGATAGAGTAGCAGTCAGTTTGCAAGAGGCTTCCCCCAAGAAGGCTCAGTTGAGTGTTCAAGTTCAAAGCTGGTGGAGACTAAGAGGAGGCTGATCCCAAGGTTTTCACACTGTGCACAGAGCACCCCAGCGAGCTCTGGGAGTATAGGGGGACTGGGGCACTCTTTCCTTGTATGCCATCTCTGTATCTTCATTCCCATGATGCCCATCCCTGCCCCCTGTCTCTCTGCATTTCCAACTTTGGGTATCTTTGCATGACCGTGACTGTGACCATGCAGCCATCTCTAGTCCTAAGGACCTTCTGGCCTACATGTATGAATATATCCTTCATATCCCTCTTCTTATAAGTGACATCCTCACTGAATTACTGACTGCTCATAGCCTCATACTTTACTCATCAACCTGCTGCTCCCTGTCTCCCCACTCCATTCATGCTTGCTCTAGAATATGCTCTTACCATCCCAACTTGTACCCACCATCATACTTAACCCGAATGATGTAACCTAGGACCTAAGTTCCCCTTTTCTCACTCCCGAAGGCTCACTATTTTCTTTCTGTAGTGGTTCTTGACCTTATAATATTTGAGACACTCTTTAAATACAGTTCTGAAATTTTAGGTTGAATACTTGAAAGAAGACACACACATAAACACATGCATATATATATATAGCTCTTGTTGGAAACAAGCTCAGCTCATGTGGGCACACTCCCTGATACAAAGGACCCAGCAGGAGCAGTGCTGATTTACTTCCTGGCATCTCATTTCTCCTTAAACAATTCCTACGACTGTGACTTGAGTTTCTCAGGTAGAATCCATACTACACAGAAGGTTCGTTTTTTAAAAGGCAAGGATAAATGTTACTCATGGCAAATTAAAACTGTATGAAGTAAGATATTAAAGTAAACCTAGAGTATGCCATAACTTTGAAAGGCATTATGGGAATGCAGTGTTAACCCAGGCATTCTCCCAGTTTTTAAAAAATAATGAAGCAGTTTATTTATACTACTAAGAGTTGTTATTTTTTTTTAAAGATTTTATTTATTTATTTGACAGAGAGAGACACAGCGAGAGAGGGAACACAAGCAGGGGGAGTGGGAGAGGGAGAAGCAGGCTCCCCGCAGAGCAGGGAGCCCCATGCGGGACTCGATCCCAGGACTCTGGGATCATGACCTGAGCTGAAGGCAGTCGCTTAACCAACTGAGCCACCCAGGCGCCCCTAAGAGTTGTCATTTTTAACACATATGTTTTTAAACAATTCATCGGGAACTCAGTAGCTGGGTGTGCTTCCCTGAGAGGCAGTGGTTTGCTGGCTTTCACATCATACTCACAAAACACAGAAGGCTTTGTACTGGTCCCTGACAGGGCATTTATCCTCGAACTTGATTCACATAGATGCACAGTGCCGTTCATCTTCTGATTGAAGTGTAAGCTGCCCAAGGTAGTGAAAACCATGCAATTAACTCATAGTGACCCACTGGAGCAAATTCATGGCTTCTGTGAATCTCAGGTTCAAAATGTACTTATAATAGACATAAATAAATTACACAAACAATAAAAGAATAATAAAAGACTTTGTGCAATCATTTTTTTAAACAGTTATCTCTGCAAATACCAGATGATCTCATGTATATGTGGAATTTTAAAAAGTCAGACTCATAATAACAGAGAGTAGAGTGGTGGTTGCCAGGGGCTGGGGGTGGGAGAAACAAGGAGACAAACCTGGTCGGGGGTCTGAACTTTTAGTTATAGGAGAAATACTTAATGTACAGCATGGTGACTATAGTTAATAATAGTGTATTGTTTACTTCAAATTTGCTAAGAGAGTAGATCTTGAGTGTTCATATCACACACACACACGATTATGTGAGGTGATATGTTAATTAGCTTAATTGTGGTAATTGTTTCCCAGTGTTTATGTATATCAAAACATCACATGTATACTTTAAATACATACAATTTTTGGGGCGCCTGGGTGGCTCAGTTGGTTAAGCGACTGCCTTCAGCTCAGGTCATGATCCCAGGGTCCCGGGATCGAGCCCCGCATCGGGCTCCCTGCTCGGCCGGAAGCCTGCTTCATCCTCTCCCACTCCCCCTGCTTGTGTTCCCTCTCACACTGTCTCTCTCTCTCTCTCCCTGTCAATTAAATAAATAAATAAAATCTTTTAAAAAAAATACATACAATTTTTTTGGTCAATCATAACTCAATAAAGCTGGAAAAAAAACCCCACAGTCACTTCTGGCTTGAAGAGAGAATCAAGTAAGCGATGCACTACCAAAGGCAGTAAGTCCTCTCGTGCACCCCATCCCAAGACCAGGGGAGTTGGACAGCTGGAAACAGGATGTATCATCACCCTGAGTGTGTCTCATAGGTGAGGGAGGTGGGAATAGATGCCCAAAAGAGTCTGAACTTACAGTCTGTTGAAAGGCCAAAAGTCGTTATACACCCCTTTTTATCCTTTGAGATATTGAGGAAGGAATAGTGCTGTTTGTCTTCTAGCAAGAATCTCAGCTTTGAGAAACACCTTTGTTCTCTATGGAAGAAAATTTACCTTGAGACCTCCCAGGAGTTTAATGTGATAACATAGGGCAATGTGTGATTCTTAATAAGGTCCATAAATGTGAAACACCATTTAAAGGCTTGATGCACAATGCAGACCTGCAGAGAAGAGAAAACTAATGTGTGATGTATCAAGCACTTCACATTTAATATCAGCCAGTGATCTCAGCCACAACAATGGAATGCAACTCTGGCTGGAAATAAATTTCTAGACAATATCAACAGCTTATAGATTCTCCAGGAGGGCAAGAAAACAGTTTGGAAGCCTCTTAGCCAAGGACAACACCCAAAATTACTCCACAGACCGGTCAGATAGAGGAGTTGTTCTTGTCCTGAGGACACTTGGCTGTCATTTCGTCACTGCCAGATGGCAGCCACTGCTGTGTCTGGGAATAGAAGTAGAGTAGTCTCCCCCGCCGCTCTGTGAGGGATACGTTCCAAGACCCCTGATGTATGCCTGAGACTGTGGATAATACTGAGCCCTACGTATACTATGTTTTTTCCTATACATACCTATGGTAAAGTTTATAAATGAAGCTCAGTAAGAGATTAACAATAATAACTATGAATAAAATAGAACAATTATGACTATACTGTAATGAA
Source organism: Leptonychotes weddellii (assembly GCF_054177405.1). Lineage (NCBI taxonomy): Eukaryota > Metazoa > Chordata > Mammalia > Carnivora > Phocidae > Leptonychotes > Leptonychotes weddellii. Next base: position 168,069,100 of record NC_138370.1, on the reverse strand, counting down.
AGTTATGTGAATGTGATCTCTCTCTCAAAATACCTTGTTGTATTATACTCACCCTTCTTGTGATGATGCAAGATGTCAAAATGCCTGTGTGATGAGATGGAGTGAGGTGAATGATGTAGGCTTTGTGACCTAGTGTTAGCCTACTGTCGACCTGCTGACAATCGGTCAGAAAGAGGATCACCTGCTTCTGGACTGTGGTTGACCAGAGTGACTGAAACCATGGATAAGGGGGGGCTACTGTAACCAAAGTGTGTGGTGATGGCTCATGGCGGATGGCACATCAAGTGTGGTGCCTGCCTCCTCGTCTCACTAGACTCAGATTCATGGCTGTGCAGATCTGTCTGTTGTATGGGCCTGATACATGTCAAATGCTTAGAACAGAGCTCAGTTTCTCTACCTATAAAATGAAGGAGTAATAGTGCTTACCTCTGGGTTGTTTTGAGCATTGAACAAGATGATAGATGTACAATTCTCCAAATAGCGCTTAACACATAGTAAGAGCTCTATTAAAGTTAGGTGTTTTTTTTTAATTAAAAAAAAAAAGGTTGGAACTGTTTTTATTCTGGAGGAAATTCCTTGACAAACCTACTTGGTTTAGAAGCTGAGACCCTGGGGGCAATGGAGAACAGGGTAGGGATGGCCCTCTTGCCAACCAGCAGGGTTGTCCCATCCCTAGCTGGATGTTGATGAACATTATTAACAGAACCTCACTTCCCCTCCTCTGCAACCTCCCCACTGCCCCAAGTCTAAGAATTTGACATTTGTAACTTTAATTTTTCAAGCCGACCAGGAGGACAACAGCCTCCCTTGGCATTGCCAACCCAACCCCTGCTTTCTAGTCATAATAAAGGTGTGCAGCTCTCCTTGGTAGATGAAATCAGAAGGAAAAGGGTGCTGGAAGTAGACATGGTCTCCTGTGTAACGAGCAAACAGAAAGAACACTGGAAAAGGGTAAGACTGAGAAGAAATGGGATAACCAACCCAAGCCTTAACTTGGAACCGAATAAATCTCCCTTTGTGAATGACACAATAATCACTCCAGTTTCGTCAGAGTTGCCTTCCAAGAATTTCCCTGAATGGGTAGAACAGTGAGATCCATGTTGGCTGTTGGAGGGAGAAAAGCCCCTCTGGGAGCCACTGAGTCTGATTACTCTGTGTTGCTCAGTCTTATGACTTTGGCTCATGGCCATGGAAGTTGGGGGCTTCTCCAGGCACAGCTTGGTTGGACTGGTGAGATGTGAAGAAGGAAGCTCTGTGTGGTGGCGTTAGGTGTCCTTTCTGCTGTCAGCTTTCTGGAACATGGGGATGAGTCATTGAGTCTGTGTGTCAGGTGGGTAATGGTAAAGATGGGTTATTTTTTCAGTGTCACCCATGACCATTACCAAGTCAAATACTTTCATCATGAAAAGATGAGATGAAGTAGACGTTTCTGTAATAACTTATTACAGAATCATGAAACACTATGGAACATTATGGTTGCAGAGCAGTGACTCCATTCCTTCACTTGATAAGCAAGAAAACAGTCCTTCTCCTGGGAGTCATGGAGGGTAGGTGTTGAGTTGTAGGCAGTAGCCTAGGAGTCAAGGATGTCCTCCCTGGATGTCTCCCTTTCTTCTCACAAAGCCTAAAAACCCACAAATGGGAATGGTGGAGATTGCTGACTGTTGCCTAGTGTCCATTATTTCCTCCTCTTCTTAAATAGTATTCTCCAACCCCCATTATTAACTAGGAACATGGTTTCCTGACCACAGAATACATTCTCAGCTGTGTCTGGATCTGACCAATGGGATGTAAACAGACATGATTAATGCAATTGTTTGGTTGTCTTAGAGACAAAGCCACTTGCCCCAGATTTTCCATTTTCCTCTTCCCTTTGCTGAAAAACACTGAAACTCCAGTAGCAGCCTTAGACCTAGAGATGGAAGCCACAGGCAGAGGACAGCAAGTCCCTTCCCTCATCCCCATCCATGTTCACCCTGAATCTCATCCCAGGATGCAAAACTTGGTCTGCTTTATCCTCAACCCTGGGCATGTCATAGAAACTCAGAAAGTATTTGCTCCCGTCTCCATGATACCCTGTTTGATTCTTGCCTCTGCATCCCAGTTCCCTCTTCCAGACTTGGCTTTACTGGCCACCTCAGCCTCACTATTAAAAAAACTGATTTACTGTTTATTCGTTTAGTCACCACTATTAGTCAGTTGTTTTCTTGGTCTCAGATGCTAGTGACAGAATATTGATAGAAACAGACAAGGGCTGCTTCATGGAGCTTATGGCCTACTCCCTGTGGGTTCAAGGGGGAAGCTCTTTGCCGCAGCTTGGGCCTAGAAGTGATTACCCTGCCCTGCTTCACAGTTGCCCTCTGTGTTGACTGGGAAACCCATTTTTCAAGAGAACTGAGGATGACATGATTAGGATTGTTAAGGACCCAGATGTGCTCCGTGAGCAAAAAACACATTGCTGGCTGGCAGGAAGCACAGGATGAAAGCTTCCCCAAAGAGGTGGATTGGTTAGTTTTCCTTTAAAACGGTTTTATTAGGGGTGCCTAGGTGGCTCAGTTGGTTAAGTGTCCAACCCATGATTTCGGCTCAGGTCATGATCTTGGGGTCCTGGGATTGAGCCCTGTGTTGGGCTTTGTGCTCAGCGGGGAGTCTGCTTAAGGATTCTCTCCCTCTCCCTCTGCCCCTCCCTGCACCCCACCCCATTCATGCACGTGCTCGCTCTCTCTCTCTAAGATAAATAAATAAATCTTTAAAAAAAATAAAATGGTTTTATTAGCCAAGTTGCCATTTCTTCAATGTAAAGCAATACAGATAATAAAAAACAAAAGTAAAATAATCTATAAATCTTACCACCCAGGGGTCACTACTCTTAACATCTATGTATATATTACACACTTTTCATGTAAATCACATTTTTCATATAAATCATACATGCACAGCTAAGAAGGTTTTTTTCACATTTTAGAATTTCTGAAATCAGGATAGGTCTAGAAACAATGTATTTAGAAAGCAACATGTCATGGTTTAATTGGCAGTATGTTTCTTCTTAGTGATGAGTAAATTAATAGCCCATCTTACAACTGATGACATTTGAGATCTAATGAAGTAGATACATGTTTAGAGAAATGCCATCACCCTGCAGTGACCTGAATTTTTCAATTAATATGTTACGAACATCAACCTAAGTCAATAGAGTTTTACATTGTCATTTTTAATCGGCAAAGAATATTCCACCATGTAATTGTACCATAATTTGCTTATCCATCCCCTATTTTGCCTCATTTATTTTATTTCCATTAAAAATGTAAGCATAGTAAAGGTCCCTGGGTGGCTCTGTTGGTTAAGAGTCCGACTCTTGGTTTCAGCTCAGGTTGTGATCTCAGGGTTGTGAGATTGAACCCTGCGTGGGGCTCTGCACTCAGCAGAGTCTCCTTGGGACTTTCTCTCCCTCTTCTTCTCCCCCTGCGCTCCTGTGTGTTCTCTCTCTCAAGTAAATAAATGAATCGTTTTTTAAAAAAAGTAACCATAGTAGAAGAGGCTATATGTAGTGGGAGGCTGTGCATGTTTGGAGGTAGATGTGTTTGGATAACAGATGCCTGTTTCATTCTTCTATTTTTTTTAAGATTTTATTTATTTATTTGAGAATGAGAACATGTGAGAGGGAACACAAGCGGGGGGAGCGGCAGGCAGAGGGAGAAGCAGGCTCCCCACTGAGCAGGGAACCCGATGTGGGGCTCGATCCCAGGACCCTGGGATCATTACCTGAGCCAAAGACAGACGCTTAATGACTGAGCCACCCAGGCACCCCTGTTATCATTCTTATTGTCCATCCATGTACACTTTGCTTGTCTGAGGACTCAGGAGAAAGACTCTCAGCACTGACATTCCTGGCACTTCACTGTTCTGATTCCTGGAAATTAGGAGCAATCTTGTGACTGTGAGCCCAGACATATTCTTCAAGGTGTCCTCCAAAGGCTTCACCCACGTGTTTGAAATTATCAGAAGAGATCAATAAAATTGTGTTTTTTTAAAAAGATTTTATTTATTTATTTGACAGAGAGAGACAGCGAGAGAGGGAACACAAGCAGGGGGAGTGGGAGAAGGAGAAGCAGGCTTCCCGCTGAGCAGGGAGCCCGACATGGGGCTTGATCCCAGGACTCTAGGATCATGACCTGAGCCGAAGGCAGATGCTTAACGACTGAGTCACCCAGGCGCCCCAAAATTGTGTTTTTTCTATAAGCTGGGATGTATTGGGGTTTAAAATAGAATCTAATCTTTGAATTGAATAGAAATGTCAATATATAGTTTAAAAAATAGTTGATAGAGGGGCGCCTGGGTGGCTCAGTCGTTAAGCGTCTGTCTTCAGCTCAGGTCATGATCCCAGGGTCCTAGGTTCGAGCCCCGCTTCGGGCTCCCTGCTCGGCAGGAAGCCTGCTTCTCCCTTTCCCGCTCCCCCTGCTTGTGTTCCCTCTCTCGTTGTGGCTCTGTCAAATAAATAATAAATAAAATCTTTAAAAAAATAGTTGATAGAAATATATTTTATCTGAATGAATTATGTACGGAAGAAAAAAAGTTGGTAGAATTAGATGGAAATCTTCATAAATGACAAAGTGTTTGAAAATGTAGATATCAACATGGGGTTTTCCTCTTGAGTTAATTTAACCCAAGTGAGACATTAAATTCATGCAATCTTACCAAACTGGACATACACATGTATGTTTTTAATCAGAAACTTAGAAACGAATAGGACACTTCGGGGCCAGGTAAAGAGTGTTATCCATGTCTGTTCTACTTGGCAGAGTCAGGAGAGGGTGAATTAAAAAGTCACTGAGGACACAAAATTTAGGGAGACGTCACTCTCTGGGCCATGCAATTCCCCAGGTGTCACATTTGCCTCTCCTAGTCCTGTCCCTGCCATTCAGTGTGTAGCTTATCAATGGATGGTGTTAAAAAAGAAAAGGTTTTTTGTTGTTTTTGATTTAAAAGGCAGTCTTTAAGGATTCTACGCTGAAAATTTCAAAATGTGTAAAGGTTTTTGGAATATACTGATTAATATTTAAAGGAACCATAAAGAAGATTCCCTGGAAATAGTCTGAACATTGAGAAAATTCAGTTAATATCACTGAAATGCTCCTAACATAATTCCAGGAAACATGATTCAGTTTATAATAATACCTCTTAGATACTGTCAGAAAAGAAAACTGACTGCTTCTTATTCTTTAAAGTGGTGTAATAATTAACAATGTTCAATTACTTTCATTCTTTTCATGAATTCATGACTATAAAAAATTAATAGGGCAATTCATAAAGCGATATATCTTCTCTTAAAATGTTTCTTTCAGAAGTGTTTTGTTTTGTTGTTAAAGGTTTTTCATTCATAAGTCAAACAACAATCCCTCCAAAGGGAACCGATAGCCTATCTGCTCAGACCAAAGAGTGAGTTCAGGATGGCAGCCACTGGTATTTCTAATACACAAAACAGATAAAATCCTCAGAAAGTACATGCAAAAAGCTCTCCTATACAGATGGCCACAGAACACGACCATTTGACAATTTTACCGGTGATGGCAATGGGACTCCAGATGTTCCCAAACTCTACCACCCAACTTGAGCTCTCATTTTAGGCTCGATATTTTGCTTTTCCAGTTCTGCTAATGACACAAGAATGATTTAAATCCTTGATGTATTAATTATAGTCAAGGACACATCCTACAACAAATCAGCCTGGAATTTCATACCCAACACAGTGCGATCTATATCCAATAGTTTTGGGGAGCTCTTTCACCAGTAAACTTGCAATGCTGACCATCTTCAGATTATACTGCTTGACTAAGGAAAGCAAGATTTGCATTGTTTTGCCAATGCCAATTGTATC
>NC_138370.1:168039059-168062725 GCF_054177405.1 Leptonychotes weddellii | reverse complement strand
GTGACTGGTGAAGCCAGGGCTCCAAAACAGGTCATGGAGATTCTAAAAAAGCCAGTGTACTTACCCTAGGCTTCTGTCCAAAGGTGCCACAAAGCCAAGGACTATGGGAATCAAAGGAAGTTAAGACATGGGCTTTGTGCACAAGTGTTTGAGATCTTGTTGGGGGAGACAGCAATGAAGTAATCGCTCATTGAGAAGAGGATGGAGGAGCAGTGGGAGTGTCTGGTCTGACCTAGAGAGTGGTAGCAGTAGGAAAAGCACATGGGGGTGCAGGAGCACCTGCAGGAGTAGGACAGGAATGGAAATGGGCATTTCAGACTGATGGTGGGCTTCAGGGTTGTGATTAGCCCTGTAACACCCCACCCCTGCTGTGAACACACACTCAGGACTGGCTCCACATCTCCCATTTCCCCAGCAGAGATGTAGCTACCAAAGCTCTGCCAACACTCATAGCTTGCAGTGGGGCTTGGCTACATATCTTAGGCAACAGCTATTTTCTAAATGGATCAAGACCTTTTCCTTTAGGATGACTTGAAATATTGCTTGGCCAACATTACTGTGCTTCAGACTCATCTGGAAAGCTTGTTAGAATACATGTTCCTGAGTGACATCAGCAAGCTGGCAAACTAGGAAGCTCTATGCCCTCCTTTTCCAACAAAGTTAACAACAAAGTACAACCGGAATAGTTTCATGAGAACTCAAGAGACGAGTTGAGAAGTTAGTTTCCAGCCCGATTCTTGTGAAAGCAGTAGGAAATTGCATGGCACTCTGCATTCCCATCCATGCCCCTTCTAAGCTGCTAGGCATAGTGTGGTACAACTAAAGGAAACCTCTCATACTGGGGCTCCTCCCTATGGATTGAAACAAAGTGCTGCGCCTTGTATCTGATGTCCTAGTGTATCTGGGGGCTGCCAGTGGTACTGGCCCTTGTCTTGCCTGACTCAAAGCCCTGATGGAACCAGACTTAATTTGGAAGTCAGTGAAAACAGTGAGCACCTCAGCAAGTTAGAGATACAGTTCCACGGAAAGCCTCCAGAAGGAGGAAGAGACTATGGGTTTCTGAGAAGAAGCAGAGACAAGCTCCTTAGGGAATTTGAGACTGTTGTAAAGCATAGCAAGATCAAAAAAGACCCATGCATGTGTTGAATATAAGAAACCCACCTTAAATAAAAAGACATTTATAAATAATAGAATTAGGTTGATGGAGAGCAATATATCATGCTAACACTAATTTAAAAAACTAGAATAGTTACATTAATTTCAGATAGGAGAGATTTTAAACAAGGAAAGTTATAAGGGATAAAAAAGGGCATTTCATAATGACTGAGGGGCCAATGTTCTAAGAAAGCATAACTATCCTAATGTATGTATGTCTAACAACAGAGCATCAACAAGCTATGTGAGACAAAGAGTAGTAGATTTGCAAAGAGAGGAAGGAGCCCACCATCATAATTGGAGACTTCAATACCCCTCTATCAGAAATGGGCAGGGACGCCTGGGTGGCTCAGTTGGTTAAGCATCTGCCTTCAGCTCAGATCATGATCCCAGGGTCCTGGGATTGAGTCCTGCATCAGGGCCCTGCTCAGTGGGGAACCTGCTTCTCCCTCTGCCTGCCACTCCCCCCTGCTTGTTCTCTGTCTCTCAAATAAATAAATAAAATCTTAAAAAAAAAGAAAGAAATGGGCAGATTGAGGAAGAAAATCGGTAAGGACATAGTTGAACTCAATACCACCAGCAATGAACTGGATCTAATTGACATTTATAGACTACTATCCAACAACAGCTCAATACACATTCTTCTCAAGCTCACCTGGAACATTCACCAAGATAGAACTATTCTGGGCTGTGAAACATCCCTTAACAAATTTAAAAATGTAGTAATCAATTTTCCCAACATCGTTTGTTGAAGAGACTGTCTTTTTTCCATTGCATATTCTTGTTTTCTTTGTCATAGATTAATTGACCATATGATTATGGGTTTATTTCTGGGCTGTCTTTTCTGTTCCATTGATCTATGTATCTATTTTTGTGCCAGTACCATCATGTTTTGATTATTACAGCTTTGTAGTATATCTTGAAATCTGAGGCTGTGATACCTCCAGTTTTGTTCTTTATTTTCAAGATTGCTTTGGCTATTTGGGGTCACTTATTGTTCCATATAAATTTTAGGATTATTTGTTCTAGTTTTGTGAAAAATGGTATTGATATTTAATAGGAATTGCAGTAAATCTGTAGATTGCTTTGGGTTGTATGGACATTTTAATATTTGTTCTCCCAATCCATGAGCATGGAATATCTGTCCATTTGTTTGTGTTGTCTTCAATTTCTTTCATCAATATTTTCAGAGTACAGTTCTTTCACTACCTTCATTAAGTTTACTCCTAGGTACTTTATTATTTTTGGTGCAAATGTAAATGGGATTGTTTTCTTAATTTCTCTTTCTGTTATTTCATTATTAGTGTATAGAAATGCAGCAGATTTCTGTATATTGATTTTGTATCCTTTGACCTTACTGAATTACTTTATTAGTTCTAGTAGTTTTTTGGTGGGGTCTTTAGGGTTTTCTATATATAGTATCATGTCATCTGCAAATAGTGAAAGTTTTACTTCTTCCTTACCAGTTTGGTTGCTTTTATTTCTTTCTCTTGTCTGATTGCTGTGGCTAAGACTTCCAGTACTATGTTGAATAAAAGTGGTGAGAGTGGGCAGCCTTATTTTCTTCCTAATCTTAGGGGAAAAGCTCTCAGTTTTTCCTTCATTGAGGATGATGTTAGCTGTGGGGTTTTCATATATGGCCTTCATTATGTTGAGGTATGATCCCTCTAATCTTACTTGGTTGAGGGTTTTTATCATGAATGAATGTTGCACTTTGTCAAATGTTTTTTTCTTTATCTATTGAAATAATCATAATGGTTTTTATCCTTTTTCTTGTTGATGTGATGTATCACATTGATGTATTTGCCAATATTGAGCCACACTTGCATCCCAGGAATAATTTCTAGTTGATCATGGTGAATGATTTTTTTAATGTATTGTTTGATTTGGTTTGCTAATATTTTGTTGAGGAATTTTGCCTTTATATTCAACTGCATTCAAAAGAATGAAACTGGATTGTTTTCTTATACCATATGCAAAAATAGACAAGAAATAGATTTAAGACCTAAATGTGAGACCTGAAACCATAAAAATCCTAGAGAGATCATAGGCAATTTCTCTGATATTAGCCATAGCAACGTTTTTCTAGATATGTCTTCTGAAGCAAGGAAAACAGAAATAAAAATATACTATTGGGAATGCCTCAAAATAAAAATCTTTTTCATAGCAAAAGAAACAGTCAACAAAACAAAAAAACAATGTATTGAAAGTGAGAAGATATTTGCAAATGATATATCCAATAAGGGGTTAGTATCCAAAATATACAAAAAAACTTACACAGCTCAACACCAAAAAAATCCCCCAAATAATCCAATTAAAAAATTGGCAGAAGACCATGAAAAGACATTTCTCCAAAGAAGACATACAGATGGCCAACAGACACATGAAAACATGTTCAACATCACTAATCAGCAGGGAAATACAAATCAAAACCACAATGAGGTATTACCTCATACCTGTCAGAATGGCTAGTATTGAAAAGGACAAGAAATAGCAAATGTTGGTGAGGATGGGAAGAAAATGGAACCCTCATATACAGTTGGTAGGAATGCCAATTGGTGCAGCCACTGTGGAAAACAGTATGGAGGTTCCTCAAAAAAGTAAAAATAGAATTATCATATGATCTAGTAATTACACTACTGGGTATTTACTCAAAGAATATGAAAATGCTAATTTGAAAAGATATGCACCCCTATGTTTATTGAAGCATTATTTACAATAATCAAATTATGTAGGCAGCCAAGGGATCCATCAATAGATGAATGGATAAAAAAGTGGTATATACATACAATGGAATATTACTCGGCCACAAAAAAGAATGAAATCTTGCCATTTGCAAAAACATGGATGGATCTAGAGGGTATAATGCTAGGTGAAATAAGTCAGTCAGAGAAAGACAAATACTATACGATTTCACTCATATGTGTAATTTAAGAAACAAAACAAAAGAACAAAGAAAAAAAGAGACAAACAAAAAAACCAGACTCTTAAATATAGAGAACAAACTGATGGTTACCAGAGGGGAAGTGGGTGAGGGATGGGTGAAACAGGTGAGGAGGATTAAGAGTACACTTACCATGATAAGCACTGAGTGTGGTGTATAGAATTGTTGAATCACTATATTGTACACCTGAAACTAATATAACACTGTATGTTAGCTATACTGGAATAAAAAAATTTAAAAAATTAAGAAGTATAATTTACATGCAATAAACCACACATATTGAAAATGAAAGAAAAAAGAATACCAGTACATACATCTACACACTAAATGTTTATATTAAAGAGAGCAGATTAAACATGCTACTTAGCTCCCTACATTTTTTCACATAAAAATACATCTTGGACTCTTTCTCTAGCTTCATATAGACACTTTCTTCATCCTATTTAATTAAAAAATAGTAATTATATAATGTCTGCTCTCAAACCACAATGAAATTGAATTAGAAATCAATAACAGAAAGATAACTGGAAAATCCCCAAATACCTGAAGATTAAACAGCACCATTCTAAATAAGACATGAGTCAATAAAGAAATCTCAAGAGAAATTTTAAATGTTTTGAACTATATGAAAATGAAAATACAACTTATCAAGGTCTTGAGATACAGAGAAACTAGTGCTTAAGGGGAAATTTATGGCACTGAATACATATATCAGAAAAGAAAAAATATATAATATAAAATTTCTAAGTTTCCACCTTAGGGAACCAAAAATAGAAGAGCAAATTAAATCCAAATTAAACAGGAAAAAAGAAATAACAATAATTAGAGAAGAAATTAATAAGATTAAAAACAGGAAATCAATAGAGAAAATGAATGAAATCAAAAGATGATTCTTTGAAAAGATCCTGAAAATTGACAAGACTCTAGCCAGGCTAATTAAGAAAAAAGAAAGAGAACACAAATGACTAATATCAGAAATAAAAGAGGGACATCACTACAGACCCTATGGACATTAAATGTATAATAAAGGAATACTATGAACAACTTTATGCCCACAAATTTGATAACCTGTATGAAATGGACCAGTTCTTGAAAGAATTCACATAAGAAGAAATAGACAATTTGGTTAGGCTTATATCTATTAAAGAAATTAGATCAATAATTAATAACCTTCCACAACAGAAAGCACCAGACCCAGCTGGGTTCACTGGTAAATTCTGCCAACCATTTAAGGAAAAAATTATACTAGTTTTCTACAACCTTTTTCAGAGGATAGAAGGAGAGGGAATACTTCTGAGCATATTTTATGAGGACTGCATCACCTGAATACTAAACCCAGACGAAGACATTACAAGACAGAAAACTACAGAGCAATATCTCTCATGAACATGAATGTAAAACTCCTCTACAAAATTATTAGTAAATCAAATCCAACAATGTATAAAAAGAATTATATTTATCCCAGGTATGCAAATCTGCATATTCTGTTAATTTGAAAACCAATTAATGTAATCCATCACATCAACAGAGTAAAAAAACCACACAATTGTATCAATAAATGTAGAAAAGTGCTTGACAAAATCTAATACCTATTCACAATAAAAACTCCCAGTAAACTAGAAAAAGAGAGAAATTTCCTCAACTTGATAAAGATTATCTACAAAAACTACATTAATATCATACTTAATGATGGGAAGCTTGAAGTTATTCCACTAAGATCAGATACAAGGAAGGGATATGATAGGATGTTATAACTTCAAGATGTTTCATGTAATTGCAATGGTAGCCACAAAGGAAGTATCTATAGACTATATACAAGAGAAAGTGAGAAAAGAATCAAAGCATGCCACTAGAAAAAGTCAACAAAACACAAAGAGAGGAGTGATGGAAAAAGTTGCAAGACATACAGAAAAATAATTGTTTTAAATGGCAGTAGTAAGTCCTTCCTTATCAGTAAAGCAGAATCTAACTGTGTACTGTCTATAAGAAATTCACATTATATCTAAGGACACACATGAATTGAAATTGAAAGGATAGAAGAAGATATTTCATGCCAATGGCAACCGAAAGAGAACAGGGGTGTTCACACTAATATCATATACTTGAAATAAAAAAACTGTTACAAAAGACAAAGAAGATCACTATGTAAGGATAAGAGGGTCAATTCACCAAGAAGAGAAAACAGTTATGTTTAGGCCAAATATCAGAGCTCCTAAATATATGAAGCAAACTTTGGCTTGAATTCAAGACCTGTCAAAATTGAAGTCTAGTCAAAAGACTAGAATTGAAGAATAGACAATACATGACTGGTAGGAGACTTCAGTACTCCACTTTTAATAATAGACTGAACAATCAGTCAGAAGATAAGGAACTGAAGGACTTGAGCAAAGTGTAGACCAAACAGACCAAGAGACATATAGAAAATACTGCACCCAACAACAGCAGAATATACATTCTTCTCGAGGGCATACAAATCATTCTCCTGATAGAACACATATTATGCCACAAAATTTAATGAATTTTATTTTATTTATTTATTTATTTATTTATTATTTTTTTTTTAAAGATTTTATTTATTTATTTGACAGAGAGAGACACAGCAAGAGAAGGAACACAAGCAGGGGGAGTGGGAGAGAGAGAGAAGCAGGCTTCCCGCGGAGCAGGGAGCCCGATGCGGGGCTCGATCCCAGGACCCTGGGATCATGACCTGAGCCGAAGGCAGACGCTTAACGACTGAGCCACCCAGGTGCCCCAAAATTTAATGAATTTTAAAAGATTAAAATTATACAAAATATTCTTTCTGATCTCAATGGAATAAAACTAGAGACGAATAGCAGAAGTAAAATTGGGAAACCCACAAATATGTAGAAATTAAACCACACACCCTTGAACAACTAGTGGGTCAAAGAAGAAGTCACAAGAGAAATTAGAAAGTACCTTGGGACAAATGAAAACAAAAACAAAACATCCTGCAGTGCATGGGATGCTCTGAAAGCAGTATAAGAGGGAAATTTATAGTGGTAAACATGTCCATTGAAAATAAAGATCTCAAATCAATGATCTAACTTCACACCTCAAAGAACTAGAAAAAGAAGAGCCAACTAAACCCAAAGCTATCAGGGGAAGGAGATAATAAAGATTAGAGCACAGATAAATGAAATAGAGAATAGGAAAAAAAGTAAATGAAACTGAGTTGGTTTTTTGAATAGATCAATAAAATTGACAAACCCTTAGCTAGATTAAGTAGGGAAAAAAAAAAAGAGGAGACCCAAATAACTAAAATCAGAGTTGAAGTGGAGATGTTACAACTGATACCAGAGAAATAAAAAAGGACTATAAGGGGTTACTATGAACAATTGTACACCAAGAAACTGGATAACCTAGAAGAAATAAATAAATTCCTAGAAACGCAATACCTGCCAAGACTGAATTATGAAGAAATTTAAAATCTGAACAGACCCATAACTAGTGAGGAGATTAAACCAGTCATCAAAAACCTCCCAGGGAAGAAAAGCCCAGGGCCAGATGGTTTCACTGCAGAATTCCATAAACATTTAAAGAATTAACATCAACCCTCCTTAAGCTCTTCTAAAAAGTTGAAGAGGAGGAAAACCTCCAAATTCACTCTATGAGGCCAGCATTACCCTAACACAAAAGCCAGACAAAGACTATAAGAAACGAAAACTATAGACCAATATTCCCAATAAATATGAATACAAAATTCCTCAACAAAATACAAGCAAATAATTCAACAGCACATTAAAGGGATTATACAGCATGGCCAAGTGAGGTTTATTCCTGGGATGCAAGGGTGATTCAAAATAAGGTAATCAATCAATGTACACCACCTTAACAGAATGAAGGACAAAAACTATATGATCATTTTGATTGATGCAGAAAAAAACATTTGACAAAATTCAAAATACCCAGTAAACTTGGAATAGAAGGAAACTATCTCCGCATAATCCCCAGCAAACTTAAAAATACCCAGAAAACTTGGAATAGAAGGAAACTATCTCAGCATAATAAAGGCCATATATGAGAAGCCCACAGTATACATCATACTCAATAGGGAAGGGCTGAAAGCTTTTCTTCTATGGTCAAGAACAAGATAAAGATGTCCACTCTCACCACTTCTCAATAGTATTGGAAATCCTAGCCAAAGCAATTACATAAGAAATAGAAAAAAAGAAAAAGTCATCCAAATTGGAAAGAAAAAAGTAAAATTATCTCTGTTCACAGATGACATAATCATATATGTAAAAAATCCTAAAGCTTACACACACATACAGTTAAAACTAACAAATGGATTTAGCAAAGTTGTAAGATACAAACTTAATATACAAAAATCATCTTTGTTTCCATACACTAACAATGAACAACCCAGAAAGTAAATTAAGAACACCATATCATGTACAATAACATCAAAAAGAATAAAATACTTAGAAATAAACATAACCAAGGACATAAAAGAGCTGGGCACAGAAAAATACAAAACATTGCTGAAAAAATATTTAAAAATCATAAACAATCAGAAAGACATGCCATGTTTATTGGTTGGGTGATGAGATATTATTATGATGTCAAACTACCCCCAAAATCTACAGATTCAACACAATCTCTATCAAAATCTCAGTGGCATATTTGTAGAAATAGAAAAAAAAATCCTAAAATTCATATGGAATCTCAAGGGACCCAGAATAGCCAAAACAATTTTGAAAAAGAATAACAAAGTTGGAGGATTCACACTTCTTGACTTCAAAACATATTACAAGTTTATAGTAATAGTGATACCAGCATAAAGACAGACTTATAGACCAATGACATAGAATAGAGAACTCAGTAAAAAAAAAAAAACACACACAGAAAAACCCTCACATATATTGTCCAATTATCTTCAACAAGGGTGCCAAGACAAGGACAATCTCTTCAACAAATGTTGTGGGAAAACTGAAAAGCTACATGCAAAAGAATGAGGTTGGACCTTGATCTTACATAATATACAACGATTAAAATAAATTAAATACTTAACATAAGGCCCCAAACTAAAAAGCTCCTAGAAAAATAAAACAGGAGAAAACTTTCATGACATTGGATTCAGCAATGAGTTCTTGGAAAGAAAAGCAAAAGCATGAGCAACAAAAGCAAAAATAGACAAATGGGACTGCATCAACCATAAAATCTTTTGGACATCAAAGGACAAAATCAACAGAGTGAAAGGCAACCTATAGAATGGGAAAAAAATATTTGCAAATCACATATCTGACAAGGTGTTAATATCCAGAACACCTACTGCTCAACAACAACAAAAAATCAAATAACTCAATTAAAAACTGGGTTGAAGGACTTGAATAAACAATTTTCCAAAGAGGATATATGATTGGTCTACAAACATAAAAAACTGCTTTAACATCACTATTTTTTGAAAAGGCAGTCTGTGCATACAGTTTTGAGCCCCACTAGTCCTTAAAGAATGAGTGTTGGACCTGGAACACTTTTTTTTTTTTTTTTAAGATTTTATTTATTTATTTGACAGAGAGAAATAGCGAGAGCAGGAACACAAGCAGGGGGAGTGGGAGAGGGAGAAGCAGTCTTCCTGCTGAGCAGGGAGCCCAATGCGGGACTCAGTCCCAGGACCCTGGGATCATGACCTGAGCCGAAGGCAGATGCTTAACGACTATGCCACCCAGGCACCCCTGGAACACTTTTTTAACCAAAAGATAAAGAATGCACCCAGCTTGGGCTGGACTTACCACCTTCTGTGGAAATATCTTTCTTTGTTTCAATGTATGCCCCTTCGTTTTGCTTAAATGTGTACATTATATGGCAACTGGCCAATTCCACTACTATATCTGTTCTCTGTGGAGAGGGGATGGAGTCCTTCTTTGGTAGCATAAGAGGGGTGTGGGCATGCTAATGACTCTGCATCAGCTGCTAGGAAGGACCTGTTAGCCATAGGGGATTGATGCCTACTACTGAAAGTGATCTTGCTCTTTCTCTTTCCTACATGAGTAAGACATCCTTCCAACCAGTTGTAACTACATTGTTTTCCTTGGCGACTCCAATACCAAGATGCAATGGGCAGAAGTGCTTGAACTTCTACTCCTGATAGTAGGGCAATGGGTATTACTTGCTCAACACTAAACACTAGAGAAATGAACATGAAAACCACAATGCGATATCAACTCACACTCAATAGGATGCCTACTATCAAAAACCAGAATATAACTAGTGTTAGTAAGGATGGGGAGAAATTGGAAGCCTTTTGCACTATCAATAGGACTATAATATGGTATGATCTCTTTTGAAAAAAACTATGGCTGTTCCTCAAAAAATTAAAAATAGGACAATTATATGATCCAGCATTCCTGCTTCTGGGTATATTTACGAAAGTGTTGAAAGCAGGGTCTCAAACATAATTTCCATACCCTCGCTCATAGCAGCACTATTCACAATAGTCAAGAGGTGAAAGTAATCCAAAAGCCCAAACGAGGATGAATAGATAAACAAATTGTGGTATATACATACAATGGAATACTATTCAGCCTGAAAAAGAAAGAAAATTTTATCACATGCTACCTCATGGATAAACTTTGGAGGACATTATGCTAAGTGAAACCAGCCAGTCACAAAATGACAAATAGGGTAGGGTTCCACATATATGAGGTATCTAGAGTAGTCATATTCATAGACACAAAAAGAAGAATGACAGTTACCACTTACTGGGGGAAAGAGGGAGAGGGGAGTTGTTTAGTGGGTCTAGCGTTTATGCAAGATGAAAAATTCTGGGCGTCTGTTTCACAACAATGTGATTATACTTAACATTACTGAATTATACACTTAAAAATGGTTAGGGTGGTAGAATTTATGTTATGTGCTTTTTTTTTTTTTTTAAAGATTTTGTTTATTTTTTGACAGAGAGACACAGTGAGAGAGGGAATAAAAGCAGGGAGCGTGGGAGAGGGAGAAGCAGGCTCCCGGCCGAGCAGGGAGCCCGATGCAGGGCTCGATCCCAGGACCCTGGGATCATGACCCGAGCCGAAGGCAGACACTTAATGACTGAGCCACCCAGGTGCCCCTATGTTATGTGCTTTTATCCACAATAAAAAAAGACATTCCTGAGCCTCAGCCTCAGCCTCAGAGATTCTGATTCAGAATCAGATGTCTTGTGGTATCTGAGAATTAGCACTTCTAGAGCTACCCAGGTGCTTCTGGTCCTCAGGCCACACTTCGAGTACCATTAATTTACATCACATTTCATCATTAGAAAATACCAGACACCTACAATGTGGTTCTAGCTCGAAATATTAGGAAAGCTTGGGTAATGGTTTGTGCCCAAACCACCCTAGTCTGTGATATGCATGCACTGAGACCCAGGAGCTTGGAATCCAGGGGACCTGGCTCCTCTTCTGCCCCAAGCACACAATCTGTGTGATGTTGGACAACTCAGCTCTCTAAGCTTCAGGTCACTGCATTTATAATTGGGAATAAAACTGCTGATTTAATAGGCATGTGATGAGGGTTACATGAGGGGACAAGTGAAAGGCTCTTATAAAGAAACAGATTTGATAACGGTGTCGCAGACGCTTGATTTATATAATGTTAGAAACTCAATGGCAGCATACCTTCCCTGATCCCCCCACCACCCAGCCTTCTGTGTCTTTTGTGCTCATCGAATGTGTTGTCTTGGTCCCAGCACCGACCCTAACTTCTAGAAAGTCGGGCTTAGTTTGTTAGCTTACTTCTCCTCCATCCGGGGTCTTGTATAGTGCTTGAGACATAGCAGATGATAAATAAATATATATTAACTGGATAAAATACTTAGAGAAGCTGTATTAGTAGTTCTCAACCAGGGTATCACATGAGAACTACGTGGGAATTAAATAAAAATACCACTGCTTGGGGTACCCTCCAGAAATTCTGATTTAATTAAGCTAGGGCAGTGTCTCCCAACCTCCATTGCAAATTAGAATTACCCCAGGAAATTAAAAAATCCAATACTCAGGCCACACCTCTACCAATTATGTCAAAATCTCTGGGCATGGGGCTGAAGTATCAGTATCTTTAGAAAGAACCTTCAGATGAAACTATTGTGTAGTAGGGTCTGGGCATCACTTGGCCATATGGAGAGAAAATTTACGTACCCAAGGAGTGGATTCCTAACCTATTCTTAGATAGAGACAAATGAAAAATTAAGAGGGGAGCGAGTCACTATTTTTCATGTGCCTAATAAAATCTTATTGTCTGCCCTTTCCAACTTTGTTCATTTAATTTATTTTCTGAGTGTTTAAAGTTGCTCTCCTTCAAATTCACTTCTCTCTCTTTTTGGCTATTTGCGATTGCTATTGGGTGACTGTGCTGGTTTGGACAGTGTCTCCCAAGACTACATGTACACCTGGAACCTGGGAATGTGACCTTAATTGGAAACAGAAACTTTGCAGATGTAATAAAGTTAAGATGAGGTCATATTAGATGAGGAGGACTCCAGTCCAATGATTGGTGTCCCCCCTTAGAAGAGGGAAATTTGGACATAATACACAGGGGATGACTCAGTGTGATGACAGAGGCCAGGATTGGAGGGACACTCTATAAGCCACGATGTGCCAAGGTTGACTGCAGCCACCAAGAGCTAGATGACAGGCCTCCATTGGTTGTTTGGCCAAAACCAATTTAACAGGGAGGCTGGGGAAGGAGGTGGATAGATGGATGTCCAGTGAGATATGTTAGCACTGCTGTGGTTGTGGGTTCCTGTACAGAGCCAGTGCTGAAATGTGGTTTTCTAAGGTAGGAGAGAGATTTCCAACACTGAGCAGTTTTAGGAGATGCAGATATGCCATCCTTCAGTACCTCTTACCTACCTGAAAGCCTCCCATCTCTTGTTATCAAGGGGAAATCATTCCTTAAGGGACACACACACACACACACACTGGCTCATCCACTTCATATTCAGAAAATTCTCAGAGAGAAAATATGGAGTACTAAACTGGATACAAGCTAATATAAAACCTGTATTATCTTTTTTTTTTTAAGATTTTATTTATTTGCGAGAGAGAGAGCACAAGAGGGGGGAGGGTCATAGGGAGAAGCAGACTCCCCGCCGAGCAGGGAGCCCGATGCGGGACTCGATCCCGGGACTCCAGGATCATGACCTGAGCCGAAGGCAGTCGCCCAACCAACTGAGCCACTCAGGCGCCCTGTATTGTCTTTTTAAATTTATTTTATTTTATACTGTATTTTTATTTTTATTTTTATTATTTATTTTTTTTCCCTACATCTTTCCATGCTGCCATAACGGTCACATGAATATCTTTTTATTTTTTATGTTCAGTTGTCTGTGCAGGATGTGACTATGACAGACGGCTGACCAGGAATGGAGGTGTTAGCTTCTGGGATTTTCTTTCTGTTAAGAATATAGAAGGGATGCACACATGGAAAGGACGGAGGCACCCTGTTCATTTAATGGCTTGGACCGCATTTGAAATCACAAATTTCACTTTTCTCTCATCAAGTGAAAAAAATCATGAGCTTCAGACACAGGAAGGGCTGGGGGACCTCCAGACCCTGGGTTTCTCACTTACAGGCTCTGCCACTTCATGCTTGGTGACCCTGGAAAGTTGCTCAGCTTTTCTGGGCTTCAGTTTCCTCATCTAGAACACAAGGATGATAACACCTACCAGACAGGGTTGTTGAGGGGATTATATAAGAGAAGGGGGCAAAGCCACTGGCCTGTCCTAGGTTATCGATACTTATTGTTCTTCTTTGCCTATTGTGTAAGGGGAAAAACCCCTCACACTTTTAAAGAGTTTACATAGGGAAATTCTGAACTCCCTCCACAATGGTCGTGTGCTGTGGACTTTTGTCTCTTGTGTTGAACACCTTCTGTGCAAGCAGTGAGGCACTAGGTGCTCTAGATTTATTGACCAATGTGAGACTTACAGCAGCCCTTCAAGGTGGGTGTCACTTCCCCATTGTTGAGGTGAGCTCATTGGAGTTCAGAGGAGTTAAATAATTGGCACAGAGATGTTGTGTGTGAAGCAGCAGAGGCAATCTCCAGCCCAAGTCTAGGAAACTCTGCCATGTTGGAAACAAACCTCTTCCCAGTTCTGCCAGTGGCCAAACACCATGAGTGAACTAGAAAAACCTCCACCTCATGGGCTGGAAATGACCTTAAAAAGTCTTTGAATTTAGTCTGATCAGTTCTTCAATGTTTATGTCAGTCAGGCTAGACCAGGGTTATTATTTAATGACCCCTGGAAGTGTTCAACAGTCTTTTTCTGTCTCGGGACTACATGGAACTGAGATGCATGAATGCAAAAGGGGGACCACAGGAATGGTGTGTAGGGGACCACAGGGATGGACCACAATCTGTGTAGACTTTAAGGAATATGTCCTTCCAGTGGTGTGGCTAGGAGAAGCAGAGGGAGGGGCCGGGATGTTGGTTCAGCTCTTTTGGGAATGGGAGTGAGATTCAAAGGTCAGGTCCTAGGCCTTGTCTGACAATGACACTGCAACCCTCAATGTTTCTGAACATGCCAAACACGAACCAGTCATTAGAATAAAAGCACTATAAAGAGAGTGATCTGTTTCCTTCTTTGTTCGCAGCCATTTTCTACCCCTAGAACAGTGTCTGGAACGTAGTAGGAGTTCAGAGTAGATAATAAATAAACTAACTGATTAGTTTCAGGGCATTTGCCCTTAATTCTCCCTCCATGTGGAACACCCTTACCCCAGAGAGTCACAGGGCTTGATTTTTCATTTCAATTATGGTAGGTTCAAAAGTCACCTCCACAGAGAGGCCTCCTCTGCTGTCTCATTTAAGACTAGTTACAGTCCATCACTTTTACGCTCGTCTTCTCCTTTACTCTTCCTTTCTATTACTTGTATATTTGTGAGTTTATCATCACTTTACCCACTGGTAGTTCCATGGGCAAAGCATCCATCTCCTTTGAGCTACTGTATCTCTAGGACCTGGAGCATGGTCTGGCAGAGTCAGTGCTCAATAAATTATATGTTGAATGAATGAGTGAATGAATGAATGAATGCCAACTCCATGGAATAGGTTAGCACAGTGCCTGGCACATGGCAAGAGAGAGATAAATGTCAGTGTTGATGTTGATGATGACATCAAATATCACCCTGAGGCTGTCACACTTTGGATAGGCCACTGACAATCCTCAGTGTAGGTAGTGGATCCTGGACCACTCTTCCACCCCACCTGCCATTCTTCCTTGATGCTGGGAGAGACTCTAAAAAATAGAGTCTGCTCCTGACTTTTTGTTCCTTGTAGAACTGTGACAAAGCATTTGGTGTCACATCCTCTTCTCTCCCCAACTCTTGAATTAGAACACTTTCAGATCTTTCTCACCAACATGTAAATGACCAAAAGCAGTGTCATCCCTGCATCCCACCATATTCTAGCCATGGCCTCTCCCATCTTCTAGGATTTTCTCTTCTCTTTGCTTTCCCACATGCTGTCATCTGCCTAAAGTGTCTCTACTCTGCTGCATTTCCTACCTATGGATACTGTTTCCAAATTCCAGCTTCCATACCACTTCTATGAAAGCTCAACTGATATTTTTCTGCTGTTTCCACCTCCTCTTTCTGTTCTCAATGCCACTTTCCCACCTTCTGTTGGCATTTTCATACAGGTCACTGTATTTTCCCAGGCTCCTCTCCCCCAGGCCTGATAAGCTCCTCAAGGTCAGGGGCCCCACATATGGTGGGGATAATGGATTCTGACTTGAGTCAGTGGAGGGCATTCCTCCAGCCTGTGGACTTGGCTTACAGACCCCCTAGGTTCTGATCCTGCCCCTCCTACCATTTGTGAGACCCTGACAATTGTCTTAATCACCCCATGCCCCATGTGTCCACTTGAAATCAGGGATGCCAATTACTATAGTTTACAAATAATCCAATACCTCAGACCAATGGATGAAAGTATACTGATAGGAATTCTGAAATGGGCCACCTTTGGGGATAACTTAGGATGGACAGGCAACAGAATGTAGTATCTTAAATATTTTTTCATTGCTATATTGAGGACTATTTATGAATCCATTTGGAACCAGACACAGAGAAACCAAACAATTGAACACATTTCTGAAAAATGCCCAAAGCTTTATTATCTTTGCTACTTTGACAGAAATAACATCACACTGAAATCATCATTCTGGCTCATTCACTTCAAAGACAGGTCCTCACTGGGCATATACACATAGCTTTGTAGGCCATGGAATTATATATACCCTGTGGTAAACAGCCTCTGAAACTCACATCACAAGTGAATATAAAGGAAATTTTAAAACACACACACACACACAAAAATCTAAACATTCCACTGTACTCTCATAGCACAAAACTTCATTATTTTATGGAGAACTTGGAGAGCTTTGCAGCATACAGAGGGGCTACTGATATGACATTTCTTAACTGACTCCATCTGCTTTTGACTCATGACAATTATTTGTCTGTAATGCAATGACTAAGATTTTGCCAAAGGTGCTCTTACTCCTCACAGTAATTCAGGGCCATCTGCTGGGAAGTAACCAGATACATCTGCTGGGCTATCCTGCTGTGCTGTCTTCTAACTGTACCCTAGTATGTCTGCTGGAATGTATCCAGGTCTGTCTGCTGGAATGTATCCAGGTCTGTCTGCTGGAATGTATCCAGATCTGGCTGCTGGAATGTACCCAGGTCTGGCTGCTCAAATGTATCCAGGTCTGTCTGCTGGAATGCACCCAGGTCCGGCTGCTGGAATGTACCCAGGGCGGGCAGCTCAAATGTATCCAGGTCCATCGGCTGGAATGTATTCAGGTCCATCGGCTGGAATGTATCCAGGCCCATCTGCTGGAATGTATCCAGGTCTGGCTGCTCAAATGTATCCAGGTCCGTCTGCTGGACTGTCTTCTGGTCTCTATTCTGGTAGATGTCCTGGATTGTCTTCTGCTTAATTTTGATGCTAGAGTCATCCTTACGATTAGGTTTGGTGGTGGTCGTGGTTTGTATCTCCACTGGAATGGTGGTGGTAACCTCTTTGGGGTAGAAGGATTCTGTGGGGGTGGTCTGTTCCGGGGTGGTCTCTGTGGTTGTCGTCTGCTGTGCAGTGGTGGTCTCTTCCACAACCAACCGCTCTGTGGGGGTGGTCTGTTCCAGGGTGGTCTCTGTGGTCGTGGTCTGCTCTGTTGTGGTGGTCTCTTCCACAACCAACCTCTGTGTGGGGGTGGTCTGTTCTGGGGTGGTCTCTGTGGTCGTGGTTGGCTGTGTAGTGATGGCCTCTTTCATAACGAACTGCTGTGTGGGGGTGGTTTGTTCTGGGGTGGTCTCTCTAATTGTGGTCTGCTGTGTAGTGGTGGTCTCTTCCATAACCAGCCGATCTGTGGGAGTGGTCTGTTCCGGGGTGGTCTCTTTAATCGTGGTCTGCTGTGTAGTGGTGCTCTTTTCCACAACCAGATGCTCAGTGGTGGTCTCTTCATTCACAACGGGCACTGTGGGAGTGGTCTCTGGGCGTTGGATCTCCT
Source organism: Leptonychotes weddellii (assembly GCF_054177405.1). Lineage (NCBI taxonomy): Eukaryota > Metazoa > Chordata > Mammalia > Carnivora > Phocidae > Leptonychotes > Leptonychotes weddellii. Next base: position 168,045,109 of record NC_138370.1, on the reverse strand, counting down.
TGGTAGGGAGAGGAGGTATAGTTTGGCTCTCTTGCATGGGATAGTAGTGTTTGACATCCTTGGAACTTCTATCCGAGGCCCCTCTGACAAAGGTACGACACCAGGGGTTGAATTCCATATTAGCATAGCTGGGGTCATGGATCAGAGAGGAGTACACCAGCTTCAAATTGGATTCTGGAAACCTCCAACCACACACCCTGGTCCTCAGGACCATCTCGGAGTCCTCACAGATGTTGTTTTGCCAGTGCAAGTTCTGGGCAATTTGTCTCCAGTAGATTATATCACTTCTAAAACATGATATGCAGGACTTTGGATTGCCAGCAAAGATACAGGAAAACTTGTGGTCAAATCGGGTGCACTCCACCATCAGGGTGGTGCCCTCCTTATGATCAGTCACAGTCAAATAACATGTGGCCTGGTCTCGGGTAACAATTACGCCACTGACCACATGCTTTTCTTGCTGCCTTCTCTGCAAAGTTTGGGGCTTGCCCAGAGGGATCCACTGATTCTTGGTTGCAATGCTGCTTTGCCATTCCCTGAATTCCTTTTGGCCCTCCACCAAGAGCACCTGAGCAGCCAGGAAGAGGAAGGAAAGCAGGGTGAGGCTATGGATCCTCATGGCTTCAGCTTGGTGGGGACCTGTTTGACAAAAGCAGATAAGTCAGTGCCTGGCTGTAGTTCAGTAATGCAGGGCTGCAGGATGACCCTCCCTCAACCCTGACACATGTCTGCCTGATTAGGAGTGAGATCAAGAATCCTTCTGGCTCCTGGAATTACTAGACCAGCAGCCCATCTATTCACATTTCTGCTTTACCTGGGTCCTGAATGTCAAAAACCGCCTACCCTTCCTTCATCCCTTCACCACTCTCTGCGCCAAATAAACTCTCATCCCTCATTCACTACTCCTTTACTCCTGCTTTTGCTCACTCACTTCTTCATTTACTCATTCATTTAAGAAGCATCTACTGTATGTCATGCACTAAATCAGATATTGAATTAACCAAGTTGAATAGGAAATTTTGTATCTTAAACTCTTAGAGATAACTCTTTGGGAAATTTGAACAACATTAACTGGAAGTCTGTCCCAATTCTGTCTGTGACATGATCTTGGGCAAGTCACTCTCCCTCTCTGGGTCTCAGTTATATCAACTGGATATTGAAGTGTTGGATGCAATGACTGAAACTCTCTTCTAGCTTAATATAGGTTTACATGGTGTCACTAGACCATGTCATGATAGTGGACATGGCAAGTGACATTAAAAGTGACACAGACCCAGGGTTCAAAATGGGTGGAGTTTGGACGCTCTGAGATAGGTGGGTTTGTAAGGTTGGGCACCTGGGGTGCAGTAAGAACCTAAGGAAAGGCATGAAGGAGCAGAGATCATTTAATTTGACTGGGCAAAGTGAACCAGGGTGGATAGGGATGAATTTCTTTTTTTTTTTTTTAAATATTTTATTTATTTATTTGACAGAGAAAGACACAGCGAGAGAGGGAACACAAACGGGGAGTGGGAGAGGGAGAAGCAGACTCCCTGCCGAGCAGGGAGCCCGATGAGGGACTCGATCCCGGGACTCCAGGATCATGACCTGAGCCGAAGGCAGTCGCTTAACCAACTGAGCCACCCAGGCGCCCTAGGGATGAATTTCTACCAGAGCATTTAGACTAGGAAATTGAGGGCAAGGATGATGACTAACTGATTTCTGGAGCCCTGTTGTGTCACAGTGCTAGACATGTACAAAGCCCTCAACCAATGCTTTTAAAAATAAATGATTGACTAGAAAGGATGACCTGAAGAACTTATACAACTCAACACCCCCCCACCCAGATAATCTAATTTAAAAAATGGGCAGGGGACCCGAATAATCCATTTTTCCAAAGAAGACATACAAATGGCTAACAGACAATGAAAAGATGCTCAACATCACTCATCATCAGGGAAATGCAAATCAAAACCATGATGAGATATCACCTTACACCTGTTAGAATGTCTAGAATCAAAAAGACAAGAAATAAGAAGTACTGGCAAGAAAGTAGAGAAAAATAAACCCTCATGCACTGTTGGTGGGGATGCAAATTGGTGTAGCCACTATGAAAAACAGTACAGAGGTTCCTAAAAAATTAAAAATAGATTAATAATAATATTAATATAATATATAATAATATTAATATAGATAATATTAATGTTAATATTACCATATGATCCAGTAATTGCACTACTGGGTATTTACCCCCTTCAGTGAAAAAACTAATTTGAAAACATATATACACCCCTATGTTTGTTGCAGCTTTATTTGCAATAGCTAAGATATGGAAGCAACCCAAGTGTCCATCCATTGATAAATGGATAAAAAAATACAGTGTGTACACACACACACACACACACACACACACACACACACACACTGGAATATTACACAGTCATAAAAAAGAATGAGATCTTGCCATTTGCAACAACATGGATTGATTTAGAGGGTATAATGCTAAGTGAAATAGCCTGACCAAAAGAGAAATACCGTAACTTCACTCCTCTGTGAAATTTAAGAAACAAAACAAATGAACAAACAAAGGAAAAAAGAGACAAACAAACTGATGGTTGCCATATGGGAGGTGGATAGGGGAATAGGTGAAATATAAAATAAAAAAAAATTTTTTAATTCAAGAAAAGAAAAAATGATGACCTTAAATAGTACACTAAATTACATAGATTTTATCAGGTAGCCAGTAAAAAACAAAACAAATAAAACAAAACAAAAAGACAAAAAAAAAAAACCACGCTTGAAAGGTGAAGAGAAATAGCATTTGTATTTTGACACCTACTGTGTGCTATGCCCTCTACCAGCATTTGATTCTCACCTTGTTTAATCCACTCAAGAGCTATACCTGGTAGATAATAAAAAATCATCCCCATGTATAACAGATATGACAGTTAAGGCTCGTACTAGTAAACAAATTATGCAAGTAGGCAAGTGACAAAGATGGGACAGGCAGCCAGACCCTATCATTCTGGTCCTGAATACCATCCCTTATTGATTGATGGTTGCCTTAAACTTATTGTATTTTTCAGATAATATTGGTAACAAATAAGAAAACTATGAACTAATCAGGATTTGCTTTGGTTTAGTTGACGATAAGATGATTCGTATTATCATGAATCCACTTAAAAATGCATTAAAATCCATTTGTAGTGCTCTACCATAAAAATAAATTCAGAATTTTGTTTGCATAAGGGGCTTCTGGCCTTTCCTTAGGATTGAGAAAGGGAGACAGTCTCAGGCATGTGGGCTCCTGAATGAAGGTGGATGGAGAACTAAGTACACTAGATGAATACTCCCTAACTCATCAGGGCATTGGGACTCAGTCCCTAAGTGTCCCTGATGGCATCCAGACCCAGGATCCTGAGGTCTTGAGGAGCTAGGAGGGGGGCAGGTAATGAAACTCTTAAAAGAGCCAGGCTCTTACCTTATTCGGAGTATGCAGATCTGGTGTAATCCCAGATGTGAGTGAGTTTGCAGGCTTACAGCTGTCTCATCTGCTGTGCCAGGCAGGGAAGGCCCTTTTTATAGAAGCCCAGGCAGATGGATTTTACAATACCCATATCTATCTATCTTTATGATACTCCTCCCAGCCACATCCCTCGGGAGGGAGCCAGTTCCTGCAGGGAAAGTGGTTGGTGTAATCCTATGTGTGTGTGTGTGTGTGTGTGTGTGTGTGTGTGGGTAACATGCAAGGCATTAGACCTGCTTCCTTCAAACCCTTCCCTTTCCCCAGCAGCCAGGGTAGGAGGACAGCTCACCTTGCAAAGACCCTCCTTGATGGGATGAGGACCCCAGCAGCAATATCTGTGGGAGAGTTATAAACAATAACGAAACTATCTTAGCTGCCAAGCCCTGTGCTGCCCATTTTACTTAAAGCTGTCCCTGAATTGATGATAAATGACATCTGACCTTTTGCTTTGACATAGCACCAGGGAGAACTGTGTGGACCCTGGTGAACTAGAATGTCTGCCTCTCTACATGTCAACTCTCAGTTCCATTGGCTGAGCACACTTTGGAGTGTGGGGCTCAGCATTGTGAGACTTTCTGAATTTCTAAGATGCCTGAAATCCAGATGTGTTGATATGAAATTGGATTGTCATTTAGCTCATATTTTCCCAACATAATAATATGTTCCAGTGATATACAGACCAAAAATCGTAACTGTGGCTGTATTTCATTCAAGATTCACTTGTTTGAGGGGCACCTGGGTGGCTCAGTCTTTAAGCGTCTGCCTTCGGCTCAGGTCCTGATCCCAGGGTCCTGGGATCGAGCCCCGTGTCCGGCTCGCTGCTCAGCGGGAAGCCTTCTTCTCCCTCTCCCACTCCCCCTGCTTGTGTTCCCTCTCTCACTGTCTCTGTCTGTCAAAAAAAAAAAAAATCACTTGTTTGAGAATTCCAAGGTCACAGAGATATGGATATTGACTGGTTCACTCATTTTTTCAGAGTCTCTTCATGAATTCCATTGGAGGTGGCTATTTCTCCAAACTCCAAGCCTTTTGTAAAATTGTTCATTTAGGGACCATCTCCATTAACCTGGCCACCACTGTTTAAAACCCTGACCTCCATAAACAGGCGGATTTGCGGGGTTATTTGGACAAAGGCAAAATAAAGCCGTTTTGTTCCAAAGAAAGATGTAGTTCAAAGTGACAGCCTAAAAAGTGCGAAATTCATATGGATCATAGGGGGCAATCAGATTCTTTCTGGAGGAATACTGTAAGTCAGAACACAAAGCCAATTTAGAAGGAAACACATGGACTCCAGGATCTTTTCTGAGAATTGTCTCTGAGCTTTGGCAGGGAACATGGACCTTCTCCCATTGGCTTCTCATGGACCTTCCTTCAGCCTTCCCGTGATCCCATCCCAGATTCTGTCTTGGTCTTTATATTCCAAACAATTGGCAAATATGAGACCAGGCTGTGTAACTTGCCCTATTGGCTCAGCCTGTCTGTACACACACACACACACACACACACACACACACACACACACACACCGTCCAATCAATCAGACCACACCAAACCACTGGGCCAATATTTCCCGAATACTTGGTGCACTTGCTCGCTCCCTTCCTACTTTGATCCTGCTGTTCCCCTTATTTGGAATGCCCTTCCAGTCCTAGTGTGCCAGGCACACACCTGCTCATCCTTTAAGATGCCGCTCATATGTCATCTCCTCCCTATTGGTTTCATTGCCTATGCTCCCCACCCTTTCATGGGTGTTCATGGAGAGAAATAGACCATCACTCCCAGTTAGTGTATATGTGCCAGCTTTGTGCTGAGGCTGTGTTATTATTTCACATCTCAGTATACTGAGAAAATGATGCACTTGTACTTCGGTGCCCTGGGGAAACTGGAGAGGTTTGGAGCCCTAGCAAGGCTGTCTACAGCAGGTTCCCACTGCCTCCCCATGCTTCCAGGCCCAACGGGAAACCAGCCATCAGCAGACTGACTCCGTAAAGATTCATCTCCCTTTTTTCTGCAAGAACCCCAGGAGAAATGTGAGGCCACCCTGGATTCTCATGGTACAAATATGAACATGAGGCTTAGGTGGTCTAAGTCCCTCAGCAAACACCCTGAGCTCTGGATGGCAGAGCCTGAACTGGTGGTGGGTCTGTTGTTGGTTAACCTCCCAGCAGAGTATTCTGGATGTTGCCTTATGGTTCTGAGACCTGAATCTGTCTCAGTTCTACATTGTGAGGAGAAGACGCAGCCCTGCTGTTCTGTGTACCTCCATGTCCCCATTATCCACAGCAGTTCCTGGCATAGTGTAGGTTTTTTAATAAGAATTGTTGAAGTAATGAGTTGAAAAATTCAACTTCAACTGGCTTAAAAGCACTTATTGGCTCCTTTGACTGGGCAGTAGGAGTAAAGTTGGTTCATATACACATAGATTCAAAGGTTTAAAAGTCTCTTCTCTGTCTCTATTTCCCCCTGAATCTCTGACTCTGTCTGTCTCACATTCCCTCTTTCTCTCTCTGTCTTCTGTGAACTCTCTGCTGTTTAGTTTCATTCTCAG
>NC_138370.1:168007002-168038559 GCF_054177405.1 Leptonychotes weddellii | reverse complement strand
CTGAGAATGAAACTAAACAGCAGAGAGTTCACAGAAGACAGAGAGAGAAAGAGGGAATGTGAGACAGACAGAGTCAGAGATTCAGGGGGAAATAGAGACAGAGAAGAGACTTTTAAACCTTTGAATCTATGTGTATATGAACCAACTTTACTCCTACTGCCCAGTCAAAGGAGCCAATAAGTGCTTTTAAGTTAGTTGAAGTTGAATTTTTCAACTCATTACTTCAACAATTCTTATTAAAAAACCTACACTATGCCAGGAACTGCTGTGGATAATGGGGACATGGAGGTACACAGAACAGCAGGGCTGCGTCTTCTCCTCACAATGTAGAATTGAGACAGATTCAGGTCTCAGAACCATAAGGCAACATCCAGAATACTCTGCTGGGAGGTTAACCAACAACAGACCCACCACCAGTTCAGGCTCTGCCATGCAGAATTCAGTTTTGCCAAGGGACTTGGCCTACCTGAGCCTCAGCTCCATGTCTGTACCATAAGGATCCAGTATGAACTTTCCTCTTGGGGTTTGTGTGGGAAAAAGTCAATGTGCCTTTACATACTTCTCCAGGAGGCAGTGATCTGCTTCATCCTGGGAGCATGGGGAGGCAGTGGGAACCTGCTGTAGACAGCCTTGCTGGGGCTCTAAAACTCTCCAGCTTCCCCAGGGCACCGTAGTACAAGTACATCATTTACTCAGTATATAGAGATATGAAATAATAACACGGCCTCAGCACAAAGCTGGCACATATACACTAACTGGGAGTGATGGTCTATTTTTCTACATGAACATCCATTTAAGGGTAGGGGGCATAGACAAGGATGAAGGGAACAATGACACCGACAAGAAGGAGATGACATTTGAATTGGATTTTGAAAGATAAGCAGCTGTGTGCCTTGCAAAGTAGGACTGGAAGGGCATTCCAAGTAAGGGGAACAGAAGGATCAAAGGCAGGAAGGGAGCAAGCAAGTGCACCAAATATTCAGGAAATGTTGGGGGAGTGGTTTATGGTGGCTATATTGGTGTGTGTGTGCACATGTGTGTGTGTGTATGTGTGTGTCTGCAAATGAGTTTTGAGTGTAGACCGAGCCAACAGGGAAAGACCTATACAGCCTAGTCTAATCCTGTGCCACCTGTGGGAACACAAAGACCAAGATAGAACTTGGAAGGGGATCACAAGAAGGCTGAAAGTCCATGGGAAGCCTGTGGGGGAGAAGTTCCATGATCTCTGCCAAAGCTTAGAGACACTTCTCAGAAAAGATCCTGGAGTCCATGTATTTCCTTCTAAATTTACTTTGTGTTCGGACCTACAGTCTTCCTCCAGAAAGAATCTGGCTGCCTCCTAGAATCAAGATGAATTTCTCATTTTTTTCAGGAGATCACCTTAATTTCTTTTCTCCCTGTGGAACAAGGCAGCTTCATCTTGCCTACATCCAAATAATCCTTAAAATACCACATTGTGAGTGTCTGTTTATGGAGGTGAGGGCTTCAAAGGGGGTGGTGGTCAGAACAATAGAGATGTGGCCTAAGTGAACAATTTTACAAGAGGCCTGGAGTTTAGAGAAATAGCCACCCCCTAAGGAATTCATGCAAAGACCCTTTGAAACACTGAGTGAACCAGTCAACATCCATATCTCTGTGACCTTGGAATTCTCAAACAGGCAAATCTTGAATGGAATCCAATCACAGTTATGACTTTTGGTCTGTATATTTTTGGCAAAGACATTGTTTTTAAAAATTTGAGTTAGATGCCAACCCAATTTCATATATACACATCTTGAATTTCGGGCATTCCTTAAGTGTTCAGAAAATCTGACAATACTTAGAACAAGTGGGTGTACCCACTTGTTCTCCATTGGAGCTGCTGTCAGTCTTCAGAGAGGCAGTAATTCTCTACTTTCTGCAACCTCCACCACTTTCTACTGTCCTGTCCTAGCACCAAATGTAACCTGTCATTTATTGTCACACTTGTGCTATTGTATTCCTTGTAGCCGAGTTAAAAAGAACATGAACAATTCCTTGAGTGTATTAAACAAGGTGACAATCAAACAGTGGTTGAGGGCAAAGCACATAGTAGGTGTCAAATAGAAGTGTTATCTCTTCCCCTTTCAAGCTTTTTTTTTTATCATCCACCTGATAAAATCCATACAGTTTAGGGTAGCATTTAAGGCCATCCTATTTATGCAATGATTTATTTTTAAAAGCATTGGTTGAGGGCTTTCTACATGCCCAGCACTGTGACACAACAGGGCTCCAGAAATCAATTAGGTATCATCCTATCTTTCCCAACTTCCTAGTCTAAATGCTGTGGTAGGAATTCATCACAACCGTTCTGGTTCACTTTGCCCAGTCAAGTTGAATGACCTCCCCTCCTTCATGCCTTTCCTTAGGCTCTTACTGTACCCCAAATGCCCCCTCACAAGCCCATCTATGTCAGAATGTCCAGACCCCATACATGTTGAGCCTTGGATCAAACATCACCTTTCATGTCATTTTCCATGTCCTTTTTCATTGTGTAATCATCTGACTCCATGTAGAACTGGGTTAGAAATCCAGCACAAGGAACCAGAGGAAACTTTGGCAATTATACCTAACACCTCAATATCCAGATGAACTGAGACCAGAGGGGAGAGTGACTTGGCCAAAACCAAGTTGGTGACAGAACTGGGGCAAACTCATGGTCAGTGCTATTTAAATTCCCCCAAAGAGTTGCTTCTTAGTTTTTAATATGTGAGAATTTCTTATTCACCTCAGTTAATTCAACATCTAGTCTAGTGCATGTCATACAGCAGGTAATGCTTGTTTAATGAGTGAATGAAGGAGTGAGTGAGGGAGGAATGAGAATTAATTTGGCTAAGAGAATGGTGAAAGAGGTTTTGACATTCAAGACTTAAGTCAAGGAGAAATGTGAATAGATGGGCTGGTCTAGTAATTCCAGGAGCCAGAAGGATTCTTGATCTCACTCATTTTTTTTTATTTTTATTTTTTAATTTAAATTCAATTAATTAACATATAATGTATTATTAGTTTCAGAGGTAGAGGTCAGTGATTCATCAGTCTTACATAATACCCAGTGCTCATTACATCACGTGCCCTTCTTAATGTCCATCACCCTTGATCTCACTCCTAAGCAGCGAGGCATGTGTCAGAGTAGAGGAAAGGTCATTCTGTGGCCCTGCATTGCTGAACTATTGCCCAGCACTAACTCACCTGCTCTTGTCAAACAGGTTCCCACCAAGCTGAAGCCATGGGAATCCACAGCCTCACCCTGCTCTCCTTCCTCCTTCTGGCTACTCAGGTATTCTTGCTGGAGGGAAAACAGGAATTTTGGAAAGGGCAAAGCAGCTTAGCAAGCAAAGATCAATGGGTCCCTCTGGGCAAGCCAGGGAAGCTGGCAACACAAGCACATGGTCCTCGGCATGATTGTCACCCCAGCCGAGACCACAAGTCATTTGACTGTGTTGTAGCATGAAGAGAACGTTGTCATGAAGACTGTGTGCCCCCAATTGGACCACAAGTTTTCCTGTGTCCCTGCTGGTAATCCAGCTTCCTGCATGGAGTGTTTTAAATCTGAGATGATGTACTGGACAAATTGTTCATTCCTTGAGTCACCAGAATAACGTCTATGAGGACTCCAATCATGTCCTGAGGTCCAGCCTGTACAGCTGTAAAAGTTTCCAAAATCCAATCTCAAATTGGTGTAATTCACTCCAATCAACAATCCCAGCTATGACAATGTGGAACTCAACCCCTGGTGGCCTATCATAGTCAAAGGGGCACCCCCAACAAGCTCTAAAAATGTGAAACATTACTTTCCCAACCAGCAAATGTAGACTACTCCACCCTTCCCTAAAAAGGTGATCCAAGTACTAGGGACCACCCCCACAGTGCCCATTGTAACTGAAGAAACCACCTCCACAGAGCAGTTGGTTGTGGAAGAGACAACCACTACACAGAAGACCACGATCACAGAGACCACCACAGAGAGGTTATCACCACCAAATTCAAGTGTAAGGATAATCCAAATATCCTTACAAAGGATAATTATAAGGATAAATCATCAAAATGATGATGTCCTCCTCCTCATCATCAATACTTAACATTTATCTCTCACTTGCCATGTGCCAGGCACTGTGCTAAGCTTTTTCCATGGAGTCTGCATGCATTCATTCATTCACTCATTCATTCAACATGTAATTTATTGAGCACTGACTCTGCCAGACTCTGTTTTAGGTGCTGGAGATACAGCAGTCCACAGCAGATGAGCATATGGATGCTCTGCCCCCATGGAATTACCAGTGGGGAAAGTGATGATAAACTCCCAAATATACAAATGATAGAGAGAAAAAGTAAAGGATAGAGGGGTAAAAGTGATGGAGGGTAGCCAATATTAGATAAGATGACAGGGGAGGTATCTCTCTGGAGGCAAATTTGAGCCTACCATGAATAAAGTGAGGAGTCAACCTGGATCTTTTTCTAGGGTAAAGATGTTCCAAACAGAGGGAATAGTGAGTACAGAGGCCCAGAAAAGCTGAGCAACTTGCCAGGGTCCCAAAACATGAAGTGGCAGAGCCTGTAAGTGAGAAACCCAGGTCTGGAGTCTCCCCAGCCCTTTCTGTGTCTGAAGCTCATGATTTTCTTCACTTGGTGGGAGAAGAGTAAAACTTGTGGTTTTAAAGATTTTTATTTATTTATTTACTTGAGAGAGAGAACGAGATAGAGAGAGAGAGCATGAGAGGGGGGAGGGTCAGAGGGAGAAGCAAACTCCCTGCTGAGCAGGGAGCCCAATGTGGGACTCGATCCCGGGACTCCAGGATCATGACCTGAGCCGAAGGCAGTCGCTTAACCAACTGAGCCACCCAGGCGCCCAAAACTTGTGGTTTTAGATGCAGACCAAGCCATAAAGTAAAAAGGATGCCTCAGTCCCTTCTATTTGTATTTCCCCTTTCCCTTCCCTACAAAGAGAAAGTTTCATAAGCTAAAGCTTCCCTTTATGCTCAACCTTCTGTCGTAGTCACATCCTGAAAGGTTCTTTTAAAAACACAGTGCAAAAAATAGATAAAAAGAAACCACAATACAAACACTGCATTAGCTTGTATCCAACTTGGCACTGCATATTTTTTCTTTGAGGACTTTCTGAATATGAGGTGGAGGAGCCAGTGTGTGTGTGTGTGTGTGTGTGTCCCTTAAAGAATGATTCCCCTTGGGCGCCTGGGTGGCTCAGTTGGTTAAGCGACTGCCTTTGGCTCAGGTCATGATCCTGGAGTCCCTGGATCGAGTCCCGCATCGGGCTCCCTGCTCGGCAGGGAGTCTGCTTCTCCCTCTGACCCTCCCCCCTCTCATGTGCTCTCTCTCATTCTCTCTCTCTCAAATAAATAAATAAAAATCTTAAAAAAAAAAAAAGAATGATTCCCCTTGATAACAAGAGATGGGAGGCTTTCAGGTAGGTAAGAGGTACTGAAGGATGGCATATCTGCATCTCCTAAAACTGCTCAGTGTTGGAAATCTCTTTCCTTCCTTAGGAAACCACATTTCAGCACTGGCTCTGTACAGGAACCCACAACCACAGCAGTGCCAACATATCTCACTGGACATTCATCTATCCACCTTCTTCCCCAGCCTCCCTGTTAAATTGGTTTTAGTCAAACAACCAATGGAGGCCTGTCATCTAGCTCTTGGTGGCTGCAGTCAACCTTGGCACATCTTGGCTTATAGAGTGTCTTTCTAATCCTGGCCTCTGTCATCACACAGAGTCATCCCCTGCGTGTTTATGTCCAAATTTCCCTCTTCTTAGGAGGACACTAATCACTGGACTGGAGTCTATCATCTAGTATGACCTACATCTGCAAAGTCCCTATCTCCAGGTAAGGTTACATTCACAACTTCCAGGTATACATGAAGTTTGGGGGAACATTATTCAACCCACGACAGTCACCCAATAACAATAGCAAATAACTAAAAAAAGAAAGACATGAACTTGAAGGAGAGCAACCCTAAAGACTCAAAATGTAATCAGCAAAGTTGGAAAGGACAGAAAATAAAATTTTATCAGGCATGTGCAAAATAGTGACTCGCTTCCCCCTTAATTTTGTGTTTATGAATACATTAGGAATCCACCTCTTCTGTACTTAAATTGTCTCTCCATTTAGCCAAGTGATGCCTGTATTATAAAATGAACTTACCTGTGAGAACTTTTTAGAACTACTTGATGCCTGGGTCCCCACCCAGAGATTCTGAGGAATTCATAGAGATGCACACTTTTAAATTTCTCCAGGTGATTCTAATGTACAGCAAAGGTTGAGAAACATTGCTCTGTATTAATTAAATCAGAATCTCTGGAGTGTACCCCAGGCAGTGGTATTTTGATTTAATTTCTAGGTAATTTTCACATGAAATCTGTTAAGAAATACTAATACAGCCTGCATACGTGTTTTAACCTCTTTATATATATTTATCTATGATCTACTATGATGTATCAGACTAGGTCTAACCTCCTAGGAGCTCAGTGTTGGTGAAGAAACCAAGACAACATGTTTGATGAATGTCTAGAGACACAAAAGTCTGGGGGCAGGGGTGAGGAACAGGGGAGGTTTACTGCCATTGAGTTTCTAAAAAATATACACCAAGCATCTACTATGACACACTTATCAATTCTGTTTCTTAAAAAGGCTCTGTCCCTTTCACTTGTCCCTTAAAATAATCCTCACCACAGGAGGTCAACAATTCTATTCCTAATTATAAGTTATGGTCCTGTAGCTTAGAGGGTTGTGAGTTGTCCAACATCTAACAGATTGTAAGGTTTTACACTGGAAGAGGAATTAGATCTGTTCAATTCTATAGCTTATAGCTTTTAATACATAAATATCACCATCTAGCACAAGTTTGGGCACAGACTGCTTTATACCCAACGTCAAACTCACTAGAGCAATTCTCAAGAAAAAGTACAAAGAAAGACCACCATATAGCTATTTGGTATTTTTTTAATGATGAAATGCAATTCAAATCAGTGTTACTCAAAGTATGGCCTGGGGAGCAGAAGCATCTGCATCACTTGGGCAGCTTTAGAAATGTTAATTATCAGGTCCCAACCCAGACATACTGAATCAGAGTCTCTGAAGATGAGACACACAAATGTGTATTTTAACAGCTTTCCAGATGAGTCTGAAGTACAGTCAAGTTGACCAAGCAATATTTCAAATCACCCTAAAGGGAAAGGTCTTGATCTATTAAAAAAATAATATTTATCCAAGAGCTGTGGCTCAGCTGATCAAAAACTACAGATTGTTGGCAGAGAAATCTGTGCATATATAATTATTATACAAGAAAAGGGAGAAAGTGGGGGCAATCTGGACAGTGTTTTCATGGAAGAGTTTTACAGGGCTAACCACCAGCCTCAAAACCCACCCTCAGTTTGAAATGTCTGTCTCCATTCCCATTTTCCCATATAGGTGTTCCTGCACCACCTCATGCCTTCCCTGAACTACTGCTATGTTCCCCCAGGTCAAGGCAGTTGTTCTATTACTTCTCTGTCCTCCCTAAATAAGCATTTATTTCATAACTCTATCCCCCAACAAGATCTCAAACACTTGTACACAAGGTTCGTATCTTAAATTTCTTTTATTCCCCACCATGAGGGGCAGTATGTATTGATGCTGGATTCAGAACCTCATTTTAAATAAAGTTCTCCTATAAGAAACCAACACAAAGTCCTGAGTCTTATTTCCTCCTCAGAAAAATGGAGAGGGGATTGCACCCACCTCTTTGGGTAGATGTGATGGTCGACATGATGTTGAGCACAGGGTAAGGTTTAACAAATAGGAGCCAGTATCACTTGCCTATAGTAGGCTTTCAATAAATAACAGATCAAGGTTCTCTGATACAGTGAACTCCTTATTACTGGAAGATTCATAGGTTGGCTGATCCATTCATGACATATTATGAAGAAGTATCTTCATTCAGTTCAAAAAGGAAAGGGAAGGGAAAACAGCAGAGTGGGAAGCACCAAGCATCTGCCTCTCCACCCAGTCAACAATTGCACTGAGAGAATCTGTCCAGTCTAAGTATTTTGGCATTCTGGAGGCTACTGAAACTTGCAAATTCTAGGGGATGGCTTGGACAGTAAATTGTGATTGACTGAAGACAATTTCCTCTCTTAGTTGGGCAAGAGCTACCCATCTTCTACCCCAGCCCTGTGGCAGGCACCTCTACACATGTTCATGAGTCAGTCTACATGAAGCTTGTGGGTGTCAGTTGGGAAATAAGGATTCTATCCTCCAAATACATGGATTCATGTTTTGATCACAAATTGCTGCTTCTAATCACAGAGGTGCAAACACAGAGGTGAGCAGCCTTCATTTCACTTCTTCCCCATGGTTGCAAGTCCCTACCTCTCTGGCTTAACAAATTTCCCAGGTGTTTAGAAAACCAGTGCCTTTTTTCTCTCTCTTCATTTTTCTCTTTTTCTCCTTTCCAGAGCCAGACAGTAAAAACTAGAACATTCAAAAGCAACTGCACATGTAAGAGGAAATTACAAAGATATTGACATACCCAGGTAAAGATGCAGATTCAGAAAAGAACCGAGATCTTAGATTTACACCCCAGGCTGATCCATGGCATGAAGACAGTTTACAAAATTCAGATAGAACAACAATAATAAAAACAGCAAGCCCTGAGAAATGAGGAGAATCTAAATTCCAGAGTTACCACATTATTAGATTAAAATATCCAGTTTTCAACACAGCAACAACAACAACAAAAAGGCATATAAAGAAATAGAAATTGTGTCCCATTCAAAGGGGGAAAAAGTTAAGCAACAGAAATTGTGCCTGAGAAAGAGGAAATGACAGACATGCTAGACAAAAACTCAAAACAGCTGTCCTAAAGATGTCCAAAGAACTGAGGTTATGGATAAAGTCAAACAATATATGAATAAAATGGAAACATCAAAAAAGTGATATAAAACCTAAAAAGAAACTTAAAAAATTCTACAACTTAAATATAACTGAAGTCGATTTTGCTGGAGGGAATCAAGGCAGATTTGAGTAGGTAGAAGACAGAATCAGCAAACTTCAAGATAGGACAATTGAAATTGTTGAGTCTGAAAAACAGAAAGAAAAACAATTTAAGAAAAGTGAACAGTGACTAAGGGACCTGTGGGACCAACAAATGGACAAACATGCATTGTGGGAGTTCTAGAAGAAAAGGAAGAAAAGAGAAAGGGGCAGAGAGATTATTTGAAAAAATAGTGGCTGAAAGCTTCCCAAATTTGATGAATGACATGCATACAAACATCTAATAAGCTCAACAAACTCCAAGTAGGATGAATTCAGAGACCTACACTTAGACACATTATAATCAAATTATCAAAAGACAAAGACAAATCTTGAAAGCAGCAGGAGAGAACTAATTTTTCACATTTGAAAGTTCGCTTTTGAATGTTTACATACAAGGGATCCTCAAAAAGATTATTGACAGATTTCTTATCAGAAACTTTGGAAGCCAAAAGGCAGTAGTCAGATATCTTAAAAATTGTAAAAGAAGAAAACCCTGTCAAGCAAGAATCCTATATTCAGCAAAACTGTCCTTCAAAAGTGAAAGAGAAATTAAGACTTACCCAGATAAACAAAAATTGAAGGACTCCGTTACCACTAGATCAGCCCTGCAAGAAATATAAATGGGAGTCTGCAAGTGGAAATGAAGGACACTAGACAGTAACTCAAGCTATATGAAGAAACAAAGATCCCAGTTAAGGTAAATACTTTAGGAATTATAAGAACTCATTTGAGGGGCGCCTGGGTGGCTCAGATGGTTAAGCATCTGCCTTCAGCTCGGGTCATGATCTCAGTGTCCTGGGATCGAGTCCCACGTCGGGCTCCCTGCTCAGTGGGGAGCCTGCTTTTCCCTCTCCCTCTGCCTGCCGCTCCCCCTGCTTGTGCTCTCTCTCTCTCTCTGACAAATAGATAAATAAAATCTTTAAAAAAAAAAAGAACTCATTTGATTATAACAAAATTGTAAGTTCACTTTCAGTTTTCTACATGATTTAAAAGACTAATAAGTTTAAACAAAAGCAATTACTCATCTAAAACCTAGATGAACATTTGCAAGTTGTATATCTGATAAGGAAATAATATCTAGAATATAGAGAACTCCTAAACTCACAACAAAAAAGAACAATACAAAAATGTGCAAAGATCTTGAATAGACATTTCTCCAAAGAAGATATACAAATGGCCAATAAACACATGAAAAATGTCCAATATCAGTATCACTAATCAAAACCATGGTGATTTACAACCTTACAACCATTAGGATGGTTATGATTCAAAAAATAAATAAAATGACAATGCTGTGCACTCTTGGTAGGAATGTTAATGGTATAGCCTCTGTGGAAAACAGTATGAGGCATTTCCTCAAAAAACTTAAAATTATAATTACCATATGATCGAACAATTCCTCTTCTAGGTATATACTTAAAATAATTAAAAGTACGATTTTTAAGTTATTTGTACACCTATGTTCACAGCAGCATTATTTATAATAGCTAAAATGTGGGAGCAACTTAAATGTTCATCAACAAATAAATGGATAAACGAAATGTGGTATATATGTGCAATGGAATATTATCCAGCCTTAAAAAGGAAGAGAATTCTGACCTATGCTACAACATAAATAAACCATGAGGACATTGTACTAGGAAAAATAAGCCAGTGATGAATAGGCAAATACTGTATGTTTCCACATACATAATGTACCTGGAGTAGTCAAAATCCTATAGACAGAAAGTAGAATGGTGGTTTCCAGGGGCTAGAGAGAGGTGGAAGTTATTGTTCAATGGACATAGGGTTTCAGTTTTGCAAGGTGAAGAGTTCAGGAGATGGAGGTGGTGATGGTTGTACAAAAATGTGAATGTACTTAATACTACTGAACTGTTACTTAAAAATGGTTAAGATGGTAAATTTTATATTATGTGTATTTTACCACAACTTTTTTAAAAAAATAAATTTTGTTTACAACTGTAAAGGAAAAGGAATTACACTGGAGTAACTAGATATATATATACGAGGGAAAAAAAATTACCTCACTCCATACATAAACATTAACTGAAAATGAATTACATACCTAAATGTAAATGATGTTCCCTCCCAGGTATTAGGTATGTGCTTTCCCTTCATAATTACATAATCTGTTTGTCTTATCTAGCAACTACTACATCTCCCTTTGCCAACCAGTTATTCACTCACAACCAGGCTTTTCATCCAGATGGGTCAGAACCATAGGGGCAAAGCACCGTAATAGAAGTTGTGATATTCAGTGCTATCACCTATTGCTTCTCAAGTGAACCAATGTAAGAGTACTCTAAGCTTTACAAATTCTATCTACTGATCATAATTCTCATGCTGTGTAATGCTTTATATCCAGTTATCAAAACTAGGTAGTGTAGAAGCAACACCCTCTCCATGCTGTCACCAATGATGCTACGTGATGATGAAAAGAGTCATGCTTCCCACATCATGGTGTTGGTGGGAAAAAGAAAAAAAGAGCAGTAGTTGGGTTATTAGGGTGGAATCATGGATGTGAAGAGCCAGTCTTCCCATACCCCTACCTCTTCTGCCCTAATCCTTTCCAAGCAACAGCTTCAAGGGGGATGTTCCTTCTGAGCATCACCTGCATTAACGCTCACACTGTCTGGCTCTATGAGTAGTCTGAAATAATGATAACATGGTTTATCCCGCAGTCCTTTCCAGTCAGTTCTTTTAAACTTTATTCCATCTCTTGATGATGCCACCAGCCTCATTATGAGAAAGAACATGAAATGTCCGTTGAATGTCATATTCATAAGCTCATTGTCAGAGCCTCTTTGTTATGAATGACATGACATCATGTCACCACAAGTGATCCACATACCTAAAATATATGGCACAGCTTAATCTTAAGTGCTATTCTGGTGTGGCCACAATGGGCCAAATGCACTGGAATGGCAACTCCTTATAGGGTTGTTAAAAACCAAGAGATGCCAGAAGTAGCCACATGATGACAGTAGAGGACAAGTGTGTTCAATCTGCTAGACATGAACGGACCCAACCAGAGCCCTAGAGGTCCTTGTTCACCTTCAGACAGCATGCACAGTCCTGATAAGCTGTTTCAGAATTCTTGGCATACAGATGGAGGCCCATCTTTACAGTCAGCCCATTGAGTTACTGGCAGGATTAGTATCCACAGCCCAATTATGGGTGGAGGTACTAATGCTGCCACCTGGGCAATGAAGGCTGGGTCAGCAATATTGCTGCAGTCAGTCCCATCCCATCTTGTACTTTCCCACGGGCACCCACATGGGGTACAGAAAATGTTATGCAAGCTTGCAGCAGCAGCTTTCCAGAGCACTTAATTCCAGAGGGGTGTCTAATATATCTGTCATTGTCAACTACTAACAGGGTGGCTAGTCAGAGCCTAAGAACGTGGGATGAAAGGTTTTCCTGGCAACAGCAGCACCATTGTTCCCTAGCAACGTGCTCTAGCAATGGGGGACTTTTACTTTGCACTCGCAGTTGGACTTCTCTCCCTAATACCAACTCATATAAAGATACACCTCAACTACATTTGGGCTTTATTCCTTTTATCTCCCCTTGCCTGACACGCCAATGTGATTAATCTGTCATTGGCTTGGAGTATGTGATTTCTTTACTGGCTTATTAAAAGACATTATCCAGGTTCTTATTGGCAAATGGAATTCCTGCACAACTGAATCTGAGTTAAACTATTGGCAAAGACCATCCCAGTCTCTTGGTGTTAGTTTGCCTCTCAAGACAAAACAAGGGCCAGAAACTTATTTCAATTTTAATTAATTATTCCATGAGTACTATGAAAATGGGGCATTTAGGTAAGGCTACAGGTAAAGCAAGGAGTATCTGTTTTTCCTTTATTTTATATTCAGTTACTTTTTAAGATTACAGGGAACACAATGCTTAAATTCTGTGGAATCTCCAGCTATAGCTGTAATTGAACCCCAGTGTTGATTAAGTCTGTGGAGTTTTGTTAATTGGTGCATTTTAGCCAATGCTAAATTTAACTTAGAAACTATGTTGTAGAGGTACCAAAGCCAACCAGCTCCTTTAAAAAATCTTTTTTGTTATTAAGACCCTCCCCCTTCCCCCACCAAATATGTGGTGTTTTCTCTAACACCTCTTCTCCAACTCCGACATGAATTAGGTATCCTATAGTTCAATTCAATTCTGACACTCCCTGGAGATTACTCATATTCCGTAAGTTAAGGGCTCAGTCCCACAAGACCACCACCACTTCAGATGCCAGCCGCAAAAGGGGTACCGAGGCTGCCTACATGTCTGCTGGGCTGACTACAAATTCTGGGGTTCCCATGACACCCCTCAGTTTTGAGAATTTGCTAGAATGAGTCACAGAACTCAGGAAATTGCTTTACTTACTATTACCAGTTCATTAGAAAGATATAACTCAGGAAGAGCCAAATGGAAGAGATGCATTGAGCAAGGTGGGGAGAGGGCGTGGTGTGGAGCTTCAGAAGCGGAGAACAAAGGCAAAATACATGAAGATAAAATTGAATTTCCTTATAACTTGCAGCCCATTGACAAATACTTGAGAGGGGCAGAGTGTGACATTCCTCCAGGAACTCCCAACTATCTTAATGTTAATGCTTTGCTAGAGGCAAAAAGCAACCTTAGCTTGACAATAGCCAGGCCTCCAGGATCCTGTAAGTCTTCTTTAACATATGAAAATCCTTTTGGAAACTTCCTTTATCTCTACGGCACCCCTCCAACTTAATAGTATATAACCAATCACTCTTCACCATCCCAGTGTAGGTCTTAATGCCCAAGGGTCTTGTCCTCATACTTCTAACAAAACCACTTTTTTTTGCACCAAAACGTCTCAATAATTCTTTCCTGACCATTCGCTCTTGAACCCCACATCAAATCACATCACTTCGATGCCCTCGAGGGTACACCATTTTCCCAGCACCTCCATGGTTCAACCTGGAAGCTCTCCAAACCCCATCGTTTAGAGGTTGTTATGGACGGTTCATTAACATAGGCAGGATTGGTTACATCATTTGTATTTGCTGACTAACTCAGTTTCTAGCCCCTCTCTCCTCCCAGGAGCTGGGGGATTGGAGCTGAAAATTGCAACCCTCTAATCACATGGTTTGGTCTTTCTGGTGACCAGCCCCCATCCTGAGCTATCTAGGAACCCTCTGCCACCAGTCATCTCATTAGCATATAAAAGACACTGTTATCACTTCAGAGACTTCAAGGGTTTCAGGAAATGTGTACCAGGAACCAGGGACAAAGACCAAATATTTATTTTTCATTATATATTTTTATTATATAAATTCTATTGGCATATATATTTTATTTCATATATAGTTATTATCCATATAATTTTTATGTAAATTTTTAACATAAATTTTGGATTTCTAATTGGATCAAATTATGGAACTTTGTTTTAATTTCATTATATACATACATATATACATATACATATATATACACACATATACATGTATACACATATACATATGTGTATGTATGTATATGGGGCTGGTCAAAATATATGTATATATATTTTGATGTTTTGCTTTGAGAGGCAAACTAGCACCAAGAGACTGGGATTGTCTTTGCCAATAGTTTAACTCAGATTCAGTTGTGCAGGAATTCCATTTGCCAATAAGCATACTGGATAACGTCTTTTAATAAGCCAGTAAAGAAATCACATACTCCAAGCCAATGACAGATTAATCACATTGGCGTGTCAGGCAAGGGGAGATGAAAAGAATAAAGTCCAAATGTAGTTGAGGTGTACCTTTATATGAGTTGGTATTAGGGAGAGAAGTCCAACTGCGAGTGCAAAGTAAAAGTCCCCCATTGCTAGAGCACGTTGCTAGGGAACAATGGTGCTGGTGTTGACAGGCAAGAGGGTCTTCTTGGAGCCAGGCTATTGCAAGGCTTTTGCTACTGCAGGTAGCGTGGCCTTTACTGTGGCAGGACCTACTGGCCCCAAGGTCTTTGGAGAGCTCTTTCAGATCAGCAAAGTGTTCCCGGATGGAACACTCTCAGATTGTCCTTGCAAACTCTTAGTATTTAGACAAAATGCCGCCTAGCCACAATTGCTACTTCATGTTTTTCTTGCTAAGCCCTCAGTGGAGCCCTTCACCAGCTCAGCTACTGAGTTCTTATCAAGGACAATGGGTGAGATGATGACATCCTGTCACAGCTTATTTTACTCTTACAGCAAAATGACTTTACTCTTACCTTAAAAACAATTTCATTTTTGTCACAAACAAGTGGATTTGAAGTTATGTCAAACTGATATAAAACAGCACCCATAGGGGCCTCTGGGTGGCTGAGTCAGCTGAACGTTTGACTCCTGGTTTCGGCTCAGGTCATGATCTTCAGGTTGTGGAATCCAGCCCCGAGTCAGGCTCCTTGCTCAGAGGGGAGTCTGCTAGAGATTCTCTCTCTCCCTATCCTTCTGCCTCTCCCTACCCTCCTGCACACCCTCTCTCTTTCTTTCTCTAGAATAAATAAATAAATCTTAAAAACAAAAAACAAAAAGAAAACAGCACCTATAAGCTGGTTTGATAGAATGGGACCCAATGACCCCCCGTTAAAATAGTTAATATGATCCAATGTAAGTTAAAACAGGGCCTTCAAGGATTAAAACTTATTATATAAAACCTAATCAATGAGCAGATGATCATCCCCACTTCCCCATTTGACAGCCCAATTTTTCCTGCTCTTAAATCTGGAAAAAATATAGGGTGTCTCATGGTGGATTACCACAATATTAATGCTGTATTCCCATCTACCAGGATCTTCATACCCAACATCTAATATTATTTACATTACTGACTCTAATAATTTTGCTCTTATAGATTTGCCTAACACGATGTGCTCAGTGCCCCCTTCAAAGATTCTCAGTTTGCCTTTACTTCCAAAGGGACACATGTACCTTTTTCAGACTGTCTATGAGGTGCCCCAACTGCTTTGTCACCACACAATCTTGGCAGACAGGATCTTTAAAAAAAAAGAGAGAGAGAGAGAGAGAGATTCATTTATTTATTCAAGAGAGAGAGAGATTGAGAGAGAGAGAGCACATGCACATGCACATGAGTGAGGAGAGGGGCAGACAGAGAAAATCTCCAAGCAGACTCCCCACTGAGCATGGAGTCCAAGGTGGGCTCAATCCCAGGAACCTGAGATCACGACCCTGAGATCATGACCAAGAGTCAGATGCTCAACCTACTGAGCTACCCAGGTGCTCCATGGCAGACAGGATCTTAACTGCAACTACCTTTCACCAGGAACTCAGGTTCGACATTACATTGATGACATCCTTCTCCAAGGACAGTCATTCGACATACTCACTACAGACATACAACTCCAACATCCTTTAGTCCTTTTTGGATTCTGGTAACAACATAGCCTTCATTTACAAATTTTACTTCCAAATTGAAATCAATAGGCACTTCCATTAGTGTCCTCAGAGACTCCTCACTGTTGAGGTTTGGGCTACCTCTTAGGCTTCCCGGAGTCCCTGAACCACTTTTGAAAGACATAAGTTGGCCAAGGGCTCTTATACAAGAAACTGCCCCTTTCAGTCTCATGTTATATATCATTAAAACAACGAATGACTGGCTGCCTACTAAGGTCTTCTGGAAATAGAGGCTCTTACAGACCCTGAGCTTGTAACCCTCCAAATCCAGCTGCCCATTATGGTTTGGGTCATGGAAACAGTACCCCACAAGCTACACATAGCTGCTAAGTCCCCCTTAAGACAGGATGGAGTTAAACCTGAGTCCCCTGGTATATTCCACATGAAGGAGGGGGTGACTTCCCCTGTTCTCACTTTCTCACCAGATGCCTTTGTGATGGAGGAGGTGGCCCCTCCCACAGACTCCTTGGCTACCTGAGAAGCCCCTGGAGATTAACTGAGTGAACAGCAATGAATATTCATAGGCTATGCACAAGGTACCACTGACCATTAGCTGTGAGCTCAGTGGAATGTTATTGCTTTCTATCCCTTAGCCAGGATGTCCTTGATAAAGGACTGAACCAAACAAACAACACATTTAGTCAAACTTCATCTTAGCACTGGAGGCCTTGGCCAATAAGTGGCCCCATTTTCATATTTGTTATAAACAGTTGGTCCATTGCCTAAAAATTGTCCCTTTCAGAGTAAAGAAGTCTGCGAAACTCTTTTCTCACAGATACCCAAAATATCAATCAAAAGCATGCTTCTATGTATACGAAGGCCACAACACAAAATCATGCCAGGACATTCTGCATCCCCTTCAGCGTTACAGGCATTACAAATAGTAACCAAGACACATATTTCATTTCTCAGAATACACAATGCTGGGCTCCTGGAAGAGTTATTCAATAGAACTGTTACGTCCTTGATAGTTCCTAGATAACCAGTGTAATTGAGAGACACTTCTTAAAACAACCGGTTTTAATATTCCAGTCCAGCAAATAAACCTCTAAAAGAGCTTCTATTTTGGGGTGGCTGGGTGGCTCAGTTGTTAAACGTCTGCCTTCAGCTCAGGTCATGATCCCAGGGTCCTGGGATCAAGCCCCACATCAGGTTCCCTACTCAGTGGGAAGCCTGCTTCTCCCTCTCCCACTCCCCCCTGCTTGTGTTCCCTCTCTCCCTATGTCTCTCTCTGTCAAATAAATAAATAAAATCTTTAAAAAATAAAAAATTTAAAAAAAAAGAACTTCTATTTTGTCCCAGGCCTTAATCTATTTTAATAGATTTTCTATCTTGCCCCATCCCTTTAGGTTTGGAGACTAGAGTGAGGGCACATATTCTTCTGAAACCCATAAATCATACTTTGTCCCAAAGTCAGGTGGCTGCTCATGTGACATACAACCAGTTGGAACCTATACTTCTACCAAAAGCAAAACTGGTTAGTACAGCTGCATACCTTCTATAGACTGTTGTCTTATTACTCCGCGTTTCCCTTGTTTTATAATCTAGATGTCCCAACACCCCCCAAATAAGCCATTTTTTCAACCAAACATGGCACATGCTTAGACCCTCATCAGTTCAAGTGGATTCCCACTTGGAAAGGATCCCCCTGTCCCACATCCCAGACAATATCACCTGGCCCAGGAGCTCATCCCTGGAAATGACATTGCCCCAGTTGACATCATCTTACCAAAGACCTGACCTTGGACTCCAATCGAACCACTGTGCCAGAGACAACTTCATTTCAATCTGAAATCTCTGCCCCAGCAATCCCCATGAACTGTCTATCCTAAGGTACAAATTGGACACAGGACACTTTTTGCTTTTCTTCTTTTGATATTAGGAACCCTATTGTGTTTCTGAGCTTATGTGTTTAGCTCATGAGTCTGGTATACTCTTTGTTCTCTGCCAAAAGAAACCACCCCCCCACACACACTCCCATGTCTAAAGGGAAATTTGATAGAGGTTACTAATATTTGGGCCATTCAAGAAATTAATGAAGAGTTTTGCTTTCCCCAGGAGACACCTGCCTCATATCAGTCAACCACCATGACCCACTAGGTAGAGGACCACCCACTCTTCAATGCCTTCTCCTACTATCCGCCACCAGCTTAGCACCACTGCCTCTGTCTTGGTCTCCAATCATGACCACCACACAAGTCCTTCCCCTTAGTTACACACAATCCCACTAATCTTTACATGTACTCTTTACTAACTTATCAGTTCACATCCTCTGACAACATAACTACTGGACCTGCCACCTTGACCCAAAAATGCACCAAGATATTATTGTCAAACTCACACTTTTAATAGCTTCCAACTCCACCAAGGTATTGTTACAGACCTCCCAAAACTTCAGATCTATTTTTTGGGATTATGCCATATAATAGAAAACCTATTTATGGCCTGGCCTACAAGGACTCCATATACCTCTACTTGTGTTCCTCCATACTACTTCCATAATAAAATGTTTTCTTTCCTTTTTGGGGCAACTTATGTCCTACTCCCTGAAAGTCTCCATGATCATCACACTAAGATTTCCTTAATAATGATGTCAAAATATCAGAGGACAGATTGAATTAATTATGTTCTTAGTAGTCTGTATTTTATGATGTTTTAATATCTTAGAGGGCCTTACAAACTTGAAGAGAGACTGCCCCTCCCAGGGCTAATTAATTTCTAATATAGTAACTGGGAAATACCTCTCATGTGCAAATTAATCAGCTCCTTTATCCAAAGCAAGGTGGACTCTCACATAGCAAACTACTATTCCTACTACTATTCCTAGCCTAAATCCACCCAAGGCAAAGCACCAGACAGATAGGGACACCTGTAGGCACTAATGCCCACTGAAATTATTCAAACTGGCCAATTCAAAACTGTTTATGTTGCCCTGCCTCACCTTTCCCCTGGAAACCACAGTAAGGGCTCTGACTCAAGCTTTCCCCTTCCTCTTGACTCTGCTTCCTGACCAAACCAGATACTTCCCTATGTGGCCATGCACGGCATGGCATGCCCTCTTGTCCTGGGAAATATAAGTTATAAATTCTTCTTTCAATGGCATTAGCCTCTCCTACAGTCACTTAATCAACCCCATAAATTAAAATCCCAAAGATACATTTTGAGACACTCGTCATACACAACCCTTACCTTCCATGAGTTACAAGAAACCTCTAATAAATTCCCAGTTTTGTTTCTGTTGTTTTCAGTTTTCTTCCTATTATTACAATCAGAATAATCTGATAAATGCAAAATTCAATTGGATCTCACAAATATGTACTAAATGCTTTCTAAGCTTCATGTTCGAGCTCTGGGCTAGAGACGTCACTACCCAAGATGATGATAGTGACAAATACATGAATGAACCACAGCAAGGTGACAAATCAACTGTAATAATGGTGAAGTCTGTAAAAAATTTAAGATAACCAAGATTAAAAAAATAATGAAATCTGTCAAGGGCAGAGGGACTGGGAGAATTTGCCAGGTAGATAAGGGTAGAATGGAATTTTAAGCAAAGATAACAGTTTGGCAAAGGTAATGTGTCCTGAAACAGCATGACATGTAGGGAGAAGAGTGGCTAGTAAGATATAGCTGGAGCCCAAGAACATGTGTGTATAGTGTAGTGGGTATTGACCTTGAAGCTGGCTGGGATCAAGAAGGGAAAGATCACATATGTCAGACTTAGAAATTTGGACCTCATTCTGTAAGCCGATTAAAAAAAATCAGAGGCTTGAGGCTAAGAAGTGACAAGATGTCACCACTAAAGCAATCATCAAGTAGTGAGCCATAGACTAAGCTGGCAGTCTTGAGAGTAGGAGCCAAATCACATTCATCTTGCATTCCCTACCATGACTAATACTGCACTTTGCATAGAGTGGTTACTGAGTAATGATTGAATAAATACTGTTCTTGTTCCTCCCCCTGTTGAGTGTCTCTTAACCAGTCTCAGACTCTTAAGAAATTCTCTCTGCCTCTGGCTAGGTTAGATTTCCCCACCCAGATCTCCCCAGCTTTCCCTCCCCTATAGCAATTACTCCTATATTGTCGCGATTAATATCCTTGTCTTTCCCCCCTATTGCCTGACATCATTTTGATGAAGAGGACCATGTATGTCATTCCTAACTGCATTCCAGCCAATGACAGAGAAAGCCTGGGACATTAGGGGCTTCATGAGTGCTCTTTGGGTGAATAGAAGAATGAGTGAATGACAGAATGAGTGAATGATTGAGTGGCAGAATGAAGGACATCTGGTTAGAGGTCAGCCCTGTTCTTCCTAGAGTCAAACAGTGTCAGCATGTGAGAGTGTTTTGTTTTCTGGGCATGGGTGCCGTTTGCCCCAGGTGCTTCACAGGCCTTTCCAGAGCTGTTTTCTGATGCCTTTAATCTCAATATCTTCACCTTTTCACGTGATAGAGCAGCAATTCATTTGCCCACATGCATGGTGACTCACAGCGGTAACACAGAGAAAGGGCAGCTTGTCTTCTCCTTTTGCCAGCTTTCCAGGATGGCAACTGGCATTCTTTGTAAAAAACATAGGTTAGAGACTGAAAATTCAAAAGAAAGAATCTCTAGGATCTTCTTCTGCCCCAAGATACTGAGGTGGCAAGAGTGCAAACATGTTCATACCCATAGGTGATGTATGTATGTGTATGTGTCTATAGGTGCGCAGCCGTCTGTGTATTTTGGAAATTTTATCCAAAAGGATCAGACTTCTTTGTAAGATGTTTAAGATGTTTTAGAGTGATTTTCTTTTTTAAAAAAAAGGTATGAAGAACACAAAGAAGATCAATGAATTTCCTTGTATGAAAAATTGTTATAAAACACTAAAAAAAATTTTAAAGAACATATAAAACATTCAAACAGCTTTATTACCCAAGGGAAAAGTTCCTATTATTATTAGGTTGATCTATTAAAAACTGCTGATACTCTGCCATTTTTACTTAACACAAACAGCGATTTCTTTTGGTTTAATTTAATACAAAACCACGAGTTAGTTTTAAGATGGATTCAGAATAAGAACCAAGTTTTGCACATGGCTCCAAACAAAATGGGTCCAATATTATGGGGTGTGACATAGGGCATTCCATTAAGATAACTAAACTTTAATAGATTTTCAATTTGCATTCATACTGAATGTATCCCATCAACTCTTTCCTGTCTCTTATTTTTCTAAAGTAAAATTTTAGCAGTATGCATCATCTGATTTGCTGAATGGGAATTCTGAAATCGTATGACTAATGAGCATTTTAAATTTGGAATGCCAGTACTGTTCAGTAGGTTTAAGATGAATGGTTTTGTCACCTAATTAGATTTCAGCTGATGTTTAGCCAATTTCCTCCTTTTCTGACAACGAATAAGTTTTCAAAGCACATGATTTGACCCAACAAATTAATATCACTTTGATGTAGCAACTCAGCATTTTGTCTGAACGTGAGGTTACTGTTGAGGAAAGGACTAGTTTTCTACCAATTTTGGCCAAGTATTACTGCATGGTTAAGCCTCAGCTCAGAACAAAATCTCACCCAGTGATAGAACAGTGACTGTACCTGCAGGTGCCAGCCCCCGAGATCAAGGAACAATATTGTAGTAACAAACACATAAGAGTAAAAAATAAAATCAGCTTTTCAACTTGCAATCAACTGCCACCGACCAGGTTGCATAAGACATGCACTGTCTTAACCGGTAGGTGCTCACCAATTCTGTTTAGACTTTATGTAACCCCCAATGGAAACCTGACATCCATCATTTAAATCTTTGATGAAGAGAAGAATGACATAACCTCAATCTGGTCATGAGAAAAACACCAGGCAAACTCCAAAAGGGAGACAGTCTCAAAACACCTGCCCAGTCCTCCTGAAAACTCTCAAGGTCATCAGAAACAAGGAACATCTGGGAAACATCACAGGCGAGAGGCACTTAGTGGAAGAGTCATGGGTACTAAATGTCATGTGGAATCTTGGCTGGGATCATCCATTAGGAGATGAAAACTTATGTTTGCATCCAAATCTCCACATGAAAGTTTATAACAGCTTTATTCATAATTGCCAAAACATATGGAAGAAACTGGTATATTCTTTAGTAAGTGAATGGATAAACTGTGCTACATCCAGAAAATGGAGTATTATTCTGTGCTAAAAAGAAATGAGCTATCAAGCCATGAAAAGACATGGTGGAAACTTAAAATCATATTACTGAGTGAAAGAAGCCAATCTGAGAAGAATAAATTCTGTATGATTCCAACTACATGAAATTCATGAAAGGCAAAACTATGAAGACAATAAAAAGATTGGGGATTACCAGAGATTGGGTGGAGGGGGGATAAATACATGGCACACAGAGGATATTTAGGGCAGTGAAACTACTCTGTATGATGCTATAATTGTGGAACTATGTCATTATACATTTGTCAAAATACATAGACTGTACACCAACAGTGAACTATTATGGAAACTGTGGAGTTTGGGTAATTATAATGTGTCAAGAAAAGTTCATCAACTATAATGATTGTACCACTGCAATGGAGGATGTTGACTGTGAGTAGCTGTGTCAGAGAGAGACAGGGTATATATATGGTAATTCTCTGGGAATTTTGCTGGGAACCAAAAACTACTCTTCAAAATAAAGTCTATTAATGATTACATAAAGAACATTAGGTAAAAAGTATGGAGGGCTGAACAAAGTATGGAATTTAACTAGTAATAATATATCCATGTTGGTTCAATAGTTTTATAACTGTAGCACTATAATGGAAAAGATGCGAGGTACAGAGACCTGGGTGGGATGTGGGGCAAGAGAACCAACTTCACAATTATCTTGTAAGGCTAATAATATTCTTACATTTGAAAATACATAAATTTAGAATGAGAAGAGAAAGAAAGAGTTTACAATTTATCAAAGTTTGGGCACATTAATTTCTTTTTAATAAGAATATTGGAAGTGGCCTCCACTTAATTCTTCTCCAGTGGTGTGTCAAGCATCTGCTCAGCCCATCTGAGGCTCGGGTCTACGTCTGTACCATGAGGATCCAGTATGAACTTTCCTCTTGGGGTTTGTGTGGGAAAAAGTCAATGCACCTTTACATACTTCTCCAGGAGGCAGTGATCTGCTTCATCCTGGGAGCATGGGGAGACAGTTGGAACCTGCTCTGGACAGTCTTGCTAGGGCTCCAAACCTCTCCAGTTTCCCCAGGGCACCGAAGTACAAGTGCATCATTTTCTCAGTATACTGAGATGTGAAATAATAACACAGCCTCAGCACAAAGCTGGCACATATACACTAACTGGGAGTGATGGTCTATTTCTCTCCATGAACACCCATGAAAGGGTGGGGAACATAGGCAATGATGAGGGGACCAATGACACCAACAGGGAGGAGATGACATATGAGCTGAATCTTGAAGGATGAGCAGGTGTGTGCCTGGCAAACTCAGACTAGAAGAACACTCCAAGTAAGGATAACAGCAGGATCAAAGACAGGAAGGGAGCAAGCAAGCGCATGAAGTATTCAGGAAATGTTGAGCAAGTGATTTAGTGTGGCCTGATTGGAGGGTGTGTGTGTGTGTGTGTGTGTGTGTGTGTGTGTCTGGAGATGAGTCCAGAATGACAGGCTGAGCCAACAGGGAATGAACTACACAGCCTGGTCTAATTTTGTGTCTCCTGCTTGGAATAGAACAATCAAGGCAGAAGTTGGGATGGGATCACAGGAAGACTGAAGGTCCACGCAAAGCCAGTGGCGGAAGTTCCACGTTCCCTGGCAAAATTTATATATATATATTTTTAATGTTTTATTTATTTATTCATGAGAGAAAGAGAGAGAGAGAGAGGCAGAGGCAGAGAGAGAAGCAGGCTCCCCGCCTAACAGGGAGCCCGATGTGGGACTCGATCCCAGGACTCTGGGATCATGACCTGAGCCAAAGACAGACGCTTAACCATCTGAGCCACTCAGGTGCCCTCCCTAGCAAAATTTAGAGACAATTCTCAGAAAAGATCCTGAAGTTCATGTTTCCTTATAAATACGTTTTGTGTTTTGACTTACAGTCTTCTTCCAGAAAGAACCTGTCTGCCTCTTGAGGATCAAGATGAATTTCTCATTTTGCAGGAGACTGCTGTGGTCTATAGCTCCCTGGGAAACAAAGCAGTTTTATTTTGCCTATGTCCAAATAATTCCCCAAAATATCACATTGCGAGTGTGTGTTTATGGAGGTCATGGCTCAATAAGGTGTTCAGGACAAAGGGGATGGATCTTGGGGTGATCCTATTTTACAAGGAGCTTCGAGTTTGGGGAAAATAGCCACCTCCAATTGAATTCATGAAGAAATTCTTTGAACCACGGAGTGAACCAGTTGATATCCATATCTCTGTGACCTTGAAATTCCCAAACAGGTGGATCTTGAATGGAAACCCACCATAGTTATGACTTTTGGTATCTTTATTGTGGGCAAGGACAGTATTTTTAGAAAATGTCTATTAGATGCCAACCCAATTTCATATCCACACATCTGGATGTTAATCTATTTCTTAAAAGTACGTGAAGTCTCCACTTTTATTTCTACTAATGTAGATGTGAAAAAAATTCATGAGGTCTGAAAATACTGACCCCCATGCCAACATGTTCTCAGTCATTCAATGCTGGGTGTTGACACTTAGATATCAGGACTACCCAGTTTACCACAATCCCCACCATTCCTATTGTCCCTGTCCCAAAGATAAGGGTCAGTTGGAATTTACTATCACTCTGGTGCTATTGTTTCCTTATACCTGAGTTAAAAAGAAAGCAAACGATTTCTTGTGCCCAAATATCATGAAAAGTGAGGTGACAAAATGTAGCAAAGTCCACATCTTTGTGAAATGAGTCTCGTTCAATATGCTAGTTGTGAAAAACAAGCACGTCCGTTTTTAATGAATACAACTTGAAACCCCATTATGAGCCAAATCCGTTCTGCTTCATTTTATGTGAATAGCTTAGCTCCATAAAATATTTAGTATGAGCCCAAAATAAAGTAGTGCTATTGTCAGCAATCTGTAGATGAACAAATGGAGGTTCAGAGAGGTTAATTGGTTGTGGAAGGTCACACAGCTAAAAGAAAGCCATTTCCAAGATTCCATGTAGGTCATTCTAGTGTAAGAATCTGCCTATAGAAGGCTGACCAGAGGGAAATCCTTGTGTGTGACCTGAAGGTGAATATTTTCAGCAGAAATCCCCTAGACCAGGAATTCACTCTTTACCAGCCTTTCAGAGCCTATGGATTCCTCTGTCCACATAGTAACTTCAGGTGCCTCTGTGAAAACAGACTCGGAAACCAAGATGGCTTCCCCAGCTTCAGTCAATCATTCACAAACATTTCTTTAGAGAGACAGTAGGAATGATCAGACAGTGCATGTGGGTAGTCCCAGTGTTCAACTCTGGACGCCTCCTCCTCCCAGCTCTGTGACTTTGGACAAGCCCTGAATATAATAAGCTCCAATTTCCATCTGTAAAATGATAGGAACCCTAGCTACCATGTCGTGGGGTGAGTGTGTTGGGAATTCAGGGAGAGCTTTAGGTAAAATAGGCAGCCACAGGGCTTGGCAGCTATGATAGTTTTGTTATTGTTTATAACCCCACAGATATTCCTGCTGGGGTCCTCATCCCATCAAGGAGGGTCTTTGCAAGGCTGAGCTGTCCTCTTATCCTGGCCACTGGGGGAAAGAGAAGGACTTGAAGGAAACAAGTATAATGCCCTGCCTATACCTCCTCCCACAGGGTTACACCAACTACTTTCCATCCAGGAACTGGCTCCCTCCCAAGGGGTATGACTGGGAGGAGTGTGATAAAGATAGACAGGTGTGTGTGTTGTAAAATCCATCTGCCAGGGCTTCAATAAAAAGGGCCTTCCCTGCCTGGCACAGCAGATGAGACAGCTGTAAGCCTGCAAGCTCACTCTCACATCTGGGATTACACTGGATCTGCATACTCAGAACAAGGTAAGAGTCTGGCTCTTCTAAGAGTTCCATTCCCCACCTTTCTTCTCACTCCCCTAAGGACTTCAGGATCCTATCAGGGACACGTGGGGGCTGAGTCTCAGTGCCCTGATGAACAAGTGGGTCTTCACATGGTGTATCTAGGCCCCCGTCCACCCTTCACTGAGGAGCCCACTGTGACTGTCTGTCTCCCTTTCTCAATTCTGAGGAGAGGCCACAAGCCCAGAGTGGAAATAAGATCTGGACCATTTTCGGGGCGCCTGGGTGGCTCAGTCGGTTGAGCGACTGCCTTCGGCTCACGTCATGATCCTGGAGTCCCGCATCGGGCTCCCTGCTGGGCGGGGAGTCTGCTTCTCCCTCTGACCCTCCTCCCTCTCATGCTCTCTGTCTCAAATAAATAAATAAATAAATAAATCTTAAAAAAAAAAAAAAGATCTGGACCATTTTCTGGGCCTGCCTCTTATACAAGCAAAATCTATATTTCTTTTAAAATGGAATACTGACAGAATCATCTTATCATGAACTATACCAAATAAAACCCTGAGTAGTTCATAACTTTCTTATTTGTTGTCAGTATTTTCCAAAGGACAGAGCAAAGTTGAAATGCAAGAGATGAGCACAGTTGGTGGTATAAAAGACCAAAGAGATAAGTTCTGGCTCCTTTCCCAGCTTTGTTCACTTTGCATAGTCAAATGGTATGACCTCCCCTCCTTCATGCCTTTCCTTAAGCTCTTACTGCACTCCAAATGGCCCCCTCACAAACCCATCTATCTCAAAGTGTCCAAATCCCACACGTGTTGAACGTTGGGTCAAACATCACCTTTCATGTCATTTGCCATGTCCTTTCTCATTATGTGGTCACCTGAGTCCATGTGGCACTGGATTAGAAATCCAGCACATGGAGCTGGAGGAGACTTTGTCAATTATCACACCTAACATCTCGATATCCAGGGGCACTGAGGGGAGAGTGACTTGGCCAAGATCAAGTTGGGGACAGAATTGGGACAGACTCCTTGTCAATGCTATTTAAATTCCCCCCAAAGTTTTTTCTAATCTTTTTAAGATGTGACCTACTCATTCACATTGATATATCCAACATCTAGTCTAGTGCATGGTATATAGTAGGTGTTCCATAAATGCTTGTTTAATTAGTAAATGAAGGAGTGAGTGAGTGAGCAAATGCAGGAGTAAAGGAGTAGTGAATGAGGGATGAGAGCTTATTTGGCTCAGAGAGTGGTGAAGGAATGGAGAAAGAGTAGGAGGTTTTTAACATTCAGCACTCAAGTCAAGGAGAAATGTGAATAGATGGGCTGCTGGTCTAGTAATTCCAGGAGCCAGAAGGATTCTTGATCTGATCTCACTTCTAAGCAAGGAGGCATATGTCAGTGTAGAGGGAGGGTCATCCTGCAGCCCTGTATTGCTGAACTATTGCCCAGCACTGACTCACCTGCTCTTGTCAAACAGGTTTCCACCAAGCTGAAGCCATGAGGATCCATAGCCTCACCCTGCTCTCCTTCCTTTTTCTGGCTATTGCGGTGTCATTGGTGAAGGGCAAAAAGGAAGTAAAGAATAGACATGTCAGCAAAGGCACCAGAGATAAATTGCATACTCTGGGAGACACCCAGATTGAACCACCCAAACACCTGGCCAAAGGCAAGTTTGTCACCCAAGACCATGCCAACTGCAGATGGGTGGTGACTGAGCAAGAAGAGGGCATCACCCTGAAGGTTGAGTGCACCCGACAGGACAACAAGTTTTCCTGTGTCTTTACTGGCAATCCAACTTCCTGCCTAGAGTCAAACAAAAAGAATGTCTATTGGAAACAAATTGGTCGGAACCTGCGCTCTCAGAAGGTCATCTGTGGGGACCCCAAAACTGTCCTGAAAACCAAGGTGTGCAGAAAGAAGTTTCCAGAATCCAATTTCGAGCTGGTGAACTCCACTCTGATTCAGAACAAGAAACCCAGCCAGGAGTTAACAGAGCCCTCTCCCAGGGAGCAGAGCAAAGTCAGTAAGGCCTCCCTCATGGAACCTAAAAAGGTCAAAGAGTTATCCCCTAAGGAGCAGATAAAGGTCAAAGAGAGTATCCCTTCTGGCTCAATGGAGACTCAGACCATAGCCACCCAGGATCCCAACTGTGTGGAGGACCCAGACTTAATAAATCAGACAAAGATGGCCCTGGACTACTGTGGGGAATCCTGGGGCTCTATCTGCAAATTCTTCATCGCCATGGTCCAGAGCAATTCATGCTAATGAGTCAAAAGAGAACAGAGTCCCTTAGGAGGTGCTATGTCAAAGCCCTTCAGTATGCTGTAAAGCTCTCTAAGTAAAATGAACATTTGTGCTATGAGAGTGCAGTGGAATATTTAAACAGATTTTATAACTTTTGTTTTTGTGTTTTGGAATTTGCTTTATATTCATTTCCTTAAATTTTATTTTCAGAGGTTGTTTACCTCAGTATATGTTTCCATGACCCATGAAGTTATGTGTATATGAGCAGTGAGGACCATTCTTTGAGCTGAATGAGCCAGAGCGATGATTCCAGTGCAATGTACTTTCTGCTGAATTAACAAAGTTAATAAAGCTCTGGGTATTTTTCAGAAATATGTTCAACCATTTTTGTTTCTTTATGTTTACTTTCATTTAACTCATAAACAGTCCCCAAATATCAGTGTAAAAAATATCTAAGTAATGACCCATCCTAAGTCATCCCC
Source organism: Leptonychotes weddellii (assembly GCF_054177405.1). Lineage (NCBI taxonomy): Eukaryota > Metazoa > Chordata > Mammalia > Carnivora > Phocidae > Leptonychotes > Leptonychotes weddellii. The sequence continues at coordinate 168,009,390 of NC_138370.1, read as the reverse complement.
AAATGTAACCCATTCCAGAATCCCTATCTTTATCCTTTCATCCATTGGTCTGTGGTGTTTGATGCTTACTACACTGTAATAATTAGGATCCCTGATTTCAAGTGGGATAAATAAGGCATGGTGTGATTAAAAACACAAATCACGGTCTCACAGATGGTAAGAGGGGAGGAAGATTTGAACCCAGAAGGTCTGTAAAGCCAAGTCCACAAGCCAGAGGAACATCTTCCATTGACTCAGGTCGGAGCTGGGCATCACTTCTTGCTATAGGGGAGACCCCTGATTTTGAGGGGTTCATTTCTGGCCTTGGGGAGAGGGGCTTGGTTAAGTATAGTGTTCTGTGATGAAAACCCCATGGAAACAGGAAAAGCCAGTCTGGAAAACCAGAGAGAGGAGGTGGAAGCTGCTGGAAGAATTCTGGTTGAACTTCATGGAGGAGGTATTACTGGAGATGGATTTTGGAAAGAGTATCCTTAGGTAGGAAATGGGACATAATGAAGACACTTTGGGCAGATGACAACATATGTGAATGCAAAGAGATGTGAAAATCTGAGAAGCTGGGAGAGGCCAGGTGGCTGGAATTTGATGGGATATAGGGATGATGCTACTGTTAGTCATTTATGTATTAGTAAGAAGGATCTGAAAGTGCTTTTATTCAAGAGTTGGGAGAGAGGAAGTCGTGCCCTTGATGCTTTGTCACAATTTCACTAAGAGCAAAAAGTGAAGAGCAAAAGATGATTAAAAAAAGACAAAAAAACAAAAACAAAAAAACAAAACACTGTAGAGTCTCTGTCAGGTGCAAGGAGGAATGGCAGGTGGGGTGGAAGAGTAGCCATTTACACTCACCAAATTACCAGGACCTACACTGAGGATTGTCAGTGGCCAATCCAGAGTGTGTCATTATTCACATAATCAACATTAACATTTATCTCCCAATTGCCATGTGCCAGGCACTGTGCTAAGCTCTTTCCTCTGCATGCATTCATTCATTCACTCATTCATTCAACATATAATGTATTAAGCACTGATTCTGCCAGAATCTGTTCTAGGTGCTGGAGATACAGAAGTCCACAGCAGATGAGATACAGATGCTCTGCTCCCATGGAACTACCAGTAGGGAAAGTGATGAATTAATCACAAACGTACAAGAGATAGAGAGGGAAAGTAAAGAAGAAGAAAGGGATAACAGTGATGAAGGGTAACCAGTCTTGGATCAGATGGTCAGGAGAGGCTTCTCTCTGGAGATGACTTTTGAGTCTCGATGTGTATGAAGTAAGGAATCAAGCCTGGTAACTCTGTGGAGTAAGGATGTTCCAAGCAAAGGGTGCAAATGCCCTGAAATGAGTTTGTTGCCTACTCTGAGCTCCCACTATATGTCAGACATTGTTCTAGGGCTAGAAAATGGCAGCAAACAAAAAGAAAAAAATCCCTCTTCTCATGGTGTTTATATTCCAATGACTGGCTCATGCTTGGCATGCTCAGGAACATCAAAGTTTGCAGAACCATTGTAGGACAGGGCCCAGGACCTAATTTGTGAAACTTACCCCCATTTGCAAGAGAACTAAACCAACATTTCAGTCCATCCCAAGCTTCTCCTAGCCACCCCATGTGAGGGACATTTTCCCTTAAAGTCTACACAGATTGTGAGCCCTCTGGATCTCCTCTACTCATACATCTCAGTTCCATGTAGTCTTGAGACAGGAAAAGACTGTTGAACACTTCCAGGGGTCATTAAATAATAACCCTGGTCTAGCCTGACTGACATAAACATTGAAGAACTGACCAAACTAGATTTGAAGACTTTTTAAGGTCATTTCCAGTTCATGAGGTGGAGGTTTTTCTAGTTCACTCATGGTGTTTGGCCACTGGCAGAACTGGGAGGAGGTTTGTTTCCAACATGGCAGAGTTTCCTAGACTTGGGCTAGAGGTTTGCTTCTGCTGCTTCACACACAACATCTCTGTGCCAATTATTTAACTCCTCTGAACTCCAATGAGCTCACCTCAACAATGGGGACAGTGACACCCACCTTGAAGGGCTGCTGTAAGACTCACATTGGTCGGGCGCCTGGGTGGCTCAGTTGGTTAAGCGACAGCCTTCGGCTCAGGTCATGATCCTGGAGGCCCGGGATCGAGTCCCACATCGGGCTCCCTGCTCAGCAAGGGGTCTGCTTCTCCCTCTGCCCTCTTCCCTCTCGTGCTCTCTGTCTCTCATTCTCTCTCTCTCAAATAAATAAATAAAATCTTAAAAAAAAAAAAAAAGACTCACATTGGTCAATAAATCTAGGGCACCTAGTGCCTCACTGCTTGCACAGAAGGTGTTCAACACAAGAGACAAAAGTCCACAGCACACGACCATTGTGGAGGGAGTTCAGAATTTCCCTATGTAAACTT
>NC_138370.1:167981644-168006902 GCF_054177405.1 Leptonychotes weddellii | reverse complement strand
TCTTATATAATCCCCTCAACAAACCTGTCTGGTAGGTATTATCATCCTTGTTTTCTAGATGAGGAAACTGAAGCCCAGAAAAGCTGAGCAACTTTCCAGGGTCACCAAGCATGAAGTGGCAGAGCCTGTAAGTGAGAAACCCAGGGTCTGGAGGTCCTCCAGCCCTTTCTGTGTCTGAAGCTCATGATTTTCTTCATTTGATGGAAAAAGAGTAAAATTTGTGGTTTTAGACATGGACCAAGTCATAAGGTGGACAGGATGCTTCAGTCTCTTCCATATATACATCCCCTTTCAGGTCCTACAAAAAAAAAGCTCCAGAAGTTAAAGCTTTTGTTCATGCTTAGCCTTCCTTCATAGTCACATTCCAATGAATGATTGTCTATAAAACTACCTCTCATAACACCTTGGAATGTGACAGTAAAAACCAAATTTAAGAACACAACACCGATTTTACATTAGCTTCCATCCAACTTGGCATTCCATATTTTCTCTCTGGAAACTTACTGAATATGAAGTGAAGGGACCAGCTTGTGTGTGTGTTTGTGTGTGTATGTGTTTGTGTGTGTATGTGTACTTATGCTTAAGATATCGTTCCCCTTGATAGCAAGAGGCAGGAAGATTTCAGATAGGTAAGAGGTGTTTCAGGATGGCATGTCTGCATCCCCTAAAGCAGCTGAGTAATGGGATTGTCTATAAAACTACCTCTCAGAATAAAGAGGGCCTCTTCCCTGCCTGCGGCACTGTCTCTGTGTAGTAACTCACAACCACACCAGTGCCGACTTGAATCTCTGGAATCCAGCCCATCTCACCTGGCCTCCTACCCAACCATTTCTGCCCCCGCCTCCCTCCTGAATTGTTTTTGGCAGAACAAGAAAAGGAGGCCAAAGTGTTTGGAACTGACAAACACAAGGGCAGCCATCCTCTATGGTGTTGGTTCTCATAACACCACACATAGAATACTCACCTTCAAATGTCTCACTCAGAAACACTTCATGAACAATATGCAAGAAAACATTCATTAGGAGCCCTGCTAAATGAGGGATCAGGATGAAAGATGGGAGAAGATTCCAGAAAAAGGCTGTTGTAGAACCTGGTGAGTTCAAAATGGGTTCTCCAAGGGGAGTTTTCATCAGGCAGTTGGATATGTGGGAAATAACACAGCAAAGGTGGTCTCCATCTCATCTATCATGATAGCCCCAGAACTTAGGTCACAGGCCAGCATATAATAGTTCTTGAATAAATATTGGTTGAGTGAATAAAGAGGAGAGAAATCATGGCAAGGGCAAAGATTATGGGCTTCAGAGTAAAAGAAGCTGGGTTTGAGTTTCTAGTTGTTTGATCTGAGACAAGTTATTTTTTTCTTATTCTCAGGTTCTCCATTTATAAATTAGGTCTAAGTATCCATCGAGTAAGAATGACACATGATTTAAAGTCTAAAGTGTGATCCTCACACAATGGATTTTCACTAAGATTTGGTTATAAGTGAATGAATGAATGAATGAATGAAGGAGCCAATTAGTTGAGAGAGAAGACAAGGAGGAAATGTTCTAGATAGGCTACATGGGACTCAAGACACATCATGTCCAAAGGCTTTCCTGTCAAATGGAGTTTGGCTGTTCCTAATCACCTCCCAAAGACCACCTTCTGCCTAACAGCCCTGGAGGCATCCCACACTCATGGACTGGACAGAAGCACTTTCCACAAAATAGGAGGAGGTGAAGACAAAGCTGGTTCTTTAGGGCAACCTTTAAGACTTTCTTAACCTGCCTTCCAGTGACTCACCATGGCACCTCCCCTTCATCTCCCTTACATCCACAACTTGGAGTGCTGCAAGCCACCTGCTGCCTGGGTCATCTCCCTGGGGGGCACTGTTCCATATGCCATGTGCACGCCAATGACTCATACATTTACGTCTTCAGCCAGACCTCTCTCCTGACCTCCAGCCTCACTCAGCATTGCCACTTTCATATCCAAAAGGTGTCTTAAACATCATACACCTGAAACACTCCACTAATCTTTCCCCCAATTATTGCTCCTCCATGTCCTTCCCAACTTAGTTCATGGTAAAGCCATCCTTCCCATTGTTCAGGTCAGAATCGTTGTGTGGTCCTATTTGACTCCTCTCACTGAGCTCATCTAATTCATCTACAATTCCTGCCATCCCCACCTTCAAGAAAATATTCCAAAATATGACATTTTGCCACTTGATCACCGCCAGCCTGGTCCAAGCCCAAGCCTATCCTCCTGGATTATTGCAGTAGTGTCCTAAGTTTCTCCCTGCTGCTGGCCTTGCCTCCTAGAGTCTGTTCTAGCACAGCATCAGAGACATCCCTTCCAAAGTATGAGTAGGGGCATCCTACTTCTCTGCTAAAAGCTGTCCAGTGGCTCCCCATCTCACTCAGAGTAAATGCCAAAAATTGTTGCAGAGCCTTAGAGCACCCTATGTGAGCCAGTCCCTTACTACGTTCTGACATGATTTCCTATAATGTAACCCCTGAGTAGCTTTGCTCTGACCATCCTGGCCTTGCTGTTCTTGGAGCTCACTCTGTATTCTCCTGCCTCAGGCCCTTTGCACTTGCTCTTCCCTCTACCTAGAGAACTCCCTTACTTCTTTCAGATGTCAACTCAAATGTCACCCTGGTCCTCAACTTTGCTTTATTTTCCCCATACCACTTCTCCTCACTTGACATGCACGATATTTACTTGTTTCACTTGCTTATTGGCTTATTGCTGCCTCCCCTTAGAATATAAGCTGAGAGCAGACTTTGCTTTGATCACTGCTGTTTCTCTAGCATGTTGTACAAAGCATGGATCTCAATACATGTTTAATTATTTTTAAAACCAATGTAACCACAAGAGAATCAAAAGACAAGATTTCTTTCTGTCAGACAGCCCTCAGCCTCAATTCCCATTCCAGAAATGTGACTGAGGTTAAATTGCTTGTCTTAGTAAATCTTAACCATCTGAGCCACCCAGGCACCCTAAAATCAATTTTTAAAACAAAGCAGGCACTGACTTTAGAACATGACCACCATGTGCAATGTGACTCAGTAATGGCATTTTTGTACTGCATGCTGTCAGAACTAGCTTCCAATGTCAAGTGACAGTCCCCAGTGAGACCAGCCAGGGTCTCTACCACAGGAGGGTTCCCAGAGTATCTAGGGTGCCTCGAGCCTGAAAACCTTCTGCACCCACTTCTACCAGCATAAGTGCTCTGGAAATGTCTTTCCTGGAACTGGGCATGGGGTTTTCTCTAAGCCAAATACTGGTAACCCCAGGGCAGGCTGGAGTTTGGCAAAAGCAGGAGTCCAAGAACCCAGATGGGCCACCCCAGAATAGACACCACTGTTGTCCAGGAAGCTTGAGGCTGGAACCCTCGGACTCTGGGAACCAGGCAGGGCCAGACACAGAAGCAGGTATGAGGACAAAACAGGACAAAATGACCCTTTATTGGTGCTTCCTGCATGCTAGGGGCAGTGATTCCCAACCTTAGCTGCAAGTTAGAATCACCTGGGGAGCTATAGAAAACTTCACTGCCCAGGCTGCTCTCACACCATGACATCAGAATCACGGGGATGAACAGCTCAGAGATTGTTCAAGCCCCACAGTTGATTGTGATGTGCGGTTAAGGTTGTAATCTGCTCGGCTGGGCACTGTTCCCCACGCTTTCCCTGCATGATCTCATTTCATTTTCGTGACCACCCTATTATCAAGACCGTCCTACAGATAAGGAATCAGGGGTGCAGGGAGGTTCATCATTTGCCAGGATCAGAGTTAGAATGAGGCAGAGCCTGGAATCTCCCCAGGCCGCCTGCCTGCAGAGCCCACACTCCCAGGCATGAATACAGGCATGAAGGCAACAACCACGTGGCAGAAAGAGCAGGAACCTGGGCTTGAAACGCTTCTGCCCTCAGTGCCTAGGGGGCGCTGGGCAAGTCAGTTCATTCCTCTGACTCTTTCAGCTTCTTGTCTGCTGAACAGGGGATGTTATTACCTTTGCAGTGTTGGTGATTTAAGGAAATGGTGTTTATGAAGCTCCTTGTAGTCTTTCTGGGACATAGTTTAGTTCTTGGTTCTTTATCCTTATTATTAGACCACATGTCCCAAAATGGGTCAGCAGGTAGGATGGCAGATATCAAGAAGAGAACATCACTTGAAATGAGGCATCATGTGCTGAAGGGCAGGCAAAGGTAAAACTGAGGCCAATCCCAGGAGGGAGGACCAGTCGTCCAATAGACAGAGGCAGGTAGGAGGGGACGAGGCCAGGAGAGCTGGGCCATGTGAAGGGGCCATGCTGGACAGTGCCTCTCTCTGTCATCCGCATCCTTTCACCCCCACATTCCCCATTACAGGTGTCAGCCACGTGTGGAAGGCAATATGGCCACCCCCATCTCCCTTAGCACCTGCTTTGCTCTTCACACCGTCCCTCCCCCGCCCCCCATCCCCAAACTGCCTATTTTCTCTTAAGCCCTCTGGGCAAAGGTTAACAGATAATTGGCATTGCTAGAAAGAAGCTAAGGTGTGACCCCCTTCAGCTCCTTAACCCGACGCATGCACACCTTCAACGGAGGGTAGTGCTCATTGAAAAGGACCATTAAAAGAAGGAAAAGAGGGGGTGAGGCAGAAAGAATGTGCTAGTCACTTTTGGTAATTCAAAAGTAGTACATAATATGAACAGCAACAAACAAACCAGAAAGTGCAAACAAGTAAGAAAGAAAGAACACAGTCCCATCCATGAAGAGACAACACTGATCATACTTGGGTATGGATCCCTCACATCCTCCCTTAGACACAGGTAAAAATATTTTTAATTGGATTATACTATCTCATGCTTTTATAACTTTTTTTTTACTTAAATCATTACAAACAAAAAATATCTTGAACATCTTTGACAATACACTTGTTTCTGCAACATCTTTTTAAGTTTGAACAGCTTGCAGTATGTGATACATTGAAATTATGGTAAGATCCACCCACTGTTGCAAAATTAGATTGATGCCAATTGTTTATTATAATGAATGCTGTTGAAAACTATCCTTAAAGATAAATCTTTTCTTTTTAATATTTAGGAATTTGTTCTCTTTAGGATAAGTTCCTAGAGAGTAGATTGCAAGGTCTAAGATTTGGCTTTTGAAAGATAACTTTTTATTACTGAAAAATTCAAATATTCTTAAGTAAAGAGATGAGTGTAATGAATGTCTAAGTATCTTTCACCCAGTTTAAACAACTATCAACTTGTGGCCAGTCTCATTTTATCTGTACAGTGTCCCAATTATCCTCCCCCCAGATTGTTTAGAAGTAAATCACAGACATACATCATTTCATTCATAAATATTTCAACACCTATCTCTAAAAGATAGGGCAAGAGCACGCTTGTTTTTAAAGCTCTTGGAACACATTGCCAAACTGCCTGCCAAAAAAATTTTTGCAATAATTTCCATTCCCACCAAGAGGATAAAAACATGTCCATTTCTCCTCATTCTGTCAACTCTGGATATACCAGTTCAGAGACTGGTTAAGGGTGGGTGGGGGTAGGAATCAAACACACAGAACTAAAGCAGATAATTCAATAGAGGGGATTTAGGATGGGGAACCAGTTACAAAGATATTGGAAAAGCTAAAAGGGCAAAGAAGGCATAGTGAACCCAGGAGCCGGGCCACAGAACTGGAGCTGGGACCCTGAGGGAGGAGCCCCTGAGGGGAACTAGAGTCATTGGCTACTAGGAAGGCCACCAGAAACAGAGAGAAGGAACAGGGTCCTGGCTTCTTCCCTCCCTCTACTCCACTACCCAACCCTAACAGAAGCCAGTGGGCAAGGGAGTCTGTGAAATGAGTTTGCTTCGGCCCTTCACTCCCATACCAAGTAACATGGGAGAGGATGGGGATGAGTCTGAGAGCCAGCAGGCCAATGACCAGCACTCTGAGCATTAGCTTTGTTAATTAAAATAAGCTATTTATGGGGGCACCTGGGTGGCTCAGTCAGTTAGGTGTCTGTCTTCAGCTCAGGTCATGATCCCAGGGTCCTGGGATCGAGCCCCACATCAGGCTCCCTGCTCAGTGGGGAGCCTGCTTCTCCCTCTCCCTCTGCCCCTCCCCCCCAACTTGTGCTCACTTTCTCTCTTTCTCTCTCAAATAAATAAACAAATCTTTTAAAAAATAAGCTATTTATGGGCCAAAAAATATCTGCAATCATGAGGGAAGACATGAAATTGACAAGTATAAAGTGTAGACTATAGAGCAAGAAAGATGTGCTATTAGAGAGAATATAAATTGTATAACCCATTTTGAGGGGAATTTGTCAATATTTCTCAAAATTTTAAATCACAGGCCCGTTAGCCTAATAGTTTCCCTTTCAGAGATTTACACCACATGTACTTGCACAAACCAAAGATGTGTGTGTGAGGACGTTTGTTAGAGCAATTGTTTTATAATAGCAAAACACTGGAAACAACCTTCATATTCATGGGCACTGGTTAAAAACATCAGTGAGTTAGTTGGAATGATTTCTTTTTTTTTTTTTAAAGATTTTATTTATTTATTTATTTGACAGAGAGAATGAGAGAGAGAGAGAGCATGAGATGGGGGAGGGTCAGAGGGAGAAGCAGACCCCCCGCCGAGCAGGGAGCCCGATGCGGGACTCGATCCCGGGACTCCAGGATCATGACCTGAGCCGAAGGCAGTCGCTTAACCAACTGAGCCACCCAGGCGCCCTGGAATGATTTCTAAGAGATGCAGCTAGAGAAATAAAGAGTAAAAAAAAAAAGCCTGCATATCATGCTTCCGTGCGTTTATAAATTAATATGTATGTAAAATATTTCTCAAATCGTATACAATTGTTTCTCAAGTCACTAATGATAGCTTTTGCCTTTGGGGAGAGGAAGCAGGTGATTAGAATAGGAGAGAGAGATTTTTTACCCTTTGTACTTTGTACGGAGAGGGAGAAAAAATTTAAAATGTTTTCACTATGCTTTGTATTAATCTAAACCATATGAAATTGCCAACATTCTGTCATTTTTGACCCACAAAACAGCAATTTCATATGGCTTATAGTACTATTCTTTATCAATGAAAGAAGTAATTAACTTCTAAAAGATCAGGAAGAGCTGTGACATTGGAATGTGCATTTGGAGTTGACATTTTCAGCAGGATAAGAAGGTGGCCAGTATTATGTTACCCCACCCACTGTCAGGATGATTCCTTGTCTCCTCAGGAGTTAAGTTAAAAAGCCAGGGTTCATTCCATGGGCTCAATTCTTTCAAAAGAGTACACAAGAATGGTTTCTTGATTCTCAAGACTATATGGATTTTTAAATCTGTTTAAAATGAAGGACAGTTGACAGGTTCCTGGGTGGCTCAGTTGGTTAAGTGGCTGCCTTCGGCTTGGTCATATTCCCAGGGTCCTGGGATTGAACCCGGAGTCAGTCTCCGTGCTCAGTGGGGAACCTGCTTCTCCCTCTCCCTCCGCCCTTCCCCCTCTCCAGGCTCATGTGCGCGCTCTCTCTCTCTCTCTCTTAAAATATTAAAAAGAAATGGACAATTGAGAGGCAAGCTGGAGCTGTGTATGCTCTCCCGTCAGTTCTGCATGCTGCCAAAGGCACAAAACAAACCCAAACTAGGAAGCCAATCATCCCTCTGCTACTGTTTGAGAATATTGGTAGCTATCTGTTCCCAGAGCTTAAGTACAACTTTCTTCTCTTAGATAAAAAGAAACTTAAGCAATCTTGACCGCTTCTGATGAAAAACAATCTGAAGCTCTTCACATTCCAGAGCCTGACAGGGACTTGGAGGGCCTCCCACAGATGACTGAAGTTGTTCTGATTCACCAGGAGCATCTTACAGGGGCGGGTGCTGCAGCTGAGACAGCCAAGCCCCATGGCCGTAACATTAACATCAGGAAAAGCAGGGAAGTTGGTGGAGCATGAAGAGCCTTACACATATTACTTCGTAACATCTCCCTCAGGAAGACACAGTATCTTGTGTCCATTTTATAGGGGAGAAAAGTAAGGCTTCAGTAAGTTCAATAACCTAGAACCTAGATCTCTCTTATGCCAAAACTCTTTCTCCCAGTGGTCACCCAGGACGTGACAAGTGTCGAAGATGTCAGCTGGTGAAGATGATGTCAGCTGGGAGAGATGATGCTGGGCAAGTGTTGTTTGCTGGGCATGGGCTGTTCAGAGATGGGAAAGGGTGGTGGGCAGCACATCTGGTCAGGTCATTTCTTGCTTCAAACTCCTCAGTGGTTCCCCCATGGCCTTCAGAATACAATCCAAATTTAGTGCAACATGCAGGAGTGCTCCAGGCTCCACCTGCCTTGCCAGTCTCCTCACTTCCCACGACCTTCAGCTCTTGCTAGACGCCCTTGTTCAACGGAATCCAACCTCTTTCCCTTTCTAGGGTGCCCTGTGCCCTTGCAAGCCAACTGCCTTTGCCTATTGTGCATGCTTGTTTCTGCCTGGAGCGCCCTTCCCCCACACCGCACCTGTGGCCAACTTAAGAGTCCTTTTCTAATGTTCCCTCCAGCCCTCCACTCCTTTCCCAGCCCCAGCCAAGGAGGGACTCCTTTTCTTGTCTTCTGCTGCCCCTGCTGCTTCCCTCAAGCCTGGCATTCCTCCCTTTCTCTCTCCTTTCTTCTTTCCATCTTTTATTCCTTTTTCTTTCAACACTTTTTCATTGAGCAGCCATTCTATACCAGTTATTAAATTACATTTGGGCAATGAAAGTTGAATAAGAAAAGATCCTTTTCTTCCTAGAGTTTATTGCCAAGAGCAAGAGGCAGACAATGACTCAAAGCACACAGTTACTGAATGTTTCTATGTGTCCAGCACTGCATTATGCATTTAGCATGCATTAATTCACTTAAACAACACTGCAATCCTATGAGGTAGTGACTTCTGTTTTTCAGAGGGGAAAATCGAGGTAGGATCAGGGTTTGAACCCAAGCCATTTGTCATTTAATTCAATGCTCTTCAATGCCAAGATAAAAGAGGAGTTTAATAAGAAGGTGGTAAATACAATGAAAACACACAGAACCCTAAACCCAGCTTGGGACAGACAGAAGCTTTCTAGGATGAGGTGATGCCCTTGGACTTAGAGGATTAACATGGGCAAAGGCATGGTGGTGAGGGAAAGCATGGCTCCACAGAGAACCCCAGGTAGCAGGATGTTGCTGAGGTGCAATGCCTAAGGATGGAACTGGGAAGGTGAAGCACTGGCTGGACTGCAGAAAGCCTCATTTGTCACCAGTGGAATGAGTGCTGCAGGATGCAGGGCTCAAGATGCAGGGCATATTGGTAGCTTGAGGATATTGGTAGCTATCTGTTCCCAGAGCTTAAGTACAATTTTCTTCTCTTAGATAAAAAGAAACTTAAGCAATCTTGACCGCTTCTGATGAAAAGCAATCTGAAGCTCTTCACATTCCAGAGCCTGACAGGGACTTGGAGGGCCTCCCACAGATGACTGAAGTTGTTCTGATTCACCAGGAGCATCTTACAGGGGCGGGTGCTGCAGCTGAGACAGCCAAGCCCCATGGCCGTAACATTGGGAGAAAGAGTTTTGGCATAAGAGAGATCTAGGTTCTAGGTTATTGAACTTACTGAAGCCTTACTTTTCTCCCCTGTAAAGTGGACACAAGATACTGTGTCTTCCTGAGGGAGATGTTATGAAGTAATGTGTGTAAGGCTCTTAGCATGCTCCACCGACGTCCCTGCTTTTCCTGATGTTAAGCCCTTGCTTAAGCAGGCGTAAGATGCAGGGCAACTAAAGAGAGTTTAATGAAGGGACTATTATTACAAGGATATGGGCACGGTTGAGGGAAATCACCAAAGGGTGGTGGAACATCTGGGTTAGCAACTCTGAGCCAAGCAGCCCACTTCCCCTAGGCTAGAAGGAGCAAAAGGAGAGGCTGTTACTAGAACCCAAGAGGAAATGGTGGCTTTGGCTTCAACCCTAGAAACCCCACTCCCCCACCACTGGAGCTGGAGCCTTTGGTGGGAGAACTCTGGCTGGGTCCAGAGGGCAGCAGGAGAATATTCCAGCTTCTTTCTCCTCCTGCCTCCTGACATCCTTCTGGTGCCTCCCAATGGCCAAACCCAAGCAGGGGCCAGAGGGCAAATGAGCCCAGCTGAACCAGTCTATAAGGTCAGTCTCCTAGGTCAGACAAGGGTAGAGAAAGGTGGCAAGTGGATCCAGAAGGGCAAATGGAGACCATCCAGCACTTCTAGGTTAAGGAGTTCATATTTTATCCCATTAGTGATGGGTGCCATTGAAGGGTTTTGGGTAGGGAGGCAACTTGGTCAGATATGGGTTTTCACAAAGCCCTCTATGGCAGTAATTCAGTGGACAGAGACGTAGGCAGTTAGGCATGAGCTAAGGAGACCTGCTGGATGAGGGAAAAGAAAGGCCAAGGTGAGAGATAGAGGGTGAGGAATAAGAGACAGAGATAGAAGGAGATGGAATATATCCAAGTGAGAGATGATAAGGAGCAGGAAAAGGGCATAGGTAGAAAGGAAAGAAGGAGGTTAAGCTTTGATTTTAAAAAGAAAAATACAGAAATTGATGGTTCTTAGTGAAGACAAAAGCCAAGATTCTCTTGGATGACCAATAAGTTTTTTGGGGGACAAGTTGAATTTAAGTTGATATGGGACAGCAAAAGGTAGATATCTAGCAGATTTTTTTTTTTAAAAGATTTTATTTATTTATTTATTTGACAGAGAGAGACACAGCAAGAGAGGGAACGCAAGCAGGGGGAGTGGGAGAGGGAGAAGCAGGCTTCCCGCCGAGCAGGGAGCCTGATGTGGGGCTCGATCCCAGGACTCTGGGATCATGACCTGAGCCGAAGGCAGACGCTTAACAACTGAGCCACCCAGGCACCCCTCTAGCAGATATTCTGATTTGAATTCAAATATTGATTGGTCTCTGTCCAGAGACTTAGATATCAAAGCCATCAGTAGGTAAATTCTACTTTAAAACCATGAGAGTGGATAAAATGTCCCAGGGAGAAGGCATGTCCAGAGAAGAAGGCCAAGTTGTCTGGGAGTATCAGCACTGAGAGGCAGGAGAAGGAGAGCCACTACAAGGGAGACAGACGAAGAGAGAGACCAGAGAAGACAAGGAGAGCCAGGAGAATGAAGCTTCTGAGAGCAGAGGATAGAGGATCAACACTATTAAATACATTAGAAAGAAAAAGATAAGAGCGACTGTGGGTTGGAAGTAAGTCATGGGTGTAATGAACGAAGATGGTGGATGGATTGCCATAGATTGAGGAATGAAGTGAAGATGAAGAGGTGGACACTAGAATGTAGATTCTTCTGCTTACAAGTCTGGATGAGGAGAGAGAAAAGTAGAATGATACTTAGGAGGACCACCAGGTCAGTGGAGTTTTACGGTATGAAATCAGATTTGAAAAAGAGTTGGTAGAGAGGGAGAAGCAGAGAAGAGGGAGAAGCTGATCATACTTCAAAAGAGGGAAGATCACTGATGGAGCCCAGACCTGGAGGGGCCAGGGCCAAGCACCTCGTACATTCCTTGCCTGGTTATTTGTCCAGACCCCCAAACCCCACTGCTAGGCTGAGAGCTCTATATTTGCTGTGTCAGGCACTGTGCCTGGCACATGGTTGTACTCAGTCAATGCTTGCTCAGTGAATGAATGACTGAGCTGATGGCTGGGTGGATATTCACACTATAAGATCAGAGTAGAAGAAAAGATGCTTCTCTCTACAACTCACATGAGGAGGCTAAGGTTCAAACATAAACTCATCCAACAGAACTTCAGACACCTTGAGCAAGATAACGGTCTACAGTGAGGAAATCTTCAAGATTTACTTTACATACACACACCTATAAACAAAACCCCCAACCATATCAAGCTGGATGAAGACCTCTGGTGAGAGTTGTTGGATTAGAATCAGAGAGGCTGGAAACCAACAATCATTGTGTTTAGATGAACTGAACATTTTAATAGCATTGATTTTTACTAGCTCATTTAATTTGGCTTATAAGAGGCTACTCTGTGCTGTTTCGCTTTTTACCTTGGGTGGGGGGAGTCAGTTTCTTTCTCAAGGCATGTCTTTTAGGTTTTTTGTTGAAGTTATCTCCCAGAACAACTAAAAGTCTGGCCACTTGCAAAGAGAGCTAAGGAAGGGGTTCCACTTGATCCAGGTCTCCAAGACCGTGGCCTCCATAGCTCATGCCTCCTACCTGGGAATAGGAATACTTTGGGCCCACAATTGGCTACATCAACCAAGAAAGTCACATGCATGGTGATTGGCTGAGAACATGCTGAAAGACGAAACAAGAAATGTGGTCATTTTGGGAAGAAGGTGAGGGTAAACAGGGGAAAGCAAAGAGCTGGTATTTCTTTTGAGAAGTAACATGAGGGAGCAAAATGCCCTCACTCCTTGGGTCCCAGCTTTATGATCCCCATTGGTATGGGCAAAGCCCCTATGAACTTCATCTATAAAATGGAAATTTATTCAATTAAAATTGTCTCCTGCAGTGGGCCACACACTGAGCTAGGCACTTAGAGAACATCAGTGAACAATAAGAATCCCCCTTGTTCTGGATGTTTTAAGAGGTACATGACAGAGTGTCTATAAAATTACCTGGTGACAATTTATGAAAGGTGCTGAATTAGAGGTAATTGCAATGATTATGGCGCTTCTCATATGTAGAATATAATGACACAAGAATGTGCCAGAGGGGGAGGGTTGACAGAATCATTCACCGTCTTATCAACTGGGCTGTGAGTTCCATGAAACCAGGGATCATGTCTACCTTATTCACCTTTCTGAATTGCTAATGCAGTCCTTGACACATAAATATCAGGTTATTAATAAGAAATCATTCTCACCTGATTATTGCCAATTAAGTTACCAAATATCTCCAAAATTTGTGTTCATCTATAAACACCTCATGACCTAGGGTCCTCTGACAACTAGAGATAATGCAAGGCACTGGATAAAATGCCTGGTTCATAGAGGTGCTCAGGAAAGCCAGCCCATTCCTGGGGGTCACTTCCTATTTGTAGACTCAGCCCAGCTGAATTTACTCACTTGGTGGTCATGGGTGGGAGAGTCTTCAGAGCCCCTCCAGAGACTCCCCACATGTATAAGGGAAGAACTAGGCACAGTGATGTGATGGGAGGTGCCCAGAGACACTCACTCAATAAAAGACAGGGCTGGGGCTGGGTCAAGCTCCAGGAGGGATACAGGAAGCTGAGGCTAGCCAATGCCCTCAAGGTATGTCTGGTATAATTAGGGAGATCAGTTTCTCACCACTGTAACAGTTAAATCCATCTTGGCTGATTAAATGTCAGGTGCTGGAGGGGGGAAAGTGTGAGCAGGAATGCAGGAGGAAGCAGTGTAGAGAAGTGGGGACTTCAGCTGGGCTCTGAGAGGGGTGTGGGAAGGAGTTGGGGGGTTTTATAATCAGAGAGCACACCTTGAGCAAGACCTCAGAGGTGACAGTGGGTGTGGTCAATCCAGGGTTCAAGAGGACAGCCAGACTGGGAAAGAGACAAGGCTAACTGACCTACACCAAGTCCCTACATATGCCTGCCAGGGCTCCCCACCCTAGCTTAGTTCACCCCTCCCATAAACTTACAAGACAGACTGTTGTTGTTGCCAACTGGGACTCCTTGGTAAACACCAAAGTTGGTATTTGAACCAGGTCAGTCCAACAACAAAGCTTCTGTGCCTTTCACTCTACCCACATGTCTTCCTGGAGGGTCCAGGTGGGGCCACCTCGGTGATGAGATCTCCCACTAGAAGTGGGGAGATCTTGGATCTACTCCTGCATAGCAGAGTGACCTGTTTTTGGCTACTCCCAGTCTTTGGGTGTCCTGAAACTTTTGCTGGATTAACACCATAAAGGCAAGGCCTGGGGTAGAGAGGTAAGTCACTGACAATTTGACAGGTCCTAAAACAGAATTACCTTAACACAAGTAAGGGCTTCTCGTGTACCCATGTTTTGCAGTGCAGCTTGTCAGAATCCAAAGCCTATGTATATTCTTTCCATAAAATCCTACAACCTTCTTCAATTAAGGTGTCTACAACACAAGTCAAGGAGCATAAAGGTCTGTGTCAGAAAATCCACTCTCCCTCCCCCCCTCCCACCCGCCCACCATGTTTCTCCTTTTTTCTCATACCAATACCACACTCACAGCGATGTGGGGATTCTCCCCACCAAGCAACTCTGCCACACCAGCTGGGTACCCTACAACTTCACTCCACTCTGACACTACTCAGAGATAGCATCTGATCCCACAGGCAAGGGCTCAGTGCCACAGGACAGCCTCCACCCCTTTCATGCCAATCGCAAGTAGTAGGTCCCAGAGTACTCACAACTTCTGTCCCATTTGGCTACAAATCAGAGGTTCCCATGAGCGTCTCCTTGTGTTCCATGTATTTGCTAGAGCAGCTCATAGAACTGAGAGAAACAGTTTACTAGTTTCTTAAAGGATTATGATAAAGGACCCAGATGAAACACCAGATGAAGAAACTTCACATAGGATGAGGTCTGGGAGGGTCTCAAGCATAGGAGCTTCTGACCCTGTGGAGCTGGGGTATGTCGCCCTCCTGAAAGCTCTCAGAACCCCATATCTGTGGGATTTTTATGGAGGCTTCATCACGGGGGCATAATTCACCATCAACTCCACTTCTACCCTCTCTCCTCAATGGAGAATGGTGGGGCTTATAATCATGGTTTGGTCTTTCTGGTAACCAACCCCATCCAGGAACCCACCAAGAGTCATCTCATTAGAACAAAAAACACTCCTGTCACCCAGGAAATTCCAAGGGGTTTAGGAACTCTGTGTCAGGAATGGGGTCAAAGACAAAGGAACAGACGATGCTCCTAGTACTCTAATCCCTTGGGAAATTACAAGGGTCTCAGGAGTTCTGTGCCAGGAACTGGGACAGAAATAAATTTATGTATTTTCTATCCTCTCGTAAGGTCCAACCTATGAAATTGGAATCCTTGTGAACAAATGTGCTTGAAAATAGATTATGTACATCTCTGCTTTCTTAAGTTAATTCAAAGGAGGCATGGCAGGCCATAAAACAGGCAACCAAAAAAAGAGTATTTAAGCTCTTAGTGAAGGCTGAAGCATGTACTCACCTGTCAGTGGGACATATGAGCTTTAGTGTCCACATAATACCTATTTCAATCATTTAAGAGACATTTGTTTCAGGCGCCTGGGTGGCTCAGTTGGTTAAGCGACTGCCTTCGGCTCAGGTCATGATCCTGGAGTCGCTGGATAGAGTCCTGCATCGGGCTCCCTGCTCAGCAGAGAGTCTGCTTCTCCCTCTGACCCTCCCCCGTCTCATGTGCTCTCTCTCTCATTCTCTCTCTCTCAAGTAAATAAAAAAATAAAATCTTTAAAAAAAAAAAAAGAGACATTTGTTTCATTTTTTTCTTTCTGGAAAGTTAAAGTAATCCTACTTTCTATTAGCATAATTGAGAGTCAGATGTCTTTACTGATTCTTTCCTATTCTCTTTTACAGAGGGGGCACACAAGGTTTAAAGAAGCTAAGTGGCCCAAGATTGATGGCCTGAAAGTAATGGAGCTGGGCTCTAAACTAGATCTGTCAGGCTCCTGAAGCCCGATTTCTTAACCTCCCTCGTGCCTGGGTTGAACAGCTAACATTGTCAGGTGAGTGACTTGTGGTGACTAGTAGATTACTATATTTTATCTAGAGCAAGGTTCATCAGTAATGCTGCTGGAATGAAGTGAAATGCCACAAAACTCGCAGGGTAGCAGAGACTCCAGCTCCAGCTGGCAGATCCTACAACAAAGTTGTAATGCCATGCAACACCACGCATTGCTCAGTTAGGGAGTGCTTACTCCACAGACATTTCTGAGCGTGAACCTCAGGGGTCTCAGAGGTTCCCAACTCTGAGACCCCTTTATCCCACTATGTGTCAGTTTGTTTTATTTTCCCAAATGTCATGAGTATCAGTTTTTCACCAGTGCCCCCTGAGAGCTTGTCTCAGTTAAGAGTGTAGGACCTGCCCTGGTTGCAGTTTGGAAGTTTGATGACCCCAAGCTGTGCGAGCCTTTGCCTCAGCGCTTGTAACTGCAACAATGTATTTCCGAGGGATTGATCTTGGACTCAGTTCTGGATCACACAACTAGTAAGACCTCCCTGCTTTTTTTTTTTTTTTTTAAGATTTATTGATTGATTTGAGAGGGAGAGACCGAGAGTGGGGAGCAGAGGGAGACAGAATCTCAAGCAAACTTCCCTCTGAGCGCAGCGCCCACCCGGGGCTCAATCCCACGACCCTGAGATCATGACCTGAGCTGAAATCAAGAGTCAGATGCTTAACTGACTGAGTCACCCAGGCGCACCTTGACCTCCCCACTTCCTAGCTTACTAAGATTTGGTTGTGGGAGTAGAAGGCCAGGTTCTATTCCCAGCCGCTGCTGATGAGCTGTGTGACCCTGGGAGAGTCATTTAACCTCTGTGCACTTCATTTTAGTCAACTCACCTAGAAACAATTCATTGAGGTCCTACTAAGTACCAGGCCCTGGGCCGGGTTACATAATGCAGATGTTAGAAGTGCAGGTTTTGCGGGCGCCTGGGTGGCTCAGATGGTTAAGCGTCTGCCTTCAGCTCAGGTCATGATCTCAGGGTCCTGGGATCGAGTCCCGCATCGGGCTCCCTGCTCCTTGGGAGCCTGCTTCTCCATCTGCCTTTCTCTCTCGCTCTGTCTCTCATGAATAAAAAAAAAAAAAAAAAAGAAGTGCAGATTTTGGAGACAGATCTGGATTCACATTCCAGCCTTTCTAATTGTGTGTGGCCTTGGGACAGCCACTTCACTTACCCAATACGAGCCAGCAACCTGGGCCTGCATGCTTTCTCCATCACCCCACAAGAATGGAGCAGGCATATATCATGCATCATGTATTCGGCCCTGGGTAAGGTGACAACAGAGCAAACCCAGACACAGGAAAGTGCTTACCACACCCAGACACTCTTACAAGCTGTTGGCATACATTAACCCAGTCAATCCTCACAACAGCCCACCAGTCTCATTATCCCCCCCACCCCTGCCTGCAGCTAGGATTTGGGGCACTGAGAGATTAAACAACTGGCCTAAGGTCACACAGCTACTAAGTGGCAGAGCTGCATTCAAACCCAGCAGTCTGGCTCCATAGTCCCTGCCCATCACACTGTGAAAGTTTTGGCTTGCCATGACCTCTTGGAACTTCCACAGTAGATTCCTCTCTGGGTTTTGCCACCACTCTTGTCCCCTTCTATGAGCTTTCCATGCAATAGTGAGCCCACAGTGTTGTTCCCTGCATGATACCCTCCAGCAGTCCCCACTACCTTCAGGGTCAAGACCAAACTCCTCCAGAGCCCCAAGTCCCCCAGTCCTGCCTCTGAGCAACTTCCATGGGCTCAGAACTCATTAAGACAACCCTCCCCCACCCCCTGCACGCTCCTACCACACCAGAACCCCAGGACCTTGAACTCCCGTGCTTTTGCTTACCTCCCTCTCTCTGCTCCCCTTCTCTGCTCCCCTTCCCTCCTCCCCATCCCCAAACCAGGCTATACACAGTTCATTTTCCAACATAACACTTACTAGGATTTCTTGTCATACGGAGATGTTTAAAAAAAAAATCCTCCACTGACTTTCTAATATATATATATATATATATATATTAGATATATATCTCAAAAGTAATATATATCAAAAGTAGTACATTCACATGGTAGATGAGTCTGCTCAGGCTGCCATACAAAGTACCACAGACTGAGGGGCTTAAACAACAGAACTTTATTGTCTCACATTCTGGAGACTGGAAGTCCAAGATCAAGGGTTGATCAACCCTGTTGGCAGGGTTGGTTTCTTCTAAGGCCTCTCTCCTTGGCTTTCGATGGCCACCCCCTCCCTGTGTCTGCTATGTTTATCTGTGTCCCATTGTCCTCTTCTTTTTTTTTTTTTTAAATAGATTTTATTTTCAAGTAATCTCTACACCCAACCCGGGGCTCGAACCCACAACCCCGAGATCAAGAGTAGCAGCTCCACTGACTGAGCCAGCCAGGCGTCTCCTAGTCTCCTTTTCTTATAAAGCGGACACTCATATTGGATCGTGGCCCACCCATATGACCTCATTTTCATTAAATCACCTCTTTCAAGATCCCACCTAAACACAGTCACATTTTCAGGTACTAAGGGGCTAGGACTTCAACATAGGAAACTGGGAGTGACACAATCACACATGGTCAGACAGATTCCAGCAGAATAGAAGATGCAAAATAAAAACAGAAAGCATTTTTTTTCTTTCCTATGGCTTTCCCCACAGCGAACCACTATGAACAGTCTCTTGGGCTTCCCACCCACCTGATTTATATGCATAGACCAGCAAATCCACCTCCTCCCCCATTAAAATCACTCAGAGAGGGGCGCCTGGGTGGCTCAGTCGTTAAGCGTCTGCCTTCCGCTCAGGTCATGATCCCAGAATCCTGGGATCGAGCCCCCGCATCGAGCCCCCGCATCGAGCCCCCGCATCGAGCCCCGCATCGGGCTCCCTGCTCTGTGGGGAGCCTACTTCTCCTTCTCCCCCACTTGTGCTCTCTAGCTCTCTCTCTGTATCTCTCCAAGAAATAAATAAAATCTTTAAAAAATAAAATAAAATCATTTAGAGAAACGGGATGATGATTTACACAGTTTTGCATCTTGTTTTTTCCACTGAATGTATCTTGGTTATTTTTCCATAGCAACATAGACAAACCTGCTTCTTCATGGGCGGCAGTCATTCCAGCACATTCTTTTCTTGAACCCAGCCCTGTGGGTTTTTTCCTGTGCTTTCTCTGCGACAAACAAAGCTACAGTGAACACGGCTGCACATGTCTCTGGGTAAGTTTTTAGGAAGAAATCTATAAACTAAAATCCTACAGGGCAGGGACCTCGGTCAGGGGATACTTGCCGTGTCCCTTTGGTGGGTTGTGCCAACTCTCCACTTTTGAATAGCATCCTAATTTATGTTCCCACTGGGAGTGGATGGGGGAACCCACTCAATGGTGTGAACTCATCTTGAAAACATAGTTCCAAGCTCTTTGTAACTCCTCTGCTGACCCCTCCAGGCGAGTTGAGCAGTGGTCCACTCAGACCCCCCAGTGCCCCTCCTTCTTTGTTTTGCTGCCACCAAAGGCAGCTGCCCACCTGCCCCCAGCTCCCTAAAGGGCAGACGAAAGCCCATGTTACCCCTGTAGCCACCTGATGCCTAGACTACAGTAGGTGCTCATTAGTAGTGGATTATAGTAGTGCTCACCTTTCAGTCCGCGGAGTCTAGGTTGGGGATAGTGGTGTTTTACCTGTGTTTCCCTAGGCCTGACAGTAGCATCTGGGTCAGGGGACACGAGTCAGGGATTCAAGAAAAGGATTCTACAATGGAAAAAGTTGCCAGGAAACCAGGTCAATCACGATGAGTTAACTCTGCTTATTTCTACAGCTGGACCATGTGCCCCTTGAGGGAGTCAGAGAGGAAAAGGGAGGGAGAAAGGGAAGGGTGGGGGGAGAAGAGCAGGGAGGGAAGAGAGGTAAGGTAGGGGAAAGGGGAAAAGAGAGAGGCAGGTGAGAAAGGGGAGAATAGAGACTGGGGAAAGATGAGGATAGAAGTTGGAAGAGAGAGGCAAGAAGAGAAAGAAGGGAGAGAGAAGGAGAAGGAGGGAAAGGGAGAGAGGGAGGGGAGAGAGCTAAAGTTGCAGAGAAGACAGGTGCGGGGTGACAGGTGGCCTGATTGTACCTACCCTACGATTAAGCAATCGCAGTACTGGTGTTCATCCAAAGAATACAAAAACACTAATTCAAAGGGATACATGCACCCTGATGTTTAAAGCAGCATGATCTACAATAGCCAAGATATGGAAGCAGCCCAAGTGTCCATCAATTGACCATATAAATGGACCATGTCCATCAATACATATAAAATATAAATACATATAAAATATATATAAGTATATATATTTTAATGGGGGAAGAGGTGAATTTGCTGGTCTATGCATATATATCCGGTGGTTGGGAAGCCCAAGAAACTGTTCATAGTGGTTCCCTGTGGGGAAAGCCATAGGAAAGAGAAAAAAAATGCCTTCTGTTTTTATTTTGCATCTTCTATTCTGCTGGAATCTAATTTGCTGGCATATTATTCAGCCATAAAAAAGAATGAAATCTTACCATTTGCAACAAGGATGGAGCTAGTGAGTATCATGCTAAGTGAAGTAAGTCAGTCAGAGAAAGACAAATATCATACCGTTTCACCCATATGTGGAATTTAAGAAACAAAACAAATGAGCAAAGGGGGAAAAGAGAGAGAGAGAAACCAAGAAAGAGACTCTTAACTATAGAGAACAAACTAATGGTTACCAGAAAGGGAAGTAGGTGCAGGGATGGGTGAAATAGGGGATGGGGATTAAGGAGGGCACCGGGTGATGTATGAAAGTGTTGAATCACTATAGTGTATACCTGAAACTAATATAACACTGTATGTTAACTAACTGGAATTTAAAAAAATTAAACTAACAAAAAAAACAAGACTGAACATTCTAAAGGTGGCTGTCTGTTTCACTATAGCCTGGGGACTCTGGGAAGTCCCTGAAACCCTTCCAGGAGTTCACAAAGTCAAAACTATTGTCCCAATATATTAAGATGTGATTTGCCTCTTTCACTCACTTCCTGAGGAAGGGACAGTGGAAGTTTCCAGAGCCTATGGTAATATCACGACATGTGGAATGCAGCAGCAGACAGGAGAAACCAGCTGGTTTCCACTAAGATCTGCAAAAATGTAAAACAATGCCACTCTTCTAATTATTTTTTGTTTTGGAAACTACAGGTATTTTTTATAAATATGTTTCTGTTATGTCATGGGTTTATTATTGTTTTAAAATAGTGATTTTAAGTTTTCTTGGTTTTAATTTCTAATACAGTACTATTAATAGCTATTACTACAGAAACAAAAGTTTTGGAGGTTCTCAATCATTTTTAAGGGTTAAAGGGGTCCTAAGGCCAGTCAGGAGGGCAAGGTCACATCCCCCCCCTCCCCCAGAGGGACCTGGTAAGGACTGGATGGGCCTGATTTGTTCAGCAGGGGTGGAGTCCAGGCTCAGGGAAGTCGGTGGCAAGTGGGGAGAGGAGTACAGGAGGGTCTTTCCTGCCAAAGAAAGCCCCCCAAGGCATAAAGAAGGGTGAGCTGGCTGACATGGCAGTTTTAGAGAGCACACTCTCAGCCCCCAGAAGAGTCTGGAGGGGGTGAGCAATGAGGACCCCTCCTAAATTTCTGACTTGCTAATTCAGTGACATAAGGAATTCTAGAGAAGGGGATCTGGATAGAAGGATGCAGAGTGTGGTGTTCTGCAGTTGGAGGTTGAGGTGTGTGGGGGCTTCTTGTCACCACCCACAATACGGGAAATCAGTTTCAAGTCCCTATGCAAATCTAGGACAAATGAGAAGATGCTTAACAGAATAGATCTTAAAAGTTCTCATCACAAGAAAAAAAAATTTAAACTACATATGATGATAGATGTTGACTAGACTTGTGATCATTATTTGTGGTATATCATCGTAATATATATGGAATTGCTATGTTGTGCATAAGAAACTAATATGGTATTACATGTCAATTTTATTTCTATTTTTAAAAGAAGGTGCTTTATTAACAGCAACTTATATTCCTTAAAAAAAAAAAAAGTACAGGATGGAGATTCAGTCCGTTTGGAGGCAAAGAGCTGAGGGTTGGAAGCCTGACTCCACCACTTGCTGACCCCAGTGGGTGGGCAATTCTTAGCCTCATCCGGCCTCGGTTTCCTTATCTATAGAAAGGAAATTTAAAATAGTCCTACTTTTTAGGATTGTTTGAGAATCCAGTGGGCGAGCACGTAAAATACTCAACACAGCGTCCAATAAAATGCCTTTTTTATGGGGCGGGGGGAGGGGCGGGTTCCCTCTGGAGGCGGCCACCTGTCGGCCAGGAAACCTTTGTCATTCTTTCTAAATTCACTTCCCTTTCCCATCAAGCCGACTTAGTCACCCACTTGGCAGCGGCTGAGCTTGATGGCTCACACTCCCGACACATCGCACCTGGAGAAGGGAAAGAGGCCAGGGGCCGCGCACCGGGGCCGAGTCGGCGCCCCAGGCCCGCCCGCCCCACCCCTCCCGCGCCGGGCTTCCGCCCCCCCGCCTCACCTGCTACCTGGCTCGCACCTGCCCCTGCGGGGCGGGCTGGGCATGATGCTCGCGCTCTTCTGGCCACACCTCCTCTACCTGCGCTCGCTCGCAAGCCCTCCTGCGCCTCGACGTGCCCACCCTCGCCGTCTTCTCGCCCATCCCAAGCCTTTTGACGGCTCTTTTCCTTAAAAGGAGGGTTCCCTAATTCCCGCGGGAGGGGTGGGGGAAGGGGAGGGAGAGGCAGGGAGCCACCCACAGGTAGGGCATTGCTTACAAGGTTGGCTTTGAACTAGCTTTTATTTTTCTTTTTTCCCCTAAGACCCAAACTGGCTTATTCCTCTTCGCTGGCAGATTGTCACGGGGAGGCGACTTCACAGAAGAGGAAATTAGCTGGTTCAATGAGAGGACAGTGGGAAGAGGGTGTCATGGATTAGGGCCCCTGAGGCGGTGTGACTGCCCTCCGCCATGACCCCGCCATCTCTACCCACTTTTACCGTGAATTTCCTTAGAGCCAGGAGCTTCATCTAACTTTGAGGCCCTTCTTGAAGATGATTCTAGGGGAGGACATGATGTCTCTGTTATATATCACTAACTGATTAAGATCTCTTGAGTACTTACAAGGTGGCAGGCACATCCTGCTAAAATGCTTTTTACATTATCTTACTTAATCTCTCCTTAGGTTTGTATCGTTGCCCCCAATCTGCAGACAGGAAAACGAGGTCCAAGGAGAGTGACTTACACAAGTAGTAAGTGACAGAGCCAGGAAGTGAAGCTCTTGGTATAACCACTCTGTTTTTCCCCCTCTCTTACTCCATAATGGCTAGGTTGACATTCAGTTGAGAATCAGAATAGGATATACTAATTTTCTTATCAGAGGACAGAAACAGGCCAAGCGAAAAATACCCATTTTGATGGCGACTGTCCAGCCCATTCTCTCCTCATCGCATCTCATCAGAAAGTCCCATGATTTATTTATTCATTCCTTCAACAAATATATGTTGAGCCCCTCTATGAGCCAGGCACCATATTAAGGCAGTGTAGCAATCAGACATAAATCCCTGCCCTTGTGGAGCTGACATTCTAGTGGGGCAGGGGTTGGAGGGAGCCAAGCATTTATCTTACAATAAATGTAAGAAAATCGTAATTTTATTATATAGTACAATTAGTCCTGTGCGAAAAAGTAGAACATAATAAAGAGGGTTGGGAGTGTAGAGTAGGACTCCTTGAGAAGGTAGCAAAGGTATGAGCTTGCTGCTATCTTACGGAAGAGTTTTCTAGGCAGAGGGAGTGGCCAGTGCCATGGCTCTGAGGCTAGAGTGTGCCAGGAGCAACTAGGAAGCTAGTAGGGCTCGATAGAGGGAAGGGGTGAATGAAGGGGAGAGATGCTGGTGGCCCCAGACAAAAGGTGGGAGCAGTGAAGGTAGAGAGAAGGACTTGGATTTTGGATCTCTTTTGAAGATAGAGTTGTTGAATAGGATTTGGTGATTGCCTGGACATGGGTCATGAGCAAGAGGAGTCAAAGGTGATTTGAGGGTTTGACCAAACTGAAAGAATAGAGTTGCTGTCACCTGAGACAGGAAATATTACAGAAGGAAGGTCGGTAATGGAGGTTAGGAGTTCACTTTTGTTTCTCAGTGATTGTACAAACAAGTGATAAGGCACAACTGCATTCAGTGTGGGCGTTTCCCCATGCTCCAGTGTGCTGTTTCATTAGGTGAACTGGGCTTTCATAACACCATATGCCCCCGGGCTCCTTTCTACCATCCTTGCCTGGTAAATTTTTATCTTAGGGAAATGGCACTTTTCTATGAATTCCATGCTGATACCAAGGGCCTGGTGTCAGGCCTCCCTCCTCTGAACAATCTCAGCCCTGTGGTCCATGCCACCCAATATGACACTGGGTTGTATGCTGTCAATTGTAGTTCAGTATTTCCTTAAGGTTTGCTAGCTACGGGTCTTAAAAGGTCAAGGCTCACACTTTCTCTTTTGTATCTCACAGGGCACCTGACACATGAAAATGGCTCATAACGGGACTTGACAAGAGTGTACCAATTGAGCTGCTTTCTACATACATTGTGGTGAATGACCATTACCACAACAGATGGGAGCCCCAGATTTGGGATCATGGAGAGTCAACATTGCTGTAGTTCAAACGTCTTGTCATCAGATGAGAAACCCAGGTCCCAGAGAGGGTAAGTAACTGGTCTAAGGTCTTTTAGGGAATTAGAGAGCCAGGAGGAGGACCTATTTGCTCTGATTTTTAGACTGGTACTCATACCCTACACTCATAAACCTGGGCCTTAAGCAACTGGCATCTCCTAAAATAGATTCCACTTTAAGACCCCAGTTGCCTAAGAGTGGGTACAAAAGAGGATGTTTTGAAATAGACATTCTCAAATGGTCATTTAATTGCCACAACCTCTTTGGCAATAAATAAACTTAATAAATGAAAAAATCGGGCACCTGGGTGGCTCAGTCATTAAGCGTCTGCCTTCAACTCAGGTCATGATCCCAGAGTCCTGGGATCGAGCCCCGCATCGGGCTCCCTGCTCGGCGGGAAGCCTGCTTCTCCCTCTCCCACTCCCCCTGCTTGTGTTCCTGCTCTTGCTATCTCTCTCTCTGTCAAATAAATAAATAAAATCTTTAAAAAAAAAAAATAAATGAAAAAATCCTTTCCCCAGGAAATCCCTTTCTAGATATTTGTCCTAAAATAGGCTCAGATGTGTGGGAAGTGCCATTTATGCAAGACTAGTCATTACATCAGGGTTGTGGTAGCAAAATCTGGAAAGAACCTAAAAGAACATTGGCGCGAGCCAAGCTACTCATGCTGTTTGACAAGGTCCAAGTATGGGGGACGATCCTGAAAACAGGAGACTCCACAGCTGGCTCCTGCTATTCTCTTTCATTTTGTTTATGGCAATCTTTATAATTGTGGGAATATTTCTGGGGTTGCATGAAGAAGTGACTACTCATCTTAGTTACGCCTATCTAAGCAATCATAATGAAACTAATTCCACGAAGAATTGGTTTCTATAGAACGAAATAACAAGACGGTCACGCTCTGTCTAGCACCTTTCTCTTTGCATACTGTTTTT
>NC_138370.1:167958471-167981144 GCF_054177405.1 Leptonychotes weddellii | reverse complement strand
ATTGTTTTTTTAAAAATTCCTCTTAGAGGGCGCCTGGGTGGCTCAGTTGGTTAAGCGACTGCCTTCGGCTCAGGTCATGATCCTGGAGTCCCGGGATCGAGTCCCGCATCGGGCTCCCTGCTCGGCGAGGAGCCTGCTTCTCCCTCTAACCCTCCCCCCTCTCATGTACTCTCTCTCTCATTCTCGCTCTCTCAAATAAATAAATAAATCTTTAAAAAAAAAATTCCTCTTAGATAAATAACACCGTCAAATCTCTGCTTGCTCCCGTTTCCAAATCTCCCATATTAGTGCATTCATTTGTTCATTCATTCATTCACTCAACAAACATTTGCTGCTTACTCACTATGACAAACATAAGTTGCCTTTGCCCTTGAAGATCTGATGGATGTGAACAAGCAAACTGAACATTTCGGCACAGTGTAAGCAACTAACTCATGATAGTCAGGACAGGCTTCCTGGAAGAGACAATGATGTGGCTTGTTCCTGAGGACTAGTATGTGTCAGTCAGGCAGTGATGTCAGAGAATAGGATTCCAGGTAGAGGAAACAGCACATAGGAAGGCCAAATCTTGGAAGGAGCATGAAAGAGGAAAAACATGGGGGAAAAAAGCAAGAGCAGATGCCCCACGTGACTTGAGTGAAGGCACTTGGGGGAAATAGTGCGGAGACAGTTTATAGAGTTTTAGCCCTATCCTGAAAGCAATGGAGAGCCATTTAAGGAATTTACATTAAATTAATTCCTTAAGTATTATATAGGTTAAGTAATTAGTAGTGATACCGCTAGCAGTAATAGCCATCCCTTGCACAAATTTAAAGAAAAAGCATACCTAAAACCACAATGCAATATCTCCTCACACCCACCAGAATGGCTAAAATGGAAATGATAAGCAATGCCAAGTGTTGGCAAGGATGTGAGCCCTCATCCACTGAGATAGTGTATATTGTAACAATCACTTCAGCAAACTTTGTTGGTAGCAACCACTAATGCATAATCTATGACTCAGCAATCCACTCCTTAAGTATATACCCAATAGAAATGTGTACATAGGTCTGCCAAGAGACACGTACAAGATTGTAGCAGCATTGTTCTTAATAACCCAAAACTGGAAATTTCCCAAATGCTCGTCAAGAACAGAATGGGTAAATGAATTATTATCTATCCACACAATAAAATACTGTACAGTAATAATGGGAAAATTATAACAACATACAGCAGGAACGAATTTCACAAACACAATGCTCAGCTGAAGACACCAAACACAAAAGAGTATATATCCTATGATTCCCTTTATATAAAGTTAAAAAGAGGCGAAAATGCTCCCTGGTATAAGAAGACAAGATGTGGTTACCCATGGGGGTAGTTACTGGAATGGGCATAAAAGAAGCTTCTGAGGTGGTAAAAATGTGGTTTCTTGACCTAAGGGCTTGTTACCTAGGTGTGTTCATCTTGTGAAAAACTCATCAAAGTTTTTATAATTTGTTTACTTTTCCGTATGTATGTTACAATACAATAAAAAGGCGCTACCCTCCCCAAAACACACACACAAAAAAAACAGGAAGACAAATAGAATATCAAAGCTACCAACACATTGCATTGCGACTTGAGTCTAGTGAGAGACCAAAACCGTCTTTTCAGCAGGGAGTTGAGCTTAGTGCACAAGTGACAAAAGGTGGCCAACTGACATGCGATTTTTGGTGTCCTTCACGGTGTTTTTAAAATTTGTAATTACAGTTGGCCCTTGAACTACATGAGTTTGAACTGTATGGGTCCACTTACATGTAGATTTCTTTTTTTTTATAAATATAGTACAGGCGTGCCTGGGTGGCTCAGTCGTTAGGCGTCTGCCTTCGGCTCAGGTCATGATCCCAGCGTCCAGGGATCAAGTCCCGTGTTGGGCTCCCTGCTCGGCAGGAAGCCTGCTTCTCCCTCTCCCACCCCCTGCTTGTGTTCCCTCTCTTGCTTATGTCTCTCTCTGTCAAATAAATAAATAAAATATTTTTTAAAATAAAAATAAAAAAATAACATAGTACAATACTATAAATGTATTTTCTGTTCTTTATGATTTCCTGAATAACATTTCCTTTTTTTTTAGGTTATTTTATAGTAAAAATACCGTATATAATACCTATTATATACAAAATGTGTGTTAATCAACTGTTTATGTTATTGGTAAGGCTTCTGATCAACTAATAGGAGCTTGTAGGGGAGTCAAAAGTTGTACATGGATTTTCAACTATGTGAGGAGGTTGATGCTCCTAACCCGCGTGGTGTTTAAGGGTCAACTATAGTCAATAACATTCTGAAACTTTTACATAAGAATCTAAATGCCCTTCACTATTTGCTTCTCTAAAAAACAATAAAGATCTAACAACAGTGCTCTAGTTTACATTTTTAGAGGCAATCTTTGGCTACTTTGTAGAAAATATACTAGAAACAGCAAAAGCAAAAGTGGAGACCTGATAGGAGGCTGTTGCCAGAATCCAGATAAGGGGTGAGAATATCTTGGATCACGGGAATAACAGGAAAAACGCCAGCACATGTGCAAATCCTAGACATATTTTGAAAGAACAATTCATTGGACAAAAGCCAAGAAGAACTCTAAAAGTTTTGGCCTGACCAACTGGAGGGAGATAGTTGTCAATCCCTGAGAGAGGAGAAGCCTGAGAATTGAGTAGGAGTTTAAGGGGCATGGATGGGAGTAGTCTGTTTGGGATATGTTAAATCTGAGACAGCTCTTAAGTAGCCAACTGCAGATTTCAAGAGATAGCTGAATATTTGATTCTGGGGTTCAGGAAAGAGGTCTGGAAAGGAGATGTAATTGTGGGAACCGTCAGTTTATGGCGGTATTTAAAGCCATGAGATGAGAGGCAAGCAAGGGAGTAGGTGGAGTCCAAGGCCTGAGACCTGGACTTCCAGCATAAAGAGGTCTGCAGGGAAAAACAGGAAGCAGCAAAGGAGACAAAAGAGGAGTGGTCAATAAGGTAGAACATAACCAAGAGAGTATGGTATCCTGGAAGACAAGGAAAGCAGGTGTGTTTCTGAGGATGCAGTCATCAACTGTCTTAGATGTCAAGGAAGGTGAACACTGATGAAGAGCCAGTAGATCTAGCAACATGGAAGTTCTTTATGACGTTGGCCAGAACTCTCTTGATAGTGTAATTGGGCAAAGGGCAGACAGGGTGAGTTCAGGAGACAATGGGAGGAAAAGAATAGGAATCAGTGAGTTTAGTTAACTCTTTCGTAGAATTTTGCTGCAGAAGGGAGGTAAGAAGTAAGATCACCAATCCAGAAGTCCAGAAAAGCATCTTTCTGTTTGTGTGTCTGTATTTTATTAAGTGGGAAAATTAACTGCATGTTTATGTGCTGGTAAGAATAGTCTAGCCAAAAGCGAACAGTGCTATAGAAAACAGAAGGAAATATGGGGGGCAATGTTCTTGAATAGGCAAGAGAAGTAAGATCCACAAACAATTGGCTTTTGATATCATCTATGGTGGTACATTGTGTGGGTACAGATGCTGGTAGATAGACGTCTCTGGGTCTCAGTTTCCTCCTCCATAACTGGGGCTTATAATGCTTATCTCACCTAGAGTTTATAAAGGCTAACTGACTTAACATAGGTGAGTACCTGCTTCCCAGTAACACTCAAAAAATGACAACCACACTGATTTGTCTCAATATCCCTAAATCACAATTTTCAGGTCTGGAAATCTCTCGACTGAGAGGTTGTACGTCTACTGAGTAAATACAAGAAGCTAGTGAGATTAGGTTCGTACATAAATAACTCATGAAATTTTTTAAACATTTTAACTCTTAATAAAATGCCTCAGGCAACTTCATGAAATGCCTCCTTATTAAAATACTAAATCAAAGACAATAAAATCTGGCAGAGCAGCGTAATTTCATATCTTCGGTATCTTGTTTGCATAGGTTAATTTTAAACCCAAAGATTTATTTAAATGTTCCACAGCCTTTATAACAAAATTAAGGTATTGGAGCTGCTTCAGGCAGTGGGTCAGACTCTGTGAGAAACCACCTCCCTCCCTACTTTATTTCACAGCACAAATCAGCCAAATGGATAAGCCAAAAGTTTGAAGTCAACCAAGTTGCACTGATTAACTGCTGTAATTGAGGTTAAGGGCAATTCACTAGGAATCACAAACTCTGGGCTCTAGCCCTGAGGTTAGCTTGCCCTGTTGGACTTGACCATTGGACAGACCTTTCACTTTCTGGGCCTCTACTTCCTAACCTGGAATACAAAGGGCTTAGGCCTGATGCCGTCACTTCAGTTCCCATGGTCTATGATTCTGAGAGCTTGAGATTACGTGAGGCTTTATGGACTGTAGAAAGAGATTGCTTGGGGCCACTGCTTTCCCCCGGTGGAATTTGGACAGATTATACAA
Organism: Leptonychotes weddellii; assembly: GCF_054177405.1. NCBI lineage: Eukaryota > Metazoa > Chordata > Mammalia > Carnivora > Phocidae > Leptonychotes > Leptonychotes weddellii. The sequence goes on along the minus strand of NC_138370.1, from coordinate 167,976,744 downwards.
CTTCTTTGAGTCTCAGTTTTCTCCTCTTTACCTGAGGTATGAGAACCAAACACAGTCTTGCTTGAAAACCACTCTACTAAGGGCACTCTGTTATTCCAAGCTAAGGGGCTAAAGCAGGAGCCTCAACCAGGAGAAGGCAGGGCATGCCAGGATCAACCTGTGAAGTGTACTCAAAAGAGTCACATCTCCCCTACCCCTTAGAAGGTGAGCCACTGTGGTAGATAGGTGTCTTCTCTTTTTCAAACTGGTACATTTGTAATGGTGGCATAGAACTTCCACCTGGGCAGAATGTTAAGGACCCAAATGGACTTTGTTGCTGATTAATGCTGTCTGCAGCGGACGTAGGAGTGGTGAGACATAGCTGTGGGTCTCTTTGCAATCCCAGGTTGCAATGCATACAAGTGTGTCAGAATGATTTCTCAGTTCCATTTCATTCACTATCCCATCCTCTCCCTTCAAGACCATGCCCTCTCCATAGGTAGGCTTTGAGTGCTTTTCGGTTTTTAACTTTGACTATCACTGAGGGAAGTTGAGTTTCTGGAGAAGTGTGGCAAAGGCGGACTTTCCTCATTGGTTTTTGTGGTCGATGGTCTGCAAAAGTGATCACTATGCCCCTCCTCACATCAGGAAAGGCATCACTTTCCCCAACCCCAAAACTGAGCTGGCCTTGTGATTCGCTTTGGCCAACAGAATGCAGCCAATGGGATTTTGGCCTTGGGATTTCTAGGCCTACTTTTTAAGGAGCCCCCATAGATTCTTCTTTTATTCAGAGGGAAATCCAGCCAACCATAGAAAGAAGTCCAGACTATCCATGTGAATAGAAAAGAACACATAGAGGACAAGCTAGGTTCCAGATATATGAGTGATTCCAGCCAATACCAAAAGAGTGAGGCCCAGTCATCCTAGCGGGTCCCCAGCCATTCAAACCCTTCCAGCTAGGGCAGCAGACAGGTGAGTCAGGCCACCTCGAATTCTCCAGTCCCCTGCGAGCCACGCCAGCTAAGACCACATGGGGACAGACTTGAGCTGTTCCAGCGGGACCCCACCCCACCCCACCCACCCCAGCCCACAGATTTGTGCACAACAAAATGGTTATTGTTCTGAGCCACTAAATTTTGAGAAAGCCAAAGCTTAGATGAGTTAATTACCCTACCCAAAGTCACAAAAAGAGTAAATAGCAAAACTGAGATTAGAACACAAGCCCAGGCTTTCCCAAATTGATGATGAAATTCGTATTCTTTCTCCTCACATTCCATTCCAATTGCGTAAAGAACTTGAATTTCACGATTTTAATTAAAGAATGATAGGCTTCAAAGGACAAGCATGTTTGGTTGGTACCTGACAATTCAGCTCTCAATTATATACTGTCTTACTCTGCTCTCTAATTACTTGATCAGACATATTTCAGTTTATAATTTCTCAGAAGTCAGCAAAAGGGAATGTGCTTCCTGGCAGTATTTTGAAGAATATTCATTAGATTTATTATAAGTAGGCCTCACTTTCCACAATAAAATCCATCTTTTAAAAGTGTTACGAGAATTTTTTAAATAGTTTTATGTAAATAAAGCTGCTGTAAATTAAATTATATTTTAATGAAATAGAAGTTCCCATTTAAAATCAGCAGTGAGGGCGCCTGGGTGGCTCAGTTGGTTAAGCGACTGCCTTCGGCTCAGGTCATGATCCTGGAGTCCTGGGATCGAGTCCCGCATCGGGCTCCCTGTTTGGCAGGGAGTCTGCTTCTCCCTCTGACCCTCCTCCCTCTCATGCTCTCTGTCTCTCATTCTCTCTCTCTCAAATAAATAAATAAAATCTTTAAAAAAAAAAAAAACTTTAAAATCAGCAGTGAATTTTTTAATAGAGCTTTTGAAACATTTTTAAGATGATGAATCATTTAGGGTCATTTTCTGTCCTAGAAGCTGAGATTTTTATGTTAGATTTTCTTAAACTAGGGCACAACTTTAAAAGATGAGAACTGTGCAGGGCATAGGCTAGTCCTTGGCCCAAAGTAAGTGTTAGGAAAAAATGGTAACAGTTACAGGCCTGTTGTGGCTGAAAATGTCCTAACCCTCAGTATCTATGAATGTGACCTTATTTAGAAATAGGGTCTTTGCAGATAGAATCAAATTAAGATGAGATCATTAGTGTGAGCCCTAATCCAATATGACCAGTGGCCTTAGAAGAAGAGGAAAACACCATGTGATGACAGAGACAGAGGTTGGAAAGCTGATGCTGTACGCCAGGGAACACCAAGAATCAACAGCCATCACCAGAAGCTAGGAAGACACAAGGGAAGTTTCTACTCAGAGCCTCGGAGGAAGCATGGTCCTGTTGACACCTTGGTTTTGGACTTCTAGCTTTCAGAATTATAAGAGAACAGATTTCTGTTGTTTTGATTGTTTGATAGTAAAGTGTTATGGCATCTCTAAGAAACTAATACCATGTACATCATTTTCTTTGACTTAGAAGGAAATATTAGAGGGAGGAAGATACATGAGGAAACAGAACAGAGGACTATTTTTTAGCCAAATCAGTAGATATCCCCAACCCCTGTCTCCCATGCCACTTTTACTCTAAAGGCTAGAGAAAAAAAATTAAATACTTTCTGAAGCTCTACTGCAGCTAGACCTGCTCATGGGACACATTTCTAGCCAATGAAACATCATTGTTTGTTTGTTTGACAAAAGATAAAAGCATGGCTAGGCCAGTCATCCTTGTCCTTCCTCCTTCAATCCAAATGTGTTATCTTGGGGTAGAGCAGTCATCCTGCAACAAGTAGGTAGCAAGCATGAGAGAAAGACCAGGAGAATCACCGTGCAAAGCTACTGACCCTGCAGAGCCTCAGAACCAATTCTAACCAACACCTGTCTCTAGATTTGAGTTACGTGAGAAAAATAAACCCGTATTTGTTAAAACCAATACAGGTTCGATTTTCTATTATAACTGGACACATTCCTAATTGATGGGAGAAGCTATGGCAATAGTTCAGACCAGAGGTAATATATAAGGATAAGAGGGGTGCCTGGGTGGCTCAGTTGTTAAGCATCTGCCTTCGACCCAGGTCATGATCCCAGGGTCCTGGGATTGAGCCCCACATTGGGCTTGCTGCTCGGCAGGGAGCCTGCTTCTCCCTCTCCCACTTCCCCTGCTTGTGTTCCTGCTCTCTCTCTCTCTCTCTGTCAAATAAATAAATAATTTATATATATATGTATATATGGATAAAAAAAGCAGAGAGAGGAATGGAAAAACCAGGAGAGAGAAGAAAAATACTGTAAATATGGGTATTAAGTTAACACTTGGGGATCAATTGAGTATGGGGAAGAAGAAGAAGCCTGGTATAACTAGGAGGTTTTAAGACTGGGTTCTGGAGAGATTTCTTCTTCTGTAAGCAGTTATATACAGTTCCCTATCTCTGATGCAAGAAATGGTTTTGAATAGCCCATGCTAGCCTTGCAGGCAACACAACTGAATGCCAGATAGTGGCAGAAAGCAACACAATTTACTCTCCCAACATACAAACATACAACAGTCTTCAGCCATTAAAGCTCCTTGGCTTTTTCTACCCAAACATGAAATTCTCTGCTCAGGTCAGTGCAGTGCATCAGTCCCCAAATTTAGGCTCCAAAGTTGAGAGAGAGAGAGTATTTGCAGAGTTCCACATTCTGAGTTTGCATTTTTGGGGGGAAACATGCTTGTGACACTGTGTCTTACAGAGAAGAATTCATCCAACTTGACATTATTTCTAATTATTAACCATACACATTCTAAAAGAGTGCTTCACAAAGTGTGGTCCCAGACCAGTGCATCAGCATCACCTGGAAACCTGTTATCAATGCAAGTTCCCAGGCCCCATCACAGATCTTCGAAAGCAGAAACCCAACAATTTGTATTTTAACAAGGTCTTCAGCTCACCTGACGTGCATCTATTATCCAGGGAGATTGGTAGCAGAACATCTCTGGCTTGACAAAATTGACTCTCCCAATCCTCCTTTGATATACAGTTGGTTACTGGATTAGGGGTGGAAATTTTCTTAGGGGCCAAAGAGCTTCCTGAGAGAACAGGGATAAAAACTTGAAAACCTTCCCTTTGCAACTCAATGCTAGTAGAATGTATTTGGTGGTTGGAATGATGTTGGCTGAGGTTAAGCTTCCAGTGGGGAATTCCATGTGAGGAAATGGAAAGTCAGGCTCCAAGCCAATTTTCCATGATAGAAAGGCTGATTCTGCCTGGCATGTACCTATTACTGGAATCCCCACCCACCCCCACCATGCTGGCTTGATGATTGTGCTTCTGGGCACTTGCTAAGCATTTGAATTTCAACAAACAGTTCCTACCATGGGAGACCAAGCATACACCCAGTTGTCCAAGTGTGACAGTCAAAGAGTAAGACCTTGAAGAGTCACTGCGTCTTTACCAATGAGGTCAGACTAGTGTTCTGTAATGGCGCAGTGTAGCCAGAAAACAGACTCTGTGCTTAGGACATTTGAAAGCTGAACTGACTGCCTTGCCCTGAGAAGACTGCTGAGATTCTTGGAGGACTGATGGGGAGAAGATTGGCTCTGTAAGAGTTCTTCGTCTTGCTCTCGATGGACTACACTGGGTCTTAACACCCTCGGGTTTGTCATTCGGCCCTGTTCTACTCTGTATCCAGGGGGAGCTGTGTTCAGTCAGTGGAGGAGTTTGTGGGAGCCTGGAGGGCAAGGGGAAGTGAGAAGTGGGTGTTACTCTCTCACCCTTTCTGCCTAGGTCAGCAAGTTTGCCACCCCTGCTTCTGCCCTTCAGACCCATCATGGTCCCATCTCCAGCCACCTCACCTGGCCCCTAGGTTCTGGTGACACATTCTCCTCCCTTTGATCTTCCAGCCTGGGGGCACTGATGGCTTCTTGATACTACTCATCTCTAGCCCCATTTTGGACTCTTGGCCTTTTTCATTACTGATGTAATAAATTCCCTGCATTAAGTTCCCTTTGTTGTAAATACCTAGAATGCTTTCTTTTTTTCTGATCAGAACTTGATGATACAACTGATTTGGCAATTGTCACAAAAGAGTAAATTGGGTCTTTCAACTGAGATATACAGATAAAATAGATCTCAGATACCAAAGGGAAGTTGGGAGTCAGATGCCACAGTCCTGAGAATTTACAAAAGAGCAGGAGACTAAGAAGTGTCATAAACCCCTCACAGACATTGACTGATCTCTGTGGGGTGCACACCCCACACTCCCGTACCCTCTGGCTTCTGGTTGGGTTTGGCCACTAGAAGACACTGGTTGGAGATGGGGGTGTAATAGGAAGAAAGAAAGGGTGCTTAGACAAGTTTCCTGAAGCATAATCATGGTCCAGCATGGTGGGGTCAGGTGAGGGCTCCAGTCTTGGACCCACACCAGCCAGAATCAGCTGACTGTCACTCCTACTCCTCTCTTCCACTCAGATTTTAGCAGTAGCTGCTTTCCTCACCTATGGCTACTCTTCTTGGCAGGCAGTCCCTCTCCAATGATTATAACTCTCCCCAGGTTCCCTGTAACACTCATACCTAGGAGTGTTAATAGTTTCCCCCTGTTGCTATTTGCGGGATGCTTCCCATTACATTCCTTGTTGGTTCCATTAACGCTGCCCAGACCTTTGGAAGATGACCCATCTTCCAACTCTCTTTAATTACCCTCAGAGTCTGCCATCTGTTTTCTGCCAACAGGGTGATTTATACAGGGCATACAAGGATCAGGAGTTAGAGATTAAAGAGAGGGTTGTGAAGAGGATTTCCTTTAAGAGAGCTGAATTGGGAATTCAGGAGGAAGGGCCTCATGGGTGCCCAGGGAAGATAATGACTTAGGTCATTAGAAGTTCTGAGCACAGGGGACAGAAGCAGGGGTCCTTTTTGAGTGTGGGTTTCACTGTATAGGGTGTTCTGATGAAGCTATTTCATTGAGGAAACTTCTGATGTCATGAGCTAGCCAAATTTATTAGAGGAGATTCTTCAAATCTCTTCTGAATGCCAAAGTCACACTTCCGTTTTATAAAGATTGAGTGGAAAAAAAAGAGTGGGAGCAATGTCTCTGCATTCAGAATTCTACCTGACACTTCATTTTGTTATTGTATTTACCACTGCTCTTGCGTGTGACCATTGCCACCTGCCTAAGATCCTCTCTATTTTATCTTCTTTAGAAAATAAACCTCCAATCATCACCCAGGGTGGAGACGGGTAAATTCAAGGAGGGAATATGGGGATTTCAAATACTTCTTATACAGACCGTTAAGGAATCCTCTGGTCTGACACACCACTCTCCCTAAGCTTCCAGAGATATCCATTTTTATGAATTCCTTCTGAGGGATTGGCAGTATATAATTTGCTTGCATTGCCACAACAAAGACCACAGACAGGGAGGCTTAAATAACAGAAATGTATTTGCTCACATTTCAGGAGGCCAAGAGGCAAAGATCAAAGTGTCAGCAAGGTCGGTTCCTTCTGAAGCCTCTCTCCTTGACTTATAGACAGCATCTTCTCCCCGTGTCTTCACATGGTCATCCCTCAGGGCAGGTGTGTGCCCTAATCTCTTCTTATAAGGACAACAATCATATTGGATTAAGGCCCACCTTAATGAAATTATTTTAACTTAATCATCTCTTTAGAGGCTCTATCTCCAAATACAGTCTCATTCTGAGGTCATTAGGGATTCAAAGTATGGACACGAGGGCTTCAACGTATGATTTTGTGGGGGAACATAAGCCAACTCATAACAAGCAGGACAAAATTGAATTACTTTGGCCTCCCCCTGTGCTAGCTTATATTTAGCTTTTTGGATTTGCTAACTCCACTCAATTGCAGCTGCTTTCTACCTTGCAAAATGTAGTCGTCATTAACTTTTCTCTCAAAGTCTTTCTCCTGAGAGATTTATGCTTTTCTTTATATGTCTCACTTGTTCCCATTTGGTGTGGTTTTGGAAATCAGAAAGAGTAAAGGCTTGTATTTCACCCATCATCTCTCATCAGATGTCTCTAGCCTGCTTTGTATCTGTTAACATAGCAACATAAGAATTTTCTAAATCACTGGGAAGTCTTCCTAAAGCTTATTTTTATGGCCACATAATGAATCTTCCAAATGGAGGGTATCATGTTCTATTTATCTATTTGATCTATGGCTGTGTTTCCAAGTTTTTGATAGAACTAACACTACAGTAAACATCTGGGTCAAGAGTATTAACTCTTTAAGTCTTTCTTGATACAAACCTCAATTCGTCAATTCTAAGATACCATCCATTGTAAGATACAGTGAAAGAGGTGAACGACTTCTGGAGAGGAGGAAAGGGGAGTTGGTTAAAGTCAAGAGAGTGGTTTTTATGTCTCTCAAAACATTTTGACTCTACGTGTATCTATGAAATCTGATAAAAATAACAACTGAAGGGAAAAATCAAGCCAGAAAATTATGTCTACAGGGGGTGCCTGGGTGGCTTAGTCTGTGAAGCATCAGACTCTTGATTTTGGCTCAGGTCATGATCTAGGGTCGTGGGATCAAGCCCCACATCTGGCTCCGTGCTCAGAGGGGAGTCTGCTTGAGATTCTCTCTCTCTCTCTTCCTCTGCCCCTCTCCACCCTGTGCGTTCTCTCTCTCTAAAATAAAAATTTAAAAATAAAATATAAATAAAATAAAAATAAAATAAAATTGATTTATTAATCAATCAAAAAGAAAAAAGAAAATTATGTCTACAGTGTGACCTCATTATTTAAAACAAAAAAAATTCATAGAAAAATTATTAAGGATCCACAGGGTAAGTTTAAGAGTGAGTTTTGTTTTGGGCACCTGTGTGGCTCTGTTGGTTAAACGACTGCCTTCGGCTCAGGTCATGATCCTGGAGTCCCAGGATAGAGTCCCACATTGGGCTCCCTGCTCAGTGGGGAGCCTGCTTCTCCCTCTGACCCTCCCCCCTCTCATGCTCTCTCTCATTCTCTCTCTCTCAAATAAATAAATAAAATCTTTAAAAAAAAAGTGAGTTTTGTTTTGATTGTTATTTCTGGGTTTTCCAAAATTGAAGTGAATAGTTTCTAAAGAAGAAAAAGGTTTGCTTTTTACTCCTTTATTCTAAAAAGAAAAGTGAGCAGAAGGAAATGCACCAAACTGTAGTCCTTGCATGGTGAAACTGTAGATGTTATTTCTTTTTTGTACTTCTCTGAAGTTTCTAAATTACCTCTAACAGACATGTTTGGGGGCTTAAGCACCTAAGAAAGAATACTCCGCTGGAGAAATAGAGAAATCTCTTTGCCTCAAGGAGAGACAACCTGAAGGGACATCCCAGCTCCCTTTGGGATCAACTGAGTGAGGCCTTTGCTGAGACTGCATAGCAGCCTCATTTCTCCTTTGCCCAAAGCTGATTCTTTTGTCCCCTTCCCAAAGTACTGATCCCAAGAGCACCCCAATAAACTTCCTACTCTCAAATCTCCTTCTCAGAGTCTATACCCTAGGGAACCTGACCTACAACACCATGTGCTTTGGCTGGTTCAAAGGACATCATCTACCAACTTGTTGTAAGTCATGAAAGTATTTCTAAGGGCACTGTTTTTGAAACAGAAAACTCATTTTGGCTTGCAATTTTGAGGAATATGTTAATAAGCAGTTTACAAAACAGTTCACATGCTATGATTGCAATTAAGAAGATATATATAAATACATACATTTCATAATAACTAATACTTGAGGACATAGTTAATGGATTAACGCTTTTTTAAAACTTTTTTAATTCCAGTATAGTTAACATACAGTGTTATATTAGATTCAGGTGCACGATACAGTGATTCAACACTTCCATACATCATCCAGTGCTCATCATCACAAGTGCACTTCTTAATCCCCATCCCCTATTTCACCCATCCCCCCACCCACCTCCCCTCTGGTAACCATCAGTTTGTTCTCTATAGTTAAGAGTCTGTTTCTTGGTTTTCCTCTTTTATCCCTCAATGATTGTTTATTTTGTTTCTTAAATTCCACATATGAGTGAAATCCTATGGTATTTGTTTTTCTCTAACTGGTACCATATTGTTTTGATTACTACAGCTTTGCAATATAACTTGAAGTCTAAAATTGTAATACCTCCAGCTTTGCTTTTCTTTTTCAAAATGCTTTGGCTATTCAAAGTCTTTTATGGTTCCATATAAATTTTAGGATTTTTTTGTTCTAGTTCTGTGAAAAATGCTGTTGATATTTTGATAGGGATTGCATTAAAAGTGTAGATTGCTTTGGGTGGTATAGACATTTTAACAATATTTTTTCTTCCAATCCATGAGCATGGAATGTCTTTACATTTCTTTGTGTCACAATAGACTAATACTTTTTGAATACCTACTTTTAGCCAGGCATTAATTTGGCATTATACCAAAAATATTAAAATTATCTCTGGATGATGGAATTAGAAGTGGTTTTTATTGTCTTCTTCCTCCTTCTAGAATATTTCCCAAATTTTGTTTTGTAATTACATACAATGTTATAAAAATTACTTTATAAATCAACCTTTTACAAATAAATTTTTATGATAGCAAGTATTTCAATAAACATTTGCTATAATCTTTATATTACATGTAACCCCAAATTCTCCTCTCCACCCTCCAAAAAGTCCAAGACCTGCAAAAATAAGATGTGTCAACCCAACAGAGTCGAAGAGCAAGTTTTGAATATCAAGATTTGGGATACGGAAGGTTGTCATTAATTCTCTAGTCCAGAAATAAATAACCTGAGTGTTTTCTGAATCATTTGCGTTTTGAAGCCGAAAGGAAAAGGGAACTCTTAGGTATTTCCCATTGACCTCAGATGGATTATATAACAAAAGGACCATAAAGTTTTCCCAGCATGGAGTCTTTGACAAAGACACCATAGACATCAAGGAAGGCAGAGTCTGCACTTGAGAGTTTAGGACCAAAACCTAAATGCTCTGATATTTTTTTATCAGTCCAATCTGGAATCTGTCATCCAAAGATTATATCCATTAATTTTTCTTTGTTACATATCTATTTAGAATATATTCTTAACTGACTACAATTGGTCTTCAATTCAGAGAGAAAATTAAATACATTGCCACTCTAAAGCTAAAAAGACAAAACATAGGCAGAATATTTTAGAATATTATTCCTTCTTCCAAAATATATGTTTTGCTTTTTTCCCCCTTGGCTCAAATAAATATATTTTATTGCATCTCTCTGGCAAAAACTTTTTACTGAATTCAAACAAGGGTACCTGAAGGTTAATTGAAATGTGGACTTTTTTGTGTAATCTTTTCCCATTGTTAATGAATTTCTGCCATGCCAAGATAAAGGGTGAGATGTAAAGATAAGTTGACATCTTCCAAATTTTAAGTCTGGCCATTATGGTGATTCCATGCCAAGTCACATCCAGGGTAGTACTGTCTGATCTAATTGAACATGGTGTAACTAAGTGAGAAGCCAGGAGAGTTGATCCCTCTAAGCAGTGTTCCAGACTTTCTCTGGGCTGGAACAAACAAAAGTACAGCAAGGACTTCCGAGAATTAGTCATGTTCATCATTTTCAAGGAAATCACAGAGTATTCATTAAAGAATGGCTTACGTTAGGCTGCCCTCATTAGGAAGGATGGAAGTCATTGCTATGAATCACTGGAAGCTAGTTGGGTATCACATGGCATATGGTGGAGGCGGGGAGGCACTGAGTACTTTGGTCCCTCTGATTGTGAACACAAGGAGTGGTCATCTTCCTTGAATCTAAATGGACAACTATATGGTTCCCTCCTTTGCAGGGTCTACTAGATCCCCAGTCTGCTTTACAAGCTATTGCTAGACTGGTCTCCCAAAAAAGCATTCCTTTCTGCACATGTTTGCTGGTGGCTATTTATTGACTCGATTTAACGATCATAGAATTTTAGAGCAAGAATGATCTTAGCAATCACCTTGTCCAGCTCTCTCACTTATATACATGAGAAAATTGAAGCCCAGAGAAGTGAAGTGATTCACCCAAGGCCACACAGCAAGTTATTTCCATGCTAACTCAATCCTCAAGGCAATCTCCCATTATCTGCTTCCACGTTGAGATGCCCAAACCATCAGACACATTCTCCTTAAGGGTTGAAAACATTCCTACTGCTGAAGAGATAGTATGTGGAAAAGTGAGGGAAGCCAGAGACCCAGATGAGTCCTGAAGGCTCCACTGGCAGGGCTAGGAACCAGTTATAGAGAATTGGCCTTTTCCAAGGAGGGCTAACTTGGCTGATGTCCGAATAGAATGTGTTTCCAGTGAACAGCTAGTGACGCAATGACTGCCTGAGTAGCAGGGAGGAAAGCTGCCCTGCTCTTCTTCCCTTCAAGCTTTGAAGAAGGCCCTAAGTCCTTATCCACTTGAGGATGGGCAACTCATCTTGAGATATGAATAATTTAGGGACTAGACTGCCCTGGTCTCCAACATTTCAAGGGCTAGTGAGGCTTCAAGGGAGATGCAGCAGTGCAATGAGATGAAGCAACCAGAGAGGAAAAGAAAGCAAGGGTCTGCCTGACCCCCTTCCCCAGGAGCCCAAGATAAGTTAGTTCAGTCACCCATTGATCACCCACAATTACTTACAGAGTCAGGCTGTATCCCAAAGACAGAAATCAATGGTGACCATGCCAATGTAGTGCTCTGTGGTCAGTGCTCCCCTGAGTACCTTCACTTCATTAACTCCTGTGATCCTCACAATGACTCCATGGCATGTGCTATGATTTGCACTATTTCACAGTCAAAGATACTGAGCCATGGAGACATCATATTCCACAGCCAGTAGGAGGGGTGGCCGGACATTAGAATCAGATCATCAAAGTCATGAGCTGACATTTTTAGCTCCTTCCCCTGCCCTTAAGGAGATAACCATATAGTGAAGGGTGTAGACATGGGAATAAGTAATTTCCATTTACTCCTTCACCCATGCAGACATTCAGTGAGCATTCAGGCTCCAAGGATACAAAATCCAGAGAGGCCTGGACCCCAGAGTCAGAGAGACAGGGGATCAGGTCTCCTTTCTTGGTTCCCTACAGGTCTCCATTTACAGCACTGTGTTTGTTTGCCTTACTGCTTAACTAGACCCACAGCGACTTGATGCCAAGAATGTGTCTCATGCACCTCTGTATCCACAGCCTCCAAGGACCATGCCTGGCATGCAGGAAATGCTCAGCAAATATCTGTTGGATAGAATGTAAACAGAGCTTGGAAAAGGCCCAGGTGTAGGAAAACGATTCCCTGATTCATTAAGCTACTGTCTTGTCTGATCCAAGGAAGAAGAATCTATGATATAGTCCATGTAAAGACAACTTGGCTGACAATATCCACTTGTGGAGGTCTCCCTGGATGTCCATATTGGAGTTCTGGGTTCCACAGTTAGCTCCCTTGATTCTGGTATCTATCACAAACTTGGACCTTACCAAATCAAATGCTATCAAATAGTAGCATCAATATCTAGGATCATGATAAAACTGGGTGAAGAAATGAATTTTGGAGTCAGACAGACTTGAATTTGAATACCAGCTCTGCTCCTAATTGTTTTTTCTAGAAGCCATTTAATTTCTTATACCTTCAGTTTCCTCATCTGTAAAATGGGAACAGTAGTCTACGTAGTTGGATCATTGTGAGGATTAAGTGGTATGATAGTTAATTTTATGTGTCAACCTGGTTGGGCCACTGTACCCAGATATTTGGTCAAATATTACTCTGGATGTTTCTGAGAGTATGTTTTTTGTAGATGAAATTAGCATTTAAATCAGCGGACTTTGGTTAAAGGAGATTGTCCTCAGTGTGGGTGGGCCTCATCCAATCAGTTGAAGGACTGAATAAAACAAAGACTGATCTCCCCTGAACAAGAAGGAATTCTGCCAGCAGACAACCTTCAATCTTGAACTGCACCATTACCGCTCCTGGGTCTCTAGCCTGCTCACCCATTGTGCAGACTTTAAACTTACCAGCCTCCACAATTGCATAAGCCAATTACTTAAAATAAACATCTCTCTGGGAGCGCTCTGTTGGCTCAGCTGGTAGAGCATGCAACTTTGGATTCCAGGTTCGTGAGTTTGTGCCCTGCATTGGGTGTAGAGCCTACTTTAAAAAAAAAAAAAAAATTTAAATCTGTGTGTGTGTGTGTGTGTGTGTGTACACACACACACATAATATTGATTCTGTTTTTCTGGAGAACCCCAACTAATACAAATGGCATGATTCATGAAAAGTCCCTGACATACAGCATGTTCTCAATGGATATTAGTTTTATTTCCCTTTCCCAGAGACCTTCAGCCTCTTCAATCCACAGGTAAGCAGATGGCTGTCCAAAGAGGTACCAAGACTCATCCACTCTCCCAATGTAACCTTGAAGAGTTTGAGAGATGAATGAGATAATCAGCTTTGAGCATCACAATTTAAGACCCAAAACATCTGCTCCATGCCCGAAGGGATCATTCATTTTCAACAAAGTATCCTTGAAAGGACTTCAGAGTTCATCTGATCCAAAAATTACAAGGTGTTGGCCTAAGGACCACATACCTGTCTAGTTGGTTTTGTTTTGGGGGTTTTTTGTTTTGTTTTGTTTGATTATTTTTTTTACTCATGCAAGCTTTTTATTATTTCTTTTAATTTAAGATTTGAAAGGTGTCACATAAAAGTCTGGATTCCTGGCTTCTCTTGATGAGTGGGGGAGATCTGGTGACCTCAGGTGTGTACACTTGTAGCTGGGAGGTCACTGACACCATACATAGGACACAGGTCCTTGGGTCATTTTACTCACTTGTGTCAATCCCTGTAGACATTTGAGTCTGTGACTCCTTGTGTCCTCCAGCTCCTTCAATTCAGAAGAGAGGAAGCATAGACTCAGGGAAGTCTAATGTACTTGCACAAGGTCATGTGCCAGATTGGCAAAGCCAGGTCTAAAATCCCACATTTTTGCCTCTCAGGCCCCTAAAAATATGCTGCATTCCAACTGAGCACAAATGCTTTTACTGACAAATTAGGAGATTCCTAAGGGTCTTTTGTTACCCTGTAAGGCTTATTATTTTAGCAGTAAGATCAAGCTTAGTGTCACGAATGAATGCAGTGTTTTAAGATGGGGCTAAAATACGAATTGTCTTATTTGTCCCTGTGATTATAAGCACAGTTCTGGGGTCAGACCAAATTTGGCTTTGCCGTTAACTTGGGCAAGTTTCTCACGTTTCTAATAAGAGTTATACGTATTACACAGTGTCAGTGGTGAGGATTAAATGAAATATTTCACGTAAAGTGCTCAGTAAGGTGTCTGGAATATACTAAGCATTCCACAAATGTTGAATTAAGACCTCAGAGGAATTAAAATAAATATGGCAAAATTAGCAATGTAGCTAAATGATTTTGCACCTGCAAATATGTAGGAGTTCCCAGTGACCCCCCCCACAAATTCAAATCCAACACCCCGGTATTTTCCTCAGCTTATTCCCTTTTACACATGTGTTCATGGGCTCATTTGGTCTAACCTGCAAAACATGAAGTAGGTCCATACAAACCTACTGATTAAAGTTCAAGATTTATTTGTGGCTATTTTTGCCCTCAGAATATACTTCACTAATAATAATATACAATCAAGGCATTATGTTTGTTCAAAAAAGAAAAGTCTTGAATTAATTCCCATTGTCTGGGTGGTTGAGTTATCAAGGTGATATACAGTTGGGTTAATTTGGGGCTGTTCGTATCGATTTTAGGATCTGCTGTATTTCATCCTTTATGTTTTCATTTTGGTTTTTAGTGTGTTATACTTAAGTTTCAATCAATAAGTTGAACTATGTTATTGTACAGCTCTGTGTTATTGGAATTAGAGCAATGAAAAGGACAGATGCCTTCTAAAAGCTTAGCCAGGGCAGAGGAGCAGACATGTAAAGAGACCATTATTATAAGCAGTGTCTAGGATGTGTGCACGGAGAGCTGAGGCAGGTCTTAGGACCGTGAGCCAAAGACAGTGGGGCTTAAGAAAGCTTGCCGAATGAATGAATGGATGAATGAATGAATGAATTTGTGATTCTATTTGTCCCGTCGAGACTGTGAATTCTTTAAGGTAAAGACTGGACCTAATTCATCTCTGTATCCCAGGTTTGGCCAGAGCTGGGCCCAATCTGTGTTCTTAGAGTGGAAAGCAGCTATCCAAGGGTCCCGCATGCAGCACTAGGCCCAAATTAATTCCAAGAGTGGCGAATTTTTCAGTTGTTGGAACCTGTCCTTTTCCTGCTCTTTTCCAAACTCATCAGCAGCAGCCACTCCCCTCTGTTCTGCCCTTTCCTCCCATCTATGAAGAAACAGCGTCCCTACGTCCTCCCAGGGGCCCACCCTCCCTCAGGCAAGGTCTGCCTAACCCCCTCTGGCCTCTTTGACTCCTTCTTATGCAGAATCTGTGCCTCAGGCACAGAATAACCGGTGAATGAGGGCAAAGCCCAATGACCTTGCACCGAAGACTCCCTGGCCCATCTACTCTTCAAGGTCTGAGATAATCATTCTCCTCTTCAGTTCCAAATGTATCCCCACTGCTTTTTATTGTACTTCTCATGAATTGCAGCTCACTAATTGCAGTTTACGTATAAGGAAAACTTACTGGGCACTAAGGACTTTGTTTCATCTTGTCTAACTTTCACAGCCCTTTGATGGAGGCATATTAGGCTGTAAGTGTTTCGTAGGTGAAAAAGCTGAAGCCCAGAGAATGTGTAACCGGCCCAAAGCCACAGCCAGCAAATAGCAAAGGACGCCTGTGGCCTCTGCCTCCACTCTCCTCCCCCACCCCTGCAACTTGGTGCCGCCCAGTGCCACTCTCCCCCACTGAGTGTCTGCTCAGCCCATCCTCCTGATCTCTGGGCAGGTCTTGGCACTGCCCCTCTGCTTCTCCTTGTGGAAATATCTCCACATTGATTGGCACAGCACTGAAAACTGCCATCCGGCTCCTCCCTCCCGGCCCGTCCCTTTCCTGCCCTCCTTCCTCCCCCTTCCTGGGACTCGGCAGTCCCGCTCCGGTCTCTGATGACCTCATGGATGCTTGCTTCTGTAAAGCTCCTCGCCCAGCTCTGGTCCTGAGTGGGCCTCTCCAGATGCATGTTTTTCATCTCGTCCACACCCATCACACCCAAAGCCAGTCTCTTCCTTCTCTCCTCCCAGGGGTAGCTCTCTTCACTCTGCCACCCCTGTGCCCATGGCCGGCTGGCAACCCCTTCTGCCCGCACTGCCTCACGCTTGGATCTCATGGTGGCACCTTTGTGGGTCCCCTCCCCGCCCTGCTGGTGTCCTTGCCAGTTGACAGCACAATCCACACGACCTTGCAGAATGCTCGACGGAAAACATTCCCTTGATCATTGATTGAGTCAGTGGTGATTTACGGAGAACTGCCGTGCCCGGCCAGCTCACCAGCTGGAGGGACCTTAAAGGCCGTCTACCTCGTCTACTGATAAGGAAGCTGGAACCTATTCACCGTTTCATCTGAGAATACCTATTGAGTGCTCCCCTCCAGGCCAAGTACTCCCTAGGCACTGGGGTATAGAGCCAACAAGACAGACAGCCCCTGCCCTCAGGGACCTTGCACACTATTCATTATGTATCGCACTTATGGTAAGTTTATTAATTCATTCAACAAACACTTACTGAGCACCTATGATGTGCTAGCCCTTTCTAAGGAATACAGCAATGAATAAAACTGACAGAAGTCCCTGCCCTCTTAGAGCTTACGTTCTAGTGAAGGGAGACAGAAAAGAAATAAGTATATAGGTAAATACTCTGTCACATGGTGCTGAGTGTAATGGGAAGCAGCCCGGGCCATGTACAGCCTCCCTCCGCCCTACACGAGCCCTGGAACTTTGGTCAAGCTACATACCTTTTCTGTACCTCGCTTCCCTCAACTATAAAATGCAAATTAATAAGGCCCACATCACAGGGAATGTTGTGAGAAGTAAGCAAGGTATTTTGGAAGTGCTTAGGATAGTCTCCAGCACATAGGAAGCACCAGGACTTTTTACCTAAGTGTGCAGAGAAGGGGCAGAGGCTTTGAGAGGCCTGGACGAGTACAGTGTATAGAGGGTGGTCGACGAAGACTGCACAGAGACATTTCAGCCAAGACGGAAGGAGGGAAGAGAACTTGCCGTGCCAACACCTAGCGAGTGTTCCAGGCAGAGGGAGGAGCCAGGACAAGACCCCAGCAGCAAGAAGGACAGTGTGGCGGGAGCAGGTGAACCAAAGAGAGCGAGGAGAAGATGAAGGCAGACAGGCATGGAATGGGGGAGCCGGAAAACCCCGAGGGGCTTAGAGTCCATTTTGGCTTTTGCTCTAGTGCACCAAGGAGTCTTTGGAGAGCATTCGCCTGGGGAGGGACATGACCTGTTCTGTGTTTCAGAAACACCATTCTGGCTGCTCTGGGGAGAGACTAACTGCAAGGGGGCAGAATCAGGACACTAGTCAAAGAGGATTTTGCAAGAACCCGAGGAAATTAGGGGCTGGATCAGGATGATGAGATGTGGTCAGGTTCCAGATCTATTTTGGAGGTCAAGCTAATGGAATGTTCTGTAGGCTTGGATGTGGGTTTGAGAGAAGAGTCAGGGAGATGTAATAAAGGAGAAGTACTGGGCACTGTGAAAGCACAAAGAGTTCTGGGAGAGGACTAGAGAAAGCAGACAGTGAGGGAGACCCCGGGGCAGGAATTAGTAAGGAAGAGCCTTGAAATGTGGAGTCTGAGATGACCATTCCATTTAAACATCAGCCCCCTCAAGTCAGAGTTATTGTTCTAATGCTTAATCCCTTGAATTCCCAGAGCGTATGGAACAAGAGCCAGAGCAAGTATGTGGATGCCCTATGGTCCATACACAGCTCACCTGTTAGGTCCACTGTGAGCACAAAGGAAAATGGGCTATTACACAAACATGATTGTCTGTCTCCCCCTGCTGGCCATTCTTGTATTTCAGTTTATTTGCTGGCTGTTTGCTGGGTATTCTTTTTTTTTTTTTTTTTGAGTTAAATTGCATAAAAACGATTTTTTTTTTTTAATTATGTTATGGTAATGACCACACATTACATCATTAGTTTTTGATGTAGTGTTCCATGATTCATTGTTTGCGTATAACACCCAGTGCTTCATTCAGTACGTGCCCTCTTTAATACCCATCACCAGGCTAACTCATCCCCCCACCCCCTCCCCTCTAGAACCCTTAGTTTGTTTCTCAGAGTCCATAGTCTCTCATGGTTCGTCTCCCCCTCCGATATCCCCACCTTCATTTTTCCCTTCCTGCTATCTTCTTCTTCTTCTTTTTTTTTTTAACATATAAT
>NC_138370.1:167903459-167957971 GCF_054177405.1 Leptonychotes weddellii | reverse complement strand
GTGTACTTACCCTAATCTTCCTTCCGAAGGTGCCACAAAGCCCATGGAAATTTGGTAATCTATTTGCATTTGATTAACCACAGTGCTATCTACTGTCATTTGAATATGATTGTGCATCTATTTACAAGAGATCTTTACCACAACAGTAACAGGAGTGGCCGTTATTTTAAATTGAATTAACAATGAGCAAACTGACCGAAAGTCATTTCTTTCAGGTGCACTGGATCCCCAGCTCCAGGTACAGCCTGCTTTCTGCTCAGGTAGAAAAAGATGAAAAGTGACACCATAGCTCCAAACCAAGCCTGATACCACCTGAGTACAGGACTCTGGGAGAATCCAGGAGGAGAAATCCTGGTGAGACTTCAGCTTGCAGCTGGCCTGCCGTGGCTCTGGGGACAGAAAGGAAGGAAAGGAAGGAGAGGCAGAAAGGGAACAGGCATCCCTGGGAAGTGTGGGGTGGGGGTACTGGAGATGGTTGGAGAGGGGTGGGAAACATGTCTCCACACAAACTTGGTCACTATCTTTAATAGGTCTGAAGTTTTTCCAGCTGTCACTCCTAGAGCATGGACACATATGACTTCAGGACAACATTAAGATATTTTATTTCTTTATTTGAGAGAGAGAGCGCATGAGCATGCAAGAGTGGGGGAGGGGCAGAGGCAGAGGGAGAAGCAGACTCCCTGCTGAGCAGGAAGCCCTACCCGGGGCCAGGATCCCAGGATCATGACCTGAGCTGAAGGCAGACGCTTAACCAACTGAGCCACCCAGGCGCCCCCAAAAATATTATTAAAAGACCAGTGAGAAGACCTGCCAACTGCCTCCAGACAACATCCGACTTGAGCTCTCCAGGCGGAAAGAAGTCCTTCTGAGGGTCCCTCTGTGCTGATTATAAACTGCAATCTTTCAGGAGCTCACAGACCCAGATATATTTGCAAGTGGATGCGCAGCAAGGATTTTTCATTCTCACATTTTTCTTAGCCATTTTATTCAAAGCAGTTAGACCCCTGCCATAATATATGCACCTCCCAGGCTGGTCCTAAATCCTTCCTGCAGACGGTGGGATTGTTGTTAAAAGGTCAGTGACCGGTCTGTGCTTAATCTGTCCCACGTTCATATAAACTTTGAATCCTCAGGTGTGAGAGGAGGAGTATATATTAGGGATGAGGAGGTCAATACCATCAGTTTAAAGTCATCAATTTAATTAATCTGACAAACAGATTTCCTGTATGAAACCCAGGCAGATTATGTGCCACTCACAAGGTCCTAGAGACTGTGCAGTAGCCGAGTGCTTCAGCTGGGGAATGCCAGTTGCTAGAACAACACCACCCAACCCTGTGGGCTTTACACACTGAAAACTCATTTCTTCCTCACGTGAATCCAAAATGGGTGTTTCCACTGTGGATTAACGCGAACAAAATTCAGTTGTTGCCTCTAGAACCCCAGCCTTGTCAGACTTCCAACTGCAGCTATATTGATCATGCATTTTGGCAGGATCCTGTCTTGGGCATGGCGAGTGCCTTTTGCTCAATCTCTTTGGCACAAAGTGTCAAAGATCGTTTGTCTGCAAGCTCACCTGGGCCTGCAAACATGTTTACTGTCCCGCCCCAGGGATGTCCGAATGCTCACACTCTTGTCCCCTGAAGGGGTGACTGCACTGACGACGTCAAGCCCGTGGGCTCCCGGGAAGAGCAGGCGGCAGCAGCTTAGGAGCCGAGTCCTGAGGGGCCAGCCTCCGGTCAGTTCTCGGGAGGACTGTGGACTGAGGCTTGGAGATGGATTCCTGAGACAGCAACGGAGAGTTACACCCCCCACAGACCTCACGAGGCAAGTGGGAAGCGCGGACTTAGTTGGGCTGTTCGGGGACAGGAGACGATATGTGCCTCATCCTGGTAACTTGCTGAGGCTGGAAAATCTGCCCAGTTTGCCTGGGGGCCTGGGTAGCAGGTGTGCGGGAGGCAGCCCTATGGGCCCCCTACCCAGGGCCTGCGAACCCCAAGGATCTTGGTGGAATCCCGCGGTCTGACGCAGGGGAGTGTGCTGAGGGATGCCTCTGGCAGCCGGAGGCACCCCTGCCCAGAGTCGCCGCGGCCACGGGGCTCCTCCTTCTGCCCACGAGGCTCCCCGCTGTGCAGCACTTGACACCCTGCAGCTGATGGCTGCTGGACACTTGTGGAGAGCGAGGGGCTGAGGGACGACTGCCAGACTGTCCCCTGCCTGCATTGGCCCCCTCGGATCCTGGGAAAGCAGATGTTTTTTACTTCTCATAAAAATGGAAACGGAACATCCCAGAACAGCAAGTCAGGTCCCAGAGGCAGGTGCCCTTCACACAAGAAGGTAGTGCCCCACCTCTAGGGACCGGTCGTATCTCCCGTGATTACTCACACACGAGCCTTTGGCTCCCTGGACAGGGCTCCCAGGAAGGTCTGAGGGTGCGCGGCTCTGGCTTCTGGAAGGCTCATCTCAGCGCCAGCTGACGGAGTCCCCTGGGTGCAGCTGCCCTGCGGGTGCCAGTAACAGCTCTGGAAGGAACCGGTGGGCTGACTTCAAAGGCTCTTGCCTTTCTTGACACAATACCCTTAAGTATCAGGCATGCCTCTGCCATCTGTCCTTGGCCCCGCTAGCAACCGGACTGGTGGTGACGAATGACACGTATGTTGAAGACCCCCGTGTCTGGAATTGCGAGTTCTGGAAGGCCACTGCTGCACCTGATGAAACATCTTCTGTACCCCACGTGGATGCCCGTGGGGAGGTGCAGGCCGAGCCGGGGCTGTTCAGGCCTGCATGGTGGCCAGTGCTGTTGCCTGTGTAGACCAGTCCTGCCACCGACTGCATGGGCCCTAAGGACGAGCCTCCACCTGCATGCCAAGGACACTGAAATGGCCTATACAATGATCTGATTTTCTTTTCTTCTCTTTTCTTTTCCTTTCCTTTCTTTTCTCTTTTCTTTTCCTCTTCTTTTTTTTTAATCTATTGGCCGTTTGTTTATCCTCCTTTGTAAAATTCCTCCTGATTTTCTAAGATTAAGCAAGAACCCTCTAGCGCTAAGGGCATGCTTCGCAAATAGATTACACGTGTCCTCTGCTGCCATCTTGTGGCAACTTCTGGCTTCTTGTGGCCTTTGACCCAACCCGATAAGCGAAATTGCCATCGTGTGGGAGTGGCAGGCTCTGGCCACCCTATAGTGGCCCTTGAGACCGAGCTCTGCTGTATTTTGGAGGTCTGGGACATTTACCGTCATATGCTGCCCAGGGGGTCCTGACAGCGGGCTAGTGGACGTGACATTCAGTGGACATTATCTATTCCTTCTCATTCTCAGCTGGTGGTGTCATGAAGAAGTAGAATGGACTTTGAAAGACTCGACTGGGCAAGATGGGCAAGATCGCTGGATTGACCGTGTCATCAGCCTTGCAGACTCCCCACAGAGAAGACAGTGCGAGCCCCATGCAGCTGGTCCTCAGGACTGCAACAATGGCTGCCGCTTCTGCATCTGCACCTCTGTGATGAGGAGCAGCGATCAGTGAGCAGAACACAGCTCTCTGAGACCTTATCTGAGGGACAGGGTCCTTATGGATGAAATGCATAGAGAGCTGTATTAGTTGTTCTCAAGCCAGGTTGTACATGAGAATTACATGGGATATATCCCAGAAAATGATTTCGTTAATCTAGGGTACTGTTTCTATTAGAATCACCTGCGGAATTTTTTTTTTTTTTTAAAGCTTTATCCATCTATTTGAGAGAGAGAGTGTGTGAGTGGGGAGGGGCAGAGGGAGAGGGAGAAAGAATCTGAAGCAGACTCCTCACTGAGTGCAAAGCCCGATGCGGAGACCATGACCTGAGCCGAAACCAAGAGCTGGACGCCCAACCGACTGAGCCACCCAGGCACCCCTCACCTGGGGAAATGTAAAAATCCACATGTTTGGGCCACATCCCTAGCCAACTATATCAGAGTCTCTAAGGGTGGGACCTGAGTATCAGCCACGTGAATCCATTGTGTGGCAGGGGCTGGGCATCACTGTGTCAGATAAAGAGACAATCTTTGCTCACAAGCAGTGGAGTATTAACATGTTCTTAAATAAAGACAAATGTAAAATGAAGAGGGGGTGAGTCACTATCTTGTACATGTCTCGTAAAATTTGTCATTTTTCTGTCTCTTGTGATTTGGGTTATTTAACTTAGTTTCTGTGTGTAGAGTAGCTCTCCTTCAAACTCCCTCCCCTATCTTTCTGAGTATTAGCTATTGCTGTTGTGTGACGGTGCTGCCTTGGACCGTGTCCGCCCCTCCCCCCCGAATTCGTATCCGCCTAGAGCCTGTGGATGTTTGGAAATAGGTTGTTCACAAATGTGATGAAAGCGAAACGAGGTCATTCTTGATCAGGATGGGCCCTGATCCAATGACTCCTTAGAAGCAGAAGGAGATTTGGACCCAGGCACACAAGAGCAGACTCCGTTCTGTGAAGACAGAGGCAGAGATTGGAGTGATGTGTCCCAACAGTGCCATGCATTGTCGCAATCATCAGACTCGAGGAGAAAGGCATGAAACAGAGTCTTCCTTCTCTGGGGAAGGGGATTTCCGACCCCTGGCCTCCAGAACTGCAAGAGAAGACACTTCTGTGTAGAGCCACCCCCTCTGCATAATTTGTTACAGCAGCTCTGAGAAAAGGACACAGTGACGTAACTGGTATTTATCATATAGGAATATTTTTCAATAAGAGGATTAGAGTCAGATTTCTGAAATCATTCTTTTATTGTTCACACACACGCACATCTGCGATTTGCTGAGCGTTCTCTAACTACAAGTCTAAGTTCCCAAGCAAGGAAATGGGACACAATTCATGTCTTGTTCCCAAAGCTAAACTGGAAATTCGGTGAATGTATTACATATTGAAACTTTCATCGAAGGCTCAGATGATTAAAGCAAAACTTCTAGAGATTAAAAAAAAAATAGGTGTACACGCCTTTTCACTCTTTGGCGCGTCAGTGCATGTTGAATATAAAAATCACTGAACTCTGTAAACTCCAGGAGGGAAGTGTTTCTTTTCCAGTATTTGGAGGTGCTGTGCTGTTGGATCTGTCCAAAAACTTTATTCATACAGTCTGAGTAGAATGATGTCTATGAAAACCAATATTACCATTTTCCATACTGCAACAAAAATAAATATACCAAAAACACCACGTTACCTCTAAGATGAAGTATTTACATCATGGGTTACAAAGGCAATCTAACGGTCATGAAAAGTATATGACAATTTGTGAAGTCTACAAAGAAGGTGAAAAGGTATATTCACATTCTGCTCCCTTTAAAAGCAAGTATTGAAACAACCATTTTATAGATAAATAAACTGAACGTATAAAATGTCATTAGTTCAACAAGTATTTCTTCAGGACGTTGTATGTGCCAGCCCTCATTTTAAGAGACATCAGCACTGATTTTTATCTGGGCATATCTAATGTCTTTATGTAATTTTAAGATGTTATTCCTTTTATTTTATAAGCCCATCATATATTAATAATGATGACCTCCCCAGTCCCATCTGATAAATATGGTTAAAAAAAGAAGACGCTTACTTTTTGGCAATACAGTTTCAGCACTATAAGATACTAAAAAGGGAGATACAGTATTTTTTTTAAATTACTATTACAGCTCAACAGCTGCATCCCCCACATTTTTTTACCCTAATACAGATGCTGACAGAGTAAGTTCAGGAGAGACACAGGTCGAGAGGGAAGTGAGAGAAGTAAAAATGAAGCATACAGGGTCATCACAGAGGCTACAGAGCGTAGGCTACAGAGTCAAAATGAAAACTGGTAAAAACAGTTATAAAGTAAAGTGCCAAGTCCCCAAGACAGAGGAACTGCAAACAAGAAACAAGAAGGTCGGTTAAGGATGCCGAGAAGAGTAAGCAAGAGGGAAAACAGAGCTAAAACAACCATAAGAAAGTCGGTACAAAGAAGACACCTGAACAGAGGTGACCCCTACTTTAAGAAAAGACCAAGTGTAATCTCATCTTTCGCAAGCTCTCTGAGGTGAGTACCACTTAGAAAGTGACCGCGCTCCCCAAACTCTGCAGAAATGTCTACTTACTCATCGTACACGTCCTCTGAGTCCATTCGACGATAGTACTTGGCCAGCTTCACAGCGAAAATGATGGCTGGGAGTAAAAATATGGTCGCTTTCCCTATGCCAAACCAAAACAAATTCTAAGGAAG
This sequence comes from Leptonychotes weddellii, assembly GCF_054177405.1. NCBI lineage: Eukaryota > Metazoa > Chordata > Mammalia > Carnivora > Phocidae > Leptonychotes > Leptonychotes weddellii. The sequence continues at coordinate 167,951,764 of NC_138370.1, read as the reverse complement.
AAAAGAGAATCAGGAGGATTACATGCCTGAAGATGGGGAATGGGAAATAGCAGTTGCTTGGCGGCAGAGGGGGGGGATGTCCCTTCCTTTTGCAATTTTTTTAATGAGTCCTAATTTTGTTCATGGAGACCATTTGTGAACAAAATACGAGTCAGCCACTGTGTGAAGCGCTACATATTACTGTAAGTCCTAAAATCTTTCTGAAAACCTCGAATCGGTCCTATTATTATATTGATTTTACAAATGAGGAACAGTGGCAGAAAGTGGAGAAGCAAGGGTTTGAATCTAAGACCCCACCAGATGGCGTCCCTTTGCTGCCAAGGAGAAGCGCAGAGCCCTCCGGCCGCCTGAGCCGAATCACTTTCCGGAGTTGTCCGATGTGCTAATTCACTTTCCTGGCCTTGCTGGGCATCAGAACAGGGGGACCACAGCCTCCTCATTCCAAAACAGTATTGTGTGGAAAAGGCAGAATTACGAGGCTCTCAACAAACATTCCATAGTTCATTTAGCCAGTTTGAGGGCAGATCATAGGCTGTATTCAACCCTGTTTTGTCTACAAGGCAGCTTAAAGTAGTTTCAAAAAGTAGTTGCCAACATTCATAAGTCGGATTTCACATAGGAACTTGGGTTTATGTCCTTTCTTGAAAAGGCTGAAGTTCAATCTCCGAACACTAAGCCCCCATCCCCACGAGGTGACACCAGCTGTAGCTGAGTGGTGGTTCTTCCGTCGAGAGGGGTATCTGTCCTCGGTTTGCCCCAGGCCACACTGCTAGCTTTTGCAGGGGCGACACCCAACGCCGTGTAACCTTACTCACCAGTCACAACGGTCGCACCTGGGAACGACCAGCATGACCCTGTGGGCATCATACACTGGCCAGCATCGTACACTTGGCCGACTTCGTAAATGCACAAAATCTGCCGCTGCCCTAGGATGTTGTCGTTAACACTAGGACCGGCTCCCCAGCCCACCGCGAGGCAAAGGCAGCTTGGATGTCACAATGGCCCCCCACCCCAACCCTCATGGCTCAGCCACTGCGATCCTGCTCTTCTCCTGATGGGATGTGCTATCGAATGGCAGTGGCCCCTCCTGGCCCAGAATTCCCAGTAGATTTGTTCTCCTCCCTCCCCCCCCCCACCACGTTCTTTTATTGGCACGTTTCTATGCTTTCAAACTTGTTTTGAGAGGCTTTAGAGCTTGATGACAACCATATACTTTTACTGGAAGCTGCCATAATTCTTCCGGGAACAATCGAGATATAAAAGGAACATGTTAGTCAGTCTGGAGTCTGTTTTCCTGGCAAAATCAATGCCCAGAGCTCTTTCTGACTATTTAGACCGCCCTGCTATAAAGCTCCAGCCTACGATCTTCCTGACCAGCCTCCAGGCCTCCCCTTCACTGGTCTCCAATTATTTGTGGAAAGCATCTGATAGTTGGGTGATTTGAGTAGCTGGGGCAGGTGGTGAAGACTGGATGCAACGAGATTAATTCAGAATCAACAAGATTAGCCCAGGATGCCTAAGGAGGGTTCAGGCAAGCGGGGGTCCAAGCAGCAGCACAAAGCCCCTAACAGGCTGGGGAGGAGGGAAGGCGGCCAGGAAGCCAAGCCTTGGGGTCTGCATGGCTGGGAGAGCGCAGGAGTGTTTCCATTCAGGTGTGAAGGTCCGTCTCGCAGAAAGATGGACGTGTGGATGTGGGACAGGGAGATGGGCAGATGGAGCGATACAGATGTACTTTGACAAACAGCTGTCCGATCATCATTCATTCAATTGCCTATGCCAGGCAATGTGCCAGATGACAGGGACGCAGCAACACACGGGCCCTCTGCTCAGGGAGTCGAGAGTCTAGAGTGTGCCGCAGGGGACAGGCCTTAATCAAAGAACCACACAAATGTGCAATTCAAACAGCAATAACACCTCTAAAGGAAAAGCATAGAGTTCTATGGGAGTGTAGAAAAGGGAGCTCAATCTAGGTGGGAAGATCAGAAAGGCTTCCTGGAAAAAAAGACATGTTTGAGCTAAGACCTGACTGCTGCTCACTAGTAATAGCAAACATGTATTGAGTGTCAACGTACCAGCTATGGCGTCAAGGGCTTGACACATAATCTCTCACTGAACTATCAAACAGCCCTACTCGGGTGACGAAGCTCAGAAAATTCAATAGTTTTTCAAAGTCACAGAGTTCAGAAAATGTAGAAGTACAGTCCAAATCCAGAGCCTGTGTTCTCACTCAATGGCGGACTTAGAGCTAGAGTTAGCCAGATGGGCTGTGGGTGTGGAGGGGAAGAATGAGAGAGAGGGAGAGAGTGTGTGTGCATGTGGTTTACAGTCCAGGTAGCAGAAATGGCATGTGCAAAGGCCCTGAGGTGGGGACATCGAGATGGATTTAAAGAAGAGAAAGAAAACGTGTGTCTGGAGAGAAAGGTGATCAAATAGTGCAAAATGTAGCCTCCATGGGCAGGGGCCCAATCATGCAGGGCCTAGTGTATTCAGTTAAGGACCCTGATCTTCGCTGGGGATAGCCACAAGAAGTCACCGAGGTGCTTCCAGCAGAGGAAATGAGAGGGTTGGCTTGCAGAGATGGTCAGTGTATATTGAGGAGTGAAGAGAGCTAAGGAATAAAGTTGATTAATTGGAACTTACCATCCCAATGGTAATATCTCAAAGGGTTTTAAATAAAAAATTAAATTAAGTGGCACTTGGGTGGCTCAGGAGGTTAAGCATCTGCCTTTGGCTCAGGTCATGATCCCAGGGCCTGGGGATCGAACCCCATTTCAGGTTCCCTGCTCAGCGGGGAGCCTGCTTCTCTCTCCCTGTGCTTGCCGTCCCCTCCCTGCTTGTGTTCTCTCTGTCTCTCTCTCTCTGTCAAATAAATAAACAAAATCTTTAAAAAAAATTAAGTTTGCTATAGCTTTGGGGTTATGTATCTATATCTATATCTGTATCTGTAACTGTATCTACATAGTTGCACTAAGAATCCTTTTACATATTGGCAATATGCATACCAGTGACCACTCTTTCCATCTATTCTGGACAAATAGAAGTTTTCTTCATGAGGGTCTCCTGACTTCTATAAATATAACTCTAGTAAGAGACAAAGGTAAGCAGCTAGGTCTTTGGCTTTTCCCAGCCTGTTAGGTATCACAACACGTTCATCTAAATTTTAGATTTTAGGTCTTGGATTCTACAACAGTAATGGACTCAAGCGCAAAACTATTTTATATCCTAGGGCGTACTACAGTCTGCCAACAAACCATGAAGAGTGACCAGTTTATTGTGTTTCGTTATTTCGAAAGATGAAATTCTTACCAGGGGGTCGATAACGTAGCTACACAGAAAGACGTCCACAGCAGAGTCCAAAGCGGTGGCCACGGGTTTACAGGCTGCAATTTGCTCAGTAATCTGTGGGGTAAGAAACACAGGGGAGCTTTGAGCCACGCCCACAAAAATCCACAAGAATTAGATGTGTCGTTTACCCTTGACCTGTTCTCACAAAAAGGATCTCTACACCGTCTCAGATACAGAGCTGCGAGCTGATGGCTAGGGATGAGCTCCACGGTGTATACAAGTAGGTACTCGAAAGCGAGGTGCTGATTCTGTCTGAGCCCGGGTCTCTGAGTTCTGCCCTTGTTATTCGGAACAATAAGGCCCACCCTGCCAGGCTCCCGAGAGAATGCAGAAGTCCAGATTTCCAGCACAGGGGCTCAGTCTGAATTTCTCGCCTGACTCCTTTGAGATCTGACAAAGGATATGGGGAAGAAATGGAAAGCTAATTAAACAATACTTCTATCATTTAGACCAGGGCTTGGCCAACTTTTTCTATAAAGGACCAGAGAGTCAATACTCTCGACCTCGCAGGGCAGGCTGAGACACTTTTGTCACAGGTGCTGGACTCCCGCTGTGTATGGCAAAACCAGCCACCGAGGATGCAGAAACATACGGGTGTGCCTGCGTGCCAGTAAAATTGTGTTTACAGAAACAGCGCCACCTGCTGACCCCATTTTAGAAGATTGAAAACTGAACTCATTAATGAGGTGAGAATAAACAAGTTTTTAATAATCAATTAAACTAATTTTATTTCTTTTTAATTTAAATTCATTTAGCCAACCTATAGTACATCACTAGTTTCAGATGTAGCGTTCAACAATCCTTCAACTGCGTACACCACCCAGTGCTCATACAAGTCTAATGAATCACAAACAGATGCTCCAATCCCATTGACTTAAGATTAACTATAGTCATTCATTAAAAAAAAACTTCTGAGTGCATATAGTGAGCTAGATGTTCACTCACTGGGACAGGGATGTGTCCTATTTCTTTTCCTTTATGGGTGGACTCACCTTCCCCTTTTCTTCCATATATACCTTACAAGGCAACCCATGTTAACAACTTTATTTTTACCAAGCTCAGACAACCCCGTACACTCTCTTTCTGGGCTTTTCAACTGTTGGTTTTACAAAAAGCAGGGTAGGAGTCATATTCTGTATGCTTTTCTGCATCTTTCTTTTCTCTCTTATTTCTACCCTGTAAAAATCTCTCCTAGTCCCTTGGCATAGCGCTGATCCATTTTGTACAAATGGCCACTTAATATTCCCATCGTGTGGCTCTTGTACGACTTAACCATTCCTGTCCAGATTCACTTGGGTTTCAGGGTATTTGCTTTATATGAACATGACCAAGCTGTGGTTCCTCGGTCTGGTGGAGGAGACGCACAGGGTTGAGTGGCCGTGGTGGTGATGTTGATAATGCATTTCTTCTGCCCTTACTCACCTGCGTGTGCACGCCCTTCACCCCAGCACTGAGAAGACCCCGAGGTCTTCACATCTGGGAGGCAGGAGGAGGTGTCAGAATAGACATCAGAAAGCTGGGCCTTGAGGGAGAACCAGGCTCAGGGCCCAGACTGTGGGGACTGGAGGCGGGGACTGGGGAGGGGGAGATGATACGGAGGGAATCACGTGGAGAATTGTGAATGTTTCCGAGAATCAAGCAGTTGGGTGTGGCTGGAATATGGGGGTGGGGCAGCAAAGAGGGACGAGACGGCCGGTAGTCTCGGCTCATGCGGCTGAGGGCTGGGAATAGATAGGAGACACTCGAGGCTGCTCGGGGTAGTCTAAATTTTCCTGAGTCCCTAGACTTCTCAGAGCCTGTCTTGGCTGACAGCAAGTAGCCCACATAACGCAGCCCAGGTTATTCAAGTAACTCAGCTGCAAGCATCTCCCTCCATCCCCCACCCACCCCCCGCACCTCTCCCCCAGTGGAATAATCCTCAGAGGGACGCAGACCCAAAGCCCAAGATGACAAAAGTCCTACCCCCCGGTTTCTTGGAATGTGACTGTATTCGGAGGTAGGGTCTTTGAAGAGGCAGTTCAGCTCAAATGAAGTTATCAGGGTGAGTCCTAAACCAACATGACTGGTGTCTTTATAAAAGAAGAGAAAATTCGGGCACAGACATGCACAGAGGGATGACCATGTGAAGACAGAGAGAGAAGACAGCCACCTACAAGCCAAGCAGAGAGGCCTCTGAAGAAACTAACCCTGCTGACACCTTGATCTTGGACTTCCAGCCTCCAGAATTGTGAGAAAACAAATTTCTGTTTTCTGCTCAAGCCACCCCAAGTAGACTAATACACCAACCACCTGACAGGCTCAGCGGGGCCCAGGGCACGAACACACCACCGCTTTGAAGGGAGCTCATAGTTCACTGGGGAGACAGAGTCAAGTGTGGCAGGAACCCCCAAAATGGCGAGCAAAGGAGCTGGGGGAGAAAGTGAGGGCATGTTCTCCAGCTCAGTGGGCCGGCCTGAGAAGGGGTCCAGTGTGGATGACATGTGCTGAGTCCTAGGAGCCCCCTCTTCACGGTCCCCACGTTCGAGGTCCTTTGCTTATCTCCTACCCAATTACTAGGAACTTAACTTTATTTCCTCCTGATTTTATCCTAGAACATGACTATCCTAGCACATGGCCCTCTTAAGTTCATTAAAGATAAACTACTTACTGAGAACTTGACCCACTGCAGATAGCGTTCAAAGTATCCTACTATCGTGTTCCCATACTTCTTACTTTCCTGGAAAGAAATCAAAGAGTAGTAAAATCATTAAGAGGACTATCCCATACTCTCTGCAGCCACGGAGTGACGGGCTCACATCCACTTACTTCAACAATAACTGAGGAGATGCGGGTTTTGAGGAAGTCCTGAGCAGAATCCAGAGAGGAAAGGATATTGACCACTTTCACCTGGAAAACACAGCGATCGACAGGGTCTCAAGGGATGAAGGGATTTAACTAGATGGTTGGCATGTGGATTTGGGTGCTGTTAGCTCGGCCCCACACCACCACAACTTGCTAGTTAAGAAGACCACAGAACCAGCCCAGCCCTCTGAGGGCAGGGGAAGGAATGGAGTACGTACCAAGTACTCACTTTGTGCCCGACACCGGGCCAAGCTCTTAATCCAAATCACCTCACTGAGTCCAAGAATCCCCCACCTTATCCACAGTTTCCTTCACCCGGGATCCAGAAGCAGATGACCCTCCTTCCGACGTATGGTCAGAAGGTCAATAGTAGCTAATGCTCTGCCACATGCCTACGCCATTCCCCTCCCTTTGCCCCGCACTCAGGCTTTTTATCATCTCACCTCATCACGGGAAGAAGGGGGAGTTCAGTACGGTAAGATATTTTGAGAGAGAGAGACCACATTCACATGATTTCTATTATGGTATATTGTTATAATTGTTCTATTTTATTATTGATTATTGTTTTTCCCCTCTTATTGTGCCTAATCTATCAACTCGACTTTATCGGAGCTGTGTATGTATGGGAAAAGAACTAAGTACGATGGGGTCCCGTACCCCCTGTGGCCTCAGGCCTGCACTGAATGCACCCCCCATGGAGAAGGGGGGCTCTGGTATGAACAGGCTCTTGGAAGGCATTGTGATAGGCTCCCTTCACAGGGGAGGTGGCTGACCCTGCCTGATGTCACCAGGCTGGGGACACAAAACCTGGGATTTGTACCTAGTTATTTCACACAGATAAGAATCCCCACCTGGCAGCTTGGTCAAATTAGAAAAGGTGCCTTTTCTGTTCTGCCCGGAGACCTCAGGGCACACAGCCCGGCCAGTGGGTAGAGGGCTGATTTGCACCCCAACTCGCCCCCACACCGGCCCTTTGTGAAGGGGAAGGCATAGCTGCCCACCGTCACCCTGAACGTAAGCGGTGCAGCGTAGTAAGGGACCAGCGCGCAGTCCCCAGTCTGTCTCCAGCTTCCCTTGGCATGGGACAACCGTGATTAGAGGTACAGTGATGGTCCCCAAGCAGAGTAAACCTACTAGAATAGTCTTCAGGGGGAACTCAGGGTCTTGGTATGTCAGTCAAGTAGCAGACTCAGTGTTGCCCAGGGAGTGTACCAGCTAAACTGAAGGAGCTCACGGTTCACGCGGGAGACCCAGCTGCATGGGGCAAGAAGCCCTGTGGCAAAGGTCTGCAAAGGCAGCTGTGAGGAAAGCGCAGGGAGGACCACGGAGTCTTCCACTGTGGCTGACTGACATTCCAAACCTCTCACGGGCAGCCTAGTCTGCTCAATAAAGAAATATTTTCTGAGTTGCCTATTGGCATTGAGGATACAAGATGCACACACCATAGCCACAGAGCTCAGTTTCTGCTGTGGGGATGTCTGTGGTCCCAGGGAGGCCCCTGTGGTCCCGATCACTGATGTCTTTCTGGGCCTGGCTTCTCATGGGCGGGGGCATACGTCCCCACCCCGTGACGATAGGTCCGGCCATGTCACGTCCCTTGCTTTGGCCAATCGAACGTAGGTACAGCGGCAGAGTGCTGGTTCTAGGCAGTCTCCGAAAGGGCAGCCTGTTTCCATTCACCCTCTGATTGCCTGTCCTCCACCTCGAGGACATGAGGTGGCCCAGACAGGAGCTGTTCCTTCAGGCTGGGTCTCCGGGCGGGGAGATAGGTGGAGAAGCCCGCCATGGACCCAACAGTGAGAATGCATTTGTGGTCAGAAGGCACTGGATTGTGCAGGTAGCCTTATTTCAGTAACAGCGACCATGCATCTTCTGAGCTTGTGTCCCACACATCAAGACACAGCTTTCGCCTGTGTGTCGAATAGTGTGCCAAGGTGAGACGTACTTGCAGAAAGCAAGTGGTAGGAAAACCCAGTTTGACACTTAAAATGGGTAGATAGCCAAGCCTTTTGTTTGTTTTTTGAAACTTAAATACTTATAAAACCAACATCTCTGAGAGTCTGTGTGTGCTTTTATGATAAGACCCGCCCCACCCAGGACAGAAAAGGAAAAATCAGTCCTTACCCCCAGTCTGCTGCTTTTGTGTTGAAGTTCCTTGATGCTTTGGTAGATAGTACTCTGGTGAACAAACATATGCAATATTTTCTAACTTATGACATGAACCAGCAAGATCACATGCCTGTGTCTCCCCTCCCTCCCCGTAGTCAGCCATCAGATCTGACTTTACTCTGCAATGGTTTCATTCTAGAAAAAAACAACAGATTCAAGTAACGATAGCTCTGGCGTCAGGAAAGCTGAAGAAGGAAATCAGGATATGTCTTCTAGAGCAGCACGCCCCATGCAAGGTGCCCAAGAAACCACGTTGAGTCAGGTTTGCTCAAAGTAGCAGGAACTCCTTAAAAGAAATTCCACCCAAATTGCCCAGAGTAGTTTAACCTGAATGGTTTAGATCAGGGAGTGGTAAAAACAAAGGCCAGATAGTAAATATTTTAGGCTTTGTGGGCCATACCCTGTCCAAAGCACTGAACTTTGCCATTTTATTTTATTTTATTTTTAACTTAATTTAATTTAATTTAACTGTAAACTTTGCCCTTTTAGCCAAAAGCAGCCATAAATCATCTGTAATAAGGGGGCATGGCTGTGTTCCAATAAGTCTTAATTTATAAAAACAAGCAACAGGCTGGATTTGGCCCACAGATTGTAGTTTTGGGGGTCATGGTTTGCTAAACCCTGGTTTAGATTGTAGGTCACATGTACAGAGCTATTTGCCTGTTTGTAGACAGGTTGCCCCAGCTCTGAGAAGGCCAAGGAGTCTTGTGTCTCCTTGAAGGAAAGCGTTTAAGGAACAGGGAATATTCAGCTTAAAATGTTAACAAATCTGTGCTAGGCATAAACAAGCAGAGCAGAAAATTGGGATGAGCATAGCATACAAAATTCAGAAAATTCAATTTTCTTTGTGAATACTCTAATTAGAAAGTCAGAAGGGGAAAGAGAGACAGAAAGAAAGAGAGAGACATGGTAAAAACTAGTTGTAGAAGGTTTCAAGACTGGAGTCGAGTGGACTGATGCGCTTCTCCAAACCTGAGCAAGCCAACTCTGTAACAGGTTTCCCACACAAGCCTAATAATCATTCCTTTGTTCACAGAGTCTCTCTGGGACATCAGCCCCTTCATCTCCAGGAACCAGGTGACCGCAGGGCGGGACCCGTTCCCACCATCTTCAGACGAGAGACGGAAAGCCCTAAGACTTGGTGGAGGTAGAAGCAGGATCTGAAATCAGCTCCGCCTGACTCCAGAGCCCATGTCCTTTCTCTGCTACAAACTACCTTTCTGGAATTCAGGGAAAGAAGCCAGAAGGCAGCGAGAAGAAAAAGAAAGGGGAAGTCAGAACAGAGGCTACGAGAGAGGAGAAAGGAAACATCGCCCATCGGATCAGCGAACTGAGCTAAAGGAGGCAGAGAGAAAAGGACTTACCCTTGCCTTCCCATATTTCTTGGCAGGGTTTGGAGAAAAAGAATTTGAGAACAAGTAAGTAAGAGTGAGTCCAGGGCACAGACATCAGCCTTCCAGCTAGGTGCCTGGCTTCCGGGGGCCTGTTGAAGGCCAAGAGAGCTGGAGCCCGGTATGTGGGGCAATCCCAGAGTTAATCTACCTGGTCACAGGCAAGTGGAAAAGGCAAGGAGATAAGGCACGAAAGGAGTGGTGACATTGAAAATGTGTCTTCTTTAAAGCCCAGCTGCTATCATTTATTTTATTTTTTTAAGTTTTATTTTATTTTAATTTTATTTATTTCAGAGAGAGAACAGAGGGGAGGGGCAGAGGGAGAGGGACAAGCAGACTCCCTGCTGAGCACAGAGCCTGAATTGGGGCTCCACCCCAGGACCCTGAGATCATGACCTGAGCTGAAATCAAAAGTCGGATGTTCAACCCACTGAGCCACTCAGGCGCCCCTGCAAGTTATTTTTTTTAACATAGCTCAGTTTCTTAGCCTGAGGCCAGCTGGGTTTGACCTTCGCGCGTGAGGTTAGTCTAAATGAAAGCCAGCTAGTGAGATGGGCTTTGTTCGGGTCCCGGGGAAACCCCAGAGGTTGTAGGTTGTTACCATTGACTGTTCCAAAGGAATGACTTGGCCACGGTGAATCGTTCTAATGGTTTGTGCATTACTTTTCAGGGACTGTTTCAAACTTCCTTGGGGCTACAAGGAGAACCAAATAAACACAGGTCAACACCATCCTTCCAGACTCTGGAGCACTCTCCCTAAGTGCAGGAGCTCGGGGCAGGGTAGTCGTGACCAGCGTGAAGCCCTCCTTGTCCGCTTGTGGGTGTGGGGACCACCTGGAGGGCAGCGCCAAGACACCTGACCTCGAATCATAGAACCATGACGTCTCAGCGGCCACCCAAAGCCAGGAGACTTTCCTGAGGGCCAGAGGCTGTGCTCTCTTTCTCACCTCGTCAGAACAGAGCTGCTGTAAAGCCTGCTTTCCAGCAGCTATGTCCCCATTTTACAGACCAGGAAACTAAGGCACAGAGGGGGAAACATCTCGTCCAAGTTCCTCTCCTTAGGAAGCGGTGGAGTCAGGATTTAAAATCCCAGTCTTCCTCCAGAGCCCAGGCTCCTCATCCCCATGCTCTGCTGCTTCGTGAAAGGGGCCCGTTTGAGCCACCGAGTCACCAACCAGCAGGGGAAGTGAAGACGGAAGTTTACGGGGCTCGGGTGATGTCTTTGCTTTCCCTTATCCAGTTGCTATTGGTGACGCAGAGTACCAGATGGAATCTCCTCCCGTTGCCTACACTGCGAGAAAAATGATGTGTGTGTGTGCGCGCGTGCGCGTGTTTGGAGGTAGAGGGGTTGATGGGCGTGAAAGCAGAGATGGTTCTAAAGCAGTGAGGCCACCAGCACCACGAGCAGAGGTCAGGAGACCTGTGGGCACCCTGATGCCACCCCAGGACCATTCACGTGCTCACAGATTTCTGGGCCACGCGGCGGTGGCGGCTGGTGGGAAGTCTTGACATGCCCGAGAGAGAGAGAGGCGCTTTTAACTGAAGGTTACTTGTGGTATAAGGAAGCTAAGAATAGTACGGACATTTGACATCTCTAATGATTACAGCATTTAGAACTGGACTGTTTGAACTCACCAAATGGTCGGCTTTTGCTTCTAGATCATTTGCAAAGGATAAAAGATTCACTTTGGTGGGAGCTTTACCCATCTACAAAAGAGGGGGAAAGAGAACCATGTCATGGCTGTGGGATTTTTAAGCCTTAGCAATATCTAATAGACAATAGGGTGAGCTATGGTCCATAAAGTAAGACTGGAAACTCTCAACATAGGTGACCACAGCTGCACTCGTATTTATACATATAAAACCATATTATTTTTATCCAGCCACATGATCCAACCATAAAAAGAAATCAAGTACTGATCCATGCTATAATGGAGATGAATCTCAAAAACTTTAGGCTCCATGAAAGGGGACCAGGAAAGACCATGAAACACAGAAGGTCACATGCTGTATGATTCCACTCATATGACATAGCCAGAATCAGGAAATTCATAGGAGCAGAACACAGATTAGTAGTTGTCAGAGCTGGGAGGGCAGAAGGGAAGCAACTATGTAATGGGAATGAGGGTTTTTTTTCAGGCGATGAAGATGTTCTGGAACTGGATAGAACCGGTGGTTGAGCAACATGGTGATTCTACTCCAAGTTAATGAATTGTTCACTTTATTTTTTTAATTTTTTATTATTTCTTAGAGATTTTATTTTTAAGTAATCTCTCCACCCAAAGTGGGGCTCGAACTCACGACCCTGAGATCAAGAGTCGCATGCTCTATTGACAGAGCCAGCCAAGCGCCCCTGCATTGCTCACTTTATTTAAAATAGTTAATTTATGCTATGTAAATTTAATCTCAATAATTAAAAAAAGGAAAGAAAAATAAAAAACCGGAGCTATCTGCTGTTATTTTCCCCCCCAAAGATCAAGCACGAACACATGGGTCACACCTCAGCCAAGTAGACATTATAGTCTATGGTGTCTACTCCTGAAGAGCTGAAATCCATAAGGTTTCTTCTTCCCACTTCGTCCAGCAGCACAATATTGTCAATACTTACATTCAGATTTTTAAAATCATTGCCTATGTTTCCAGCATGCTGCATGATAAAAAGAAAAGTTATAGGTAAGCCCATCCTTCAAGAATGCTACATACGCGTTAAAAGAGCAATGACACAAGACAAAGAAAACACAGACGTGCCCTTGACTGGCATTTCCTCCTGGTACTCTTCTCTCCCCTCCCACTCCTTCCCTGCATCCCTGCCTCCTTCCTTATGCCCCACGCCAAGCACTGTGTGAGGAGCTGGGATGCAAAGCAAAATAATAGTCTATCTCAGGCCTCAAAGCCCTCAAAGGAAGAGACAGCGTTGTAATAAAGGCATGCAAACTGCGTCAGGACCCCAGGGGCAGGAGAGAGTCTGCCAAGGCAGGGGGCTGGACGGGGCAACGGAGGGGAGTCGGGCTCTGAGTGGGTCTGGACAAATACAGATGCTGAAGGGGGCCAGGCAGGCTGTATCCCAGGGGAAGGAGGCAGCACGCCCTGGACTCGCGCGGCGAGGACACTTGAGACCACGGGGACATGGCCGGTGACGTGGGGTTGTTCTAAGAGGCAGGCAGAGTTTCAGGCAGCGAGCGTGTAGTGCCCGAGTGCCCTTGAAACTCTTTTGCTCCTCCTCCTGTCCATTATGCTCTTGAGTGGGCTCTGCCTTGGGGGTGGGCTTGGGGGAGAGGGGGGCGGGCAAAGAAGCAGAGGAAGTCAGTCCCTTCTGTCCCTTTTCATCGCTGTTGCCATGCTGTCTTGCTGAGGGCTGGCGGAGCTCCGCAGAGGCCCCTTGGAGTCCTGCAGCCACAGCCATGATTCCTGAGGGGCAAGGACTGTGTGGGGTGGAGTTCTGGGTGCTAGTTCCCTCTTCAGGGACCGGGCCGAAAAGGGTGGCCAGTGTTGGCTCTCCAACACCCCCGGGGCTTTGCTCCTCTAGGGACACTGACACACACACAGCAAGATCTTCCTGCGTCGTGTCCGCACCGAAGGCCGCTTTAGAGATTTTGGGTGGTCAGCTAGAGAAACTCAGGCCTCAAGAAAGACAACGGGTTGGGGGTGATGAAAATGATCTGGAGTTAGACAGAAGTGAGAGTTGCACGACCTTGTGAGCATTCTAAATGTCACTTTCAGATGGTGAATTTTATCTTATGTGAATTTCACCTCAATGAAGAAAAAGAAAAAGGCAACTGGCTTTACTAAAGACATACATCCCTTTCCTGATTGGCTCTAATTCCTTACCTCTTGAAAGTTGAGATGCTCACTGATATTGTAGCTGTTCTCTAGCTTAAGTGTGGTATAGATGCCCTTATTTTCTTTGCAGTCACTGTGGGAATAAAGAGAGAAATCACGATCCAGAAAGGCAGCCGTGTCTATCTCTGTCCCCCGCTAAGGATGGAGAGAAAGGTTCACTGTTTATCTTTAGTTTTGTTTAAATCTGGGTGCAGAGAAGCGGCTTCTGAGTGCTGATGCAGGAGGTCACCACCCCTCCCACCCCCACGCGCCTGCAATTCGGGACTTTGTTCCCTGCTTTACTCAATGTCCCATCTTCGGAACAGATACAGTAAGACTGGTAAAGCATCCTTCTTTCTGTCTCCTTTGTGCTTTTTCTACTGCTGTGAGGGATAACAAGTTCACAACTTGGGAAGAAATAAATTCTCATAAAAAACAAACAAAAAAGGACACCACCTGCTAGAAAGAGGTGTGTTACAGAGCATATCATGGGCTTTATTAAAAGATTCTATCAAACCCCTGCCAGACCACCTGCCTCCATATTTCCAGGGCTGAGCTTCACTTACCAAACAAATGGTTGGATGTATATTTTAAGGGCAGGATGGAGACAGGGAAGGGGGCCACACCTATATCCAGACGGTCAGTACACCTAACTTGGCCTCACCTCTCTGTGCTTCTCTAAAATGTGCAAAATGCCTCCTTGACTGAGCTAAGAAGAGCAAGCTCATCTGATGCATGTCCCTGCCACTGGGACGGGCACTTCCCGGGGGCGCCTCTTCCTTGTCCAGCAGCCAAAGCCCTCTAGCCCCGAGGGATGCCTGGGAGAAGCCACTTTCCCACAGCCCTAGGAGGAGTGATACTCCTCTCCAGGGAATCCCCGGTCAGCTGGTGTTGTTGGAACAGAGAACTAGATACACTAGCCACCAGGGGTAGGCTGCAGAATTCTGCAGGAGCCAGGGGCACAAAGAGCTGGCAGGCCAGGCCAAGAAGATCGGCTTTGTCTTTTCAGCCCAAAGATGGTTTAATCATGCCCAGAGACTCCAATCAATCGATAACGTCTGCCTACAACATGCTGTGGAGAAGGATCCTGAGACTCTTCTGGCTATGAGCAAGACCACCAAGGGCTGACTACCAAGGGCTACCATGAAGGCCACTCATTTGCTATCTCTGCTAGGGGAGCCTCTGAACCGTATTGAGCAGGGAGGAAGTAAAACTGCCCAAAGTCACCAAGGCCTGCTCCCTGATGGTACAGCCAAGACTGGAGCCCGTCAGGCAGCTGCTTCACTATTAATTAGCATGTCTGAGATTTGGACCCATCTGCTAACTTCTTCTTATATAGCATTTACTTGGGGTGGCGTGATTGCCGTACAAAGAGTTTTCAAAGGGTCTCGTTAATGCATCTTAGGGTCACCTTAACCAGCAAGGTCTAGTGCATACCGGACAGGGGGACCTTGAGACTTCACCATGCCAAAGTCTAGAAGGCTTTCAGGGGAAGGATGCTCTTTTTGGTCTTATTTTTACCACTTCCTTGCAAAGACTAGAGAATAGCTGGTCTTATCAAGCTTAAAGACACTTTGAAAGCAAAATTCTCATTCTGGAACAACAACATTTTCAGTAGCCGAAAAATGCATAATGCCATTAAGTCTACCTGTAAACTTGTTCAAAAGTGAGATTAATATCCGGGTTGTTAAACACCATGCCAGAGAGATAGTATTTCCAATTCTCATTTAGTAAATATGGTGTGTCCAAAATCTAGAACAAATTGAAAAAAGCTTTTTTTAAAAGAGATACTCTTACACTAATACACATACATATAATAAAATAAATATTCTGTTAAATATATTTTGGGGATTTTCAGATCATGGTTCTCTTCATTGGTTTCCAATTTAAAATGGGAAAATAATGGGGCGCCTGGTGGCTCAGTTGTTAAGCATCTGCCTTCAGCTCAGGTCATGATCCCAGGGTCCTGGGATCGAGCCCCGCATCAGACTCCCTGCTTCTCCCTCTCCCACTCCCCCTGCTGGTGTTCCCTCTCTCACTGTGTCTCTCTCTGTCAAATAAATAAATCTTAAAAAAATAAATAAATAAAATGGGAAAATAATAGTGTGATTGGAATAAATTGTCCACTGGGTAACATCAATAAGAATTACTGAACTACTGGGGCGCCTGGGTGGCTGCGACTGCCTTCGGCTCAGGTCATGATCCTGGAGTCCTGGGATTGAGTCCCGCATCGGGCTCCCTGCTCGGCAGGGAGTCTGCTTCTCCCTCTGACCCTCCCCCCTCTCATGTACTCGCTCTCTCTCATTCTCTCTCTCTCAAATAAATAAATAAAATCTTTAAAAAAAAAAAAAAAGAATTACTGAACTACTTCTTTTGGAGAACACCTCTCTTAGTAAGACAAGTACATTAGAAATGGGAGAATTGACAACTTGATTCAGAGTAGCCAATAGAAAGCCATGAAGCGGTTGGTCCACCTCTTTGCTACTTTTCTCTAGACAAAATGAATTAAAACGTGCATACTCTTTCACTTAATATCATATATTGAAGATGGCTAATATGTCATATATATCTAAAATTAAGACGAGCTCATTAGTGCGTGATCGTATATGTGCCCGAGGAATGTAAATGGTTTCAAAATATCCCCTATTTTGGGGCACCTGGGTGGCACAGTCGGTTAAGCAGCTGACTCTTGGTTTCGGCTCAGGTCATGATCTCAGGGTCATGAGATCAAGCTCTGCGTCCGGCTCAGTGCTCAGCATAGACTCTGCTTGGGATTCTCTTTCCCTCCCCTCTGCCCCTCCCACTAGTGCTCATGCTCTCTCTCTCAAATAAATAAATAAATCTTTAAAAAGAAAATCCCCTATTTTTTTTTTTTTTAAGAATTCCTCTTTAGCAATTTAACGCAGCACGGGAGATAATGAAGTCTGGCTTGATGTATCACTATTATTTTTTATCAAGAGGCCAAATGGACATAATTTAACACATCAACACTCCCAATTTAATTTTCCTCAACTGAATAATTAAAATACTAAGACAACTGGTTACCTTTGTAGTCACTCACCAAATTTTGTAACAGATTTGAAGCGAAAAGGCATATACGATAAAACAGGAAAACAGAAATATATTTTAAAAACCAGAACCTGGAGAAAAGCACTGGAAAGCCAGAGTGACGAGAGCGCCACCCAGACCCAAGCTGCCTCATTAATTAGTGACACCGAACTGAGAGGTGGTCCCGTCGAGTCCACGGGACTCGGTTTCAGAGGGAGAAGGTGGAGCCTGAACTCATTTCCAACGGCCTCGTCAGACATCCACCGGGGACGACACTCGGCCACGAGGCGTGGAATTTTTCCATGTCTTTCACTTCACATTGAAGGCCTCAAAGCATCTGCGTGGGCAACCATCATTTGAGAACCTCTTTAAAAGGTCAGAAGCCTCCTGGGTTACCCCTCCTTGGGAATTTTCTTCCCCCGCTTATTACGATCCATACTGACCGGCAGGCCTCAACTGCTGGTGGTTGGTTCACCTGACATTCGAAAAACAGTACTTTACCACGTTTTTTTCCTTTTGCTCTGACGAATAGAAGGAATCTTCACGCACTGAATAAAAGCCAAAATGCTCATCTTTCTGCCCCCACTAGATATGGGGAAATCGAAATTTCCGCTCAAGCCCTTTCTGCCGTGGGGACTGGAAGCCATCCTTACCTGGAATAACTTCCTGTTTTTGTAAGGCTCGCAGACCAGTTTTTCCATGTTTCCACCGATGACAAACGTGAGAACCACGATGGCCATCAGTACCCAGCAGAAGAGGAAACTGACACCAACCCCGCTGGAAACAAAACAGAAATGAGGTTTGGAATTCTACAGTAACTTATTCAACATTCACGGGCGCCTGGTTGGCTCCCTTGGTAGAGCGTGTGACTCTTGATCTCGGGGTCGTGAGTTCAAGCCCCAAGTTTGGTTAAAAAACAAAAACAAAAACAAAACTACGGATCCAATATTACCTACCAGTACTTACGAGTCCTACCCATGCAGTGTAGGAAAGGGACCTAGAGTCTTTGCTTTGTGCAGGTTAAGCGAGCCCCCTGCTCTGGAGCGGAGACAGGAAGCCGTAAGCACTGTGACCTTTCAGTCCCAGGCATATATTTAGGGAACACTGGTCTCCTTGCAGCCCAGCACGCACGGTGGTTCCGGCATGGCCTCTGAGGTCAGGAGAGTGAACCTGGCCTTCTGCAGGGGACACGGTGAGTGGGGAGGTTCCGAGGCAGGAATTGCACCCTTGGGAGTCTGTGGGGGCCAACGTGGCTCTGCATGCAGAGGGAGGGCTGAGTGGCATGAGCTCCGGAGGCAGGCAGGGGTGCATGGGACGGGGCCCGGCTGGTCCAGGAAGGGGAGGCTGCTGAGGGCCTAGAAGCACAGGAGGAACATAACCCCCTTTCTCTCCGAGGAAGAACATTCTTGGCAGAGCGTGCAGGACAGGATGGACAGAGGCCCGCGTGGCCAGGGCTACCACTGAGGAGGCTGCTGTCGGTTCTGGGGTGGTGGGCTGATGTGGCTGGAAGCAGGGGACAGAAGAGATGGGACACAGGAGATGGACACAGCAGGATGTGCTGGAGATTCTGCCCGAGAGAAGGCGAGGAAGGGCCCAGGGTGATGCCAGGGCTTGTCAGCAGGGAAAGGAGACACTGGTTCTCAGGGAGGGAAGAGCAGGTGGGATCTGGGCCTGCTCCCGTTAGACATGGCCCTGGGGGTGCCGGAGGGGAGCCGGCTGTGTGTGGAGTGCACACGTCTGGGCTACGGGCCGGCACGAGGCAATCAGCTGCTTAGAAGTGACCACTGGCCCCTGGGACTGGGATGGCAGGGAGAGGCAGCCCGGGGTGGGGCCTGGGGGACTGTGCCGCTTGCTGGAGGGCAGCCAGCAACCAAGGCCACCAGGGAAGGTTGCTGTGTGGGAAGGAAAGCACTAGGCTCCCGTGCTGGAAGGGAAAACCAAGGCGTGTCTGCAGGGGGAGGGAGTGCGCAGGGGACCCTGTCACCGCGGGGAGGGCACATTCGGGGTGGGGCAGCTACAGGAAGTCCCGGGGCTGGAAGCCTCGAGGTCACTGCTGACCCGAGGGCAGGGCGGGGAGATAAGGACACAGGCAGCAAGCATCATTATTTCCAGTTGTCTGTGCAGGGAGGGGAGTGAGAGGGAAGAAGTGATGTTGGGAAGTTTTCTGTTGTCCTGTTTAAAGAGGGGAGAGAGCAGACCATGTTTAAGGGTTAAGAAGCAAGGCTAGGAGAGGGGAAGAGAAGGAAGACACCGGAGAGGGAAGGCTGGTCCACGGCACGCTCACCCTCGGGGCAGTGCTCAGGGAGCAGCAGGTGGGACGGCCCGAAGGGAGACACCCCTCTGCACCCTCTGGATGCAGGGGCGCTGGAGTTTGCGGAAGGTGTATGATACCTTTTATTTCCTCTGTGAAGAAGGGGGTAAAGTCTTCTGCTAAGAGAGGGGGAAATGAGGAGGATGGATGCATCAGAGTGGAAAAAGCCACTGCCGAAGGAAGGGAGGGAGGGAAGGAGGAGGGAGGAAAGGAAGGAAGAGAGGAAAGGAAGGAAGGAAGGAAGGAAGGAAGGAAAGAAGGAAGTGGGGGAGGGAGGGAAGGAAGGAAGCAGGAAGGAAGCAAGTGGGGGAGGGAGGGAAGGAAGGAAAGAAGGAAGTGGGGGAGGGAGGGAAGGAAGGAAGGAAGTGAGGAGGGAAGGAAGGAAGAAACTTGTAGGGCTCTGAAGGATCCATTTGAGGAGGGGATCATAATTTTGTAGGGATGCCAGTGTGCCCCCTTGTGTGACTTTTCTCTAGGGTGCTCAGTTACTCGGGTGTAGAGGCGGACAGAGCAGACTCTTGACTCCGTCTCGGTGGACTGGCCAGATCATCAGCAGTGATTGTACCATCACTGCTACAAGCAGGAAGGACCCTCGAAGTGCGCAGGCTGATGGACTTAGAAACAACAGCCTCCCTTCCTAAGGGCACAATTCCGCCCGATCGACACACTTAAGGCCTAATTACCAATATTTGCCTGGTTTGGCTGAAATAAATAGCAAGATATGTTCACTGCAGGGGCCTCTGTCAGCCTGAATTTCTCTGACCTAAAAGGCTTGGGAGTCAGGGAGCGTATAAGGAAGAGGAACATTGTGGAGCATAAGCCAGTCACCATGGTTTTAACCGGGTGCCGAAGCATGCGTGTGCGTTAGAGTTACAAAAATCATCCAAACCTTCCATAGAACACTACAAATCAACATGGCTACTCTCCAGAGCTTACTGTTAGCATTTCCAGCCTCTGTTTCTTAAATATGCTTCTATCTAGACAAGGCTGAGGCCTGTCACTCAGATAAGAATAGCTAATGGTGCTCAAAGTGTTGGAAAGAAGAAGGAGGAGGAGAAGTAAAACAAGAACAAGAAAAATAACAGGCAACAAAGATCGTCTGTGGTCAGCAGAAGCGAAAATATTTATTATCTGGACCTTTATAGAGGTGTGTGCTGACTCCTGATCCACACAGTTAGGAGAGTGACATGTGCATTATCTTGGGAGCCCCAGTCAAACATCTTCAGGACTCTGGTCAACCATGCAGGGTAGACAACCTCGTTCCATATCAGTGACCCCAGGATCTCCCACTCCTTGGTGGCTGACATTGGTGCCATTCCCTGTGCCTCAAGATTATAACTAAAAGTACAGGAACACTGCTTGTGATGCTTTGTCCATAGTTGGGTCCTACTTCCTTAAAATGGATCCCCTAGAATGGGAATGACTTGGCCAAGGGAGTTCTTGTGTCTTTAGGGCCCCTGCTCCCGCCTGACAAACTGCTTTCTGAACTATGACCGATGACCTGCCACCCATGTGGCCCATTTTGTGACACCCACGGCCACACCGAGTATTAGCTCCTCTTCAAAACTCCGGATAATCTGAGCACAGTTTTCAAGAGATAAAACTGGAAGCTTCACAGTACAAGAGATGGTTTTCCAGCTGCCTGGGTGACGTCTCCTTCCCTCCGGGGAGACCTTCCCTGGGCCCTAGAGACAGATGTATGCCCCCTGCTGTATCCCATCAGGTCCCTAATATGCTCCCTGGACCCTCAGGAGACACAAGGATCAGAGCAGAGTCAGGGCTTTCTGCCTCTCCTTCCCCCCTGATCTTTCACTAGGAGTCCCCGGGGAGATAAGGATTCTTTGTTGGTTTTTGAAGAGACCATGCTCTTCAACAGATGGTGTCGCTGTTTTTAAGAACAGGTGGTCTTGTGGTTACGGCTGAACAAAATATACTCTTTCTGGTTCCTACAGGCAAATAAACGGTTTTTTAGAAGAAATTACATTCTTCTAATTGGTTTGACTAGACTGACTACACCTCTACTGTTTTCCCCCTTTAGAATTATCCAGCTGTATACCAGATGTCTTAGGAGATGGAAGAGCCTGTCAAACTCGAATTCCAGGCTGAGTGATGGGTGTCGACTTACGGGGCCCACAGCCACCCTTAGGCTGCAAGCCACCTGAAATGCATCTGATCAGCATTTTTCCTACGGTGTAATAAAGCCCAGTGCTCCCAAGCCATGGGCTTCTGTGTGACTTTGTCTCTTTAGAGATTCCTTAGTCTACAGAGGTGAGAATTATACCCAAACTGAAGTAATTTTAGCCTCCCTCCAATGGCTCATGACTCCCCTGTTTCTTTTTTCTTTGAAGCTAGACAGCACATATTTTGGTTTTGTCCCTTAAAAATGTGCAAATAGAATTTTACCATAAGTGCACCCATTCAGAGCAATGTACTCCCTCCCGTCAAGCAGTTAAAAAGATGTGATCTAGGGCGCCTGGGTGGCTCAGTTGGTTAAGCGACTGCCTTCGGCTCAGGTCATGATCCTGGAGTCCCGGGATCGAGTCCCACATCAGGCTCCCTGCTCAGCAGGGAGTCTGCTTCTCCCTCTGACCCTCCTCCCTCTCATGCTCTCTCTATCTCATTCTCTCTCGCAAATAAATAAAATCTTAAAAAAAAAAAAAGATGTGATCTATAGATTCACCGTCGAAACACTGACAAAACAGCCAAGTACCAGGATTGGTAAAATCTGAACATTAAACTCATTTTCTAGCTATAACTGTGTACATGGAAACAAAAAGACAGGGCAATATACTCTTTTTTTCTGGGTTAATTTCTTAAGTGTAAGCATGTGAGCAAATAGGCTTTTCCATGCACGGAGTTCTGTTCAGTTTTGTCCAATTTTGGCAGACTCCCATGTTGTTAGCTTTAAGGTTGTTTGTAAGACTACTGGGCCTGCGGTGCAGTTCTTTCTGCCCACAGGTCCTGTCCCCATGCTTTAATAAAACCACCTTTTTTTGCACCAAAAAAACCCCAAAACAAAACAAACAAACAAACAGAAAACCCAAAAGACTCTTGTGTTGCATTAATGCTAAGAAAGCCTCGTACCACACCAGAGGCTACAGGTTTGACGGAAAGGCCATACCATCATAGCTCATAAGTCTGATTAA
Organism: Leptonychotes weddellii; assembly: GCF_054177405.1. Lineage (NCBI taxonomy): Eukaryota > Metazoa > Chordata > Mammalia > Carnivora > Phocidae > Leptonychotes > Leptonychotes weddellii. Next base: position 167,929,694 of record NC_138370.1, on the reverse strand, counting down.
TTATTGTAGCGACCCAATGTTTGGAAAAGCACATTAATGCAGGACACTTGCTTGCCTGCTTCTCGCAGCCTGGTACTAGTGACGTAAGAGAAATGAGAGCGTGGCTGAGGTTTTGAGTCTCCATTGCTCCAGGGACTTGTTCTAAACCTTTACCTTCCTCTTGAGCCCCCATCACGCTCCCTGCTGCTGATTCTTGAGGTACGGACTGGAAAAGAAGATGTCAACTTGGAAGCCACACAGCTTCCTCTCTGGGACGCATTCAAAGCTTCTACCTCTGCCTCCTACTTGACATTTCTGGCCCCATCTGCAGTCACATCCAGCTCATGCCCTGTGCTTTGTCCCACCCTGGTAGAGTAAAGGTTTTTTGCTTATTGTTTGTTTCAAAACTACGAACTTGAATATGAATATCTTGGAAGCAGGCACGATTGCTCCACGCTGGTAACCCGCACCTGCTCTTATCACTGATTTAGGCTCCGTGTCTAAATCCTAAGGGTGCTGGCTCGGCAATCCCTTTGCTAAATCATCTCCAGAGTTTCAAAGTAAACAAGCTAATGATACTGCCGACCACAGAGAACAGTGTCTGAGACCAGGTCAATCCTCAGCGAGTTTCTGGTGAATAAACGGATGGATGGAGGGAAGAAAGGGAAGGAGGGCGAGAGAGAAAATACAATGGGAATCAGGATGGCAAGCTTATAAATAGTTCCGCTACCGAGGAGCCCACCATATACAGACACTGTGTTTATGCTTGTCTATCGAAGTGCTAACAATTTAGAGTTTTCTTTTACTCTTGTCCACGTGGTGGCATCGCCCACACCGAATAAGTACAATCACACCAGGACGCCTCCTCCGCTGGAACCCAGAACGCTCAGCCCAGAGGCCACCGGCTTCATGTCATCTGCTCTTCTCCCTGCATTTCCACCCCCCACGTGACAAGGAAGAGCAAACACTCACGCCATGAGGAAGATGCCCCCGGTGTTCGAGACGCAGCCTCGTCGGGTCGGGGAGGCATTCCGGTTATAGCCGCACATGCCACACATCAAGCCCAGGTAATAAAAAACCACCATGAGTGTCAGCAAAGAGCAGACAACCAGGCCACCCAGCCACCTGGTGAAGCAAGCACAGTGTTATTAGACATAAAAGAGGTTGATATGATAACGCAGAAGCTGTCGGGCTGGGGCTGGAGCCGCTGGGTAACACTGGGCAATCAAATATCCGGTTCCCCTGTTAATGCCTCAGAGAGTGACCCTGTAGTGACAAGACCCCTTCCCATCCCTAGTCCTCCAGCCCAACCAGCAGGAGACCTTAATTTTTATCTTGGTTTTGAAGAGCTCTGTCTTGCTCATTGGTCGGGAGACTACTGCTTCCTTCCTTTGCTTCATTTCCGTGGGGCTCCTGAGCAGGGTCTACTCAAGTTCTCCAAAGCTACCGATCACCGTACCCCTTCAGACCCCTTCTTTTCCCTGGTCTTTCTCTAAAATGCTTTGGGGTTGCAGGAATAATTGGGGAGGGGGGCATTGTGTTCTTTGCTGAACCGGAAACTCTACACGGGGAGTGCACTGAATATTTTAGAATTTACCAGCATCCTAAATCAAGTGCCTGCAGAATGCAAACCTCAATTTTGTAATGGTCCTGTGAGACATTTTAGGATGATGGGTCCTCAGTTAGGTCTTACTGGCTTTCCCGGAATGTACAACAACCTTTTCCAGCAGCTGAGGGGCATTCAAGGGTAGAAATGCTTCCCAACCGCTAAAACACTAAAAAATAAAGAATTTACTTCTGCAACAAAAGCTGCCACTGAAGCTTTTCATTAAATTAAGAGCAATCTCAATAATTGTAATAGCCACCTGCACCTACTCTTTGGCTTTTTGTTCCAGATACTGGGGACGCCAAATTAAACAAACCACGGATCCTGGCCTCGGAAATCTTTCACGGTTAATGTGTGTTTCATCTGCTTGGTTAAATTTCCTTTAAAAATAAGCTTTTAGTTTCTAGGGCAGGGGGAGCCGATGTGTAGACAGATAATTGTATCATTCTTTTCATTTGTGAGACTAACCACTAATGAGATTGTAAATTCATTGAGAAAGTGTCGGTCTTATGTTTGTCCTGACACCTGCCGGGGTGACCTAGCCACACGGTAGGAAAATGGCTTACTGATTACAGGGCAATAATTGAGAGCATAGTCAGATGGGGGCTGAAAACCCACCTCGCAAACATTGCCACTGACCTTGTGAAGGTTATTCCACTCCTCTGAGCCTCAAGTTCCTCATGTATGAAACAAGGTTACAAATAGAACAGAACCCTGCAGTTTTTTGTTTTTTGGGGTTTTTTTTTTTTGAGTATTAAATGAGATGTCATGTGTACAGTGCTTTGGAGGGCAGGCCGTAACTGTTCCTGAATTGCTAGCAATTATTGTTATTATTTTATTATTTATCTTGGGTTCTTGCATAGTAAATACCTGAACAGGAATGGAAGTCTCTGGAATCTCCATGAGTTTGGGCAGTAAGAATGATTCTGAAAGTGACAGGTGGTGGGGCTGAGCCTTTCAGAGGGAGAGCACATCTTACATGTCACATGGTCCTTGAAGTAACTCAGGTCTGTAGGTCCACCACTCCCTAGCGCTCCTCCCTGAGATGTCCACTGTCGTCTGCAAAGCCAAACCCCACTGGCTAACATTTTCTAATGGGGCAATCCACAGCTGAGGACCACACTGCTTACCTGAGCTCTCGAGCAATTTACTCATTTCAAGGATGTTCTTTCTCTAAGAACCGACCTTGATGTGTTGATTTTATAAGACAATGAAAAGAATATTATCCAAATGCCCTCCTTAATTCCTTTTAGGCTTTGAAATCCTTTTACACACGTTAGATAGTTGTAACGAAGATTCTAAAAGCCATTAATGACATCAAAATCGCAAATTATTGACTTCTTGGCTCAAGAACTTCCAGTCTTCAGTTTTTAAAAATATACATAATACTTCATGAATTTGCATGCCATCCTTGTGCAGGGGTCATGCTCATCTTCCTTGTATCGTTCCAATTTTACCATAGGTGCTGCTAAAGCGAGCACTCCAACTTATTAAATAAACATAAAGTAGGGTTAACACATACCAGGTTATGTGCTCTTTGTACAGTCTTCTCTCACAAGATGATCCTGGTTATCATGTCTGATTTCTACCCTGTTCCAGAGCAAGGTTCGCCCCCTAGCTTGCCGGCTCCGGGGGGTGGGGCACTCACCTGAATGAATCATACTCCTCCAATGTGGGTAAATTTTGGTGGACGTAAGTTTCAGTGTCATTAATGTAACCCATGAAATTGGACAGCTTATCCTGAATCGGAATCTGCTCGCCTATATTTTCAATATCTGAACCAAGGGAATTCAAGGTACTTTTGATATCTGAAAACAAAGATACCCAGGTTATGCATTTTCAAACCTAAGGGAAACAGAAACTCTGTTTCAGAACCAAAATGAAAAGCTTCAACCACTTTAAGTTTTCCCCATGTTATGCGTGTGTTTTAACCATGGAAAGGTTCTACAAGCATGAATGTAGCCAAGACCATCAAAGAGCAATTACTTAACAGAACAGCAAGCTATGGGCGCTGACTTTAATGACATGGTGCTGAAGTCAAGCCAGAGTTTTCTTCTGCTGCTTATTTCACTAAAAAATAAAATGAATCTGGTAAGTAAAGCCTATGGTGTGCCTACCATGGACCAGGCACTTTTATAAATGTTAACTCATTTATTCCACCGAGGTAGATATTCTTCTTCCTGTTTTACTAAGTGACCCTGAGGCCCATCGAGGTTAAATTACTTGCCCAAAGATCTTTTTTTTTTCTTTTTCCAGAAAAGCACTAGAAATGGGATTAAATCCCAGGTTTGTCTACCAAAGCTTTGGTTAAATGATTTTGGAAAAATAGTTTAATAAGAAATAGCATTCAGGAACACAGTAATTCGCCAGGAACAATTTTTTTGAACAAGTGGTCCCAGGCAACATTTTTGTTAAAATTTGATTTGACTCATACAAATTGAGATGTGTTCAAGTACATCTGTGCTCTCTCCTATGCAGATAACAATGTATTCCCAGTGGTCAAAGAGTTTCTGTTAACATCCATCCTAACCTTTCAGAGAGAAGAGAAGTTCTAATTTTCTGGAAAGTGTTTGTCCATTGTGATAGGTCCTGGGATCAAAGCTATCCAGGACACAGACGTCATCTAATTTAATGCTCACACAGGTCTGAAGTTGGTGCTATCTGCAGTGATTCTTGACGTGGACATACTAACAACATGCTAATCAGTTAAACGTCCACTGATCCTGAAAAGGGAGATCAATCTCTTTGCAGCCAGCAGAGAGATTCGCTGTTCTCACAATGAGATCCCAGGTGAACTTCGGGTAGATGGCAGCATGAATCAAAATGGAGTGACATAAAATGGTGGGAATCTTCTTCAAAGGGTGTTGTTCACACAGAGCTCCCAGGAGGAGACTGCTGCCCACAGTGGTTCAATTCTCCTCTAAATGTACCCGGAGGCTCCAGGATCCTCAACAAGGTGACTTGGTGGGTCTCTTCTTTGACTCTGGGATTTCTGGGAGTTTGAGAGATGTGGGATGCAGACTCTCCCTCCCCTTTGAACAGTTCCCTCAACTCCGAATCAGGTTCCTTCTGCTTCTCAGGCTGTCCTGCCCTCCCACACGACACAGCTCCCTGGCCTTGACTACTTGGGTGACTCTGTACATGGCTGGTATCCTCTCTCCCCAGATACTTCCCTCAGGCCCCAGTTTGGACGTGTCTTCCTCCAGGAAGCCTTCCACTACTCTTTCCCCCCTGGATCCCTTGCGTGTGCCTTGTCATGTTGCCAGAGTGTGGAAAATGGCATCTGTATATGTGCTCAGCTGAAGGGCAGGCGGGGAGCACAATTTATTCATCTCCCTTCCCCGGAGCCCCGCAGAGCCTGGCACACAGTAAGCACTCAAACTAAGTGTGCGGGGTAGGACCGAATGATCAAAACATGGGAGCTAAGGGGTTTTATTTGTTTTGGAAGGACATGAAAATAAGCAACTGATATTCACGTGAATGGAGTGATTGATACTCGCCCAGATCTGGGAAAACTCTGGCTTGCGTTGAGGCAATGACCGTGTGCAATGGGCCTCGCTCACGCATACTGCACACCTCGCTTTGCCAGACTTACAAGGGAGGGCTGCACGTATTGGCAGAAGAGGTCCAGAAAGGGGGAACAAAAAACAAAAAGTAAACACAGAAATTAGTAAGCAGGTGGCTATCGGACATACAGAGCGTGTTAGCCTTCAGATGCTAGCATAAGATGTCTTTAATCTCTTAATATTTTAAAGTAGAATCTTAGGTGAAACAAAAAGGAACACACAAAACATCTAAAGCGCTGTGTAATAGGATACCCAAAGTCTTAAAGGGTTGAAAGAACACTATTAGGGGAAAAAAAAAAAAATCAAATACCTCTAACACAACATTTTAAAACCACTTGGTCAACAGATAAAAGGAAGCAAAAAGAAGATGACTTAAAAGAAGAAGACGATCTCACCTAGCTTCTGAGATTTCTTCTTTAAGCAAATAACCCGTCTATTGCCATTGCTGCACAAAGAACTGTGTATACTGCACTCTTTCCCCGTGCATTCACCCTGAATACCACAACCTGAATACAACGTGATTCAATTATTTAAGACTAGGAGAATTCTCTCAATATCAGTCCTGCTCCTCCAAAAATCCTAAGCAACCCTAAGAGCCTAAGATACCATTACAGCAGCATCAGAAGGCAGACGAACATCTTCCTAAAAAGACAAAATAAATCCTTATACATAGTATTCCTGGAAAAAAAAATGAATTTTAAGTTTTGTTTTGTTTTTAGAAAATATAATAATCTACAGTTTTTCCCCAGTGAAACCAATCAAAATGTGACCTTCCTAGTTCAACCACGGCTGTCTTTAGCTCTGACAGCTCAAGATGGGGCCTGGTCACTAGAGCGTGGCCCTTGACCTTGCCACCTGCAGCCAGCAGGACGATGTTAATCAGAGTTCAATAAGATTATTATTTCTTAAAATCTAAATCGCTGTGTGAAGGTGGCATAATTAAAAATCTCTGATACTCATTTAATCTTCCAGATCAGTGAGAGAATTTTAAAAGAGAAAAAAAAAAAACAAAAACACTTCTTAACAATACATTTTTTTTGGTACTAATCATCCAATTTTTAACAAAGAGAGAAACAAAATGACTTCAAACTCTCTCACCTGATATGATGTCTGTGGTTTGATTTTGCACCATCTCGGGAATATCATTAAAGGATTTATAGCCCTAGAAAGTAGTTCAAAGTAAATTGATACACATAGTGAGTAGAAGGGTAATTAATGAGTATTCAGTTTTCAGCTTAACGTGGAGGAGAGAAGCAAAATAAAAATTCTAACAGTCATCTTAAGGGTGAAATCATCACTATATGGTCATTAAAAGACTACCAAAAAAATTCCCCTTAAGGGAGGACTTTCCCTTTAAATTGTATCCATCCAAGACTTTGCTAAAAGTTTTTCACTTTTAAACTGTTAATTTATATTATCTATAGTAGTGTTTCTCAATGGAGGGTGGTTCTGTCCTCCAGGGGACACTTGACAATGTCTGGAGACATTTTGGTTATCATGACAATGGTGCCGTGTGAGCAGGGACCAGGGGCTTGTAAATACCCTACAACGTCTGGGACAGCCCCACCACAGGGAATCATCAACAGTGTTGACAGTGCTGAGGCTGAGAAGCCCCAATCTGTGCAATGTTCCATGTGCAGGTAGAAAGTGAGTTACCCAAATCAGAGTCGTATTTTCCAAGGCAATTAGGAAGTAAGACTGGGGATCTAGTCTCACCGAACACACAGCTTATAGAGGACGTACATTTTAGTGACGCTGAAGTGAAAACAAAAACAGCCACTCCAAGCTATGTCATTTTGGGGCTAAATCTGGGACAAGAAGATGTCATTATTTCTAAGTAACTCAACTGAACAGACAGCATTTCCTCGGGAAGCGGTGTATTCTGTGTTTCTTCGCTGTCTGCTGGTGTCTTTAGCTATCTGCTGGGGAACACTGTATCAATTACAACCTGTTATGGACCAAATGTCTGGCACCCCCACCTCCTGTCCCTGGCATCATAGCCTGAAATCCTAACCCCTTACGTGAGTGACGGTAGTAGGAGGTGGGGCCTTCCGGAGGTGATTAGATCATGAGAGTGAAGCCTCATGAATGGGATCAGTGTTTTTATAAAAGGGGAACCCACACAGCTCTCTCCACCACGTGAAGATACAATGGGAAAACGGCCGTCTGCAACCTGGAAGGGTGTCTCGCCACAACTCGGTCGTGCTAACCCTCTGATCTTGGACTTCCAGCTGCCAGAACTGTGAGAAATAAATTTCTCTCGTTGAGAAGCCACCCAGCCTTTGACAGGCTCTTACAGCAGTCCAATCTAGGTGACAGACTTTATAAGATTTATGGTGCCAGCAAGTTTCCGGTTTAGCCTGGTAACATCGATGCCGGGAAAAGAACAGCTACCACTTCTGTTCCCTCAACGGTGACTACGTGAACCAGCGCACAGGTCCTTGTTTGGATGAGTGTACACCTGACCCCTCTGCTTTTATCTGCCTTTGGACTTGTGGAGGTCAACTGTTGAAAGAGGTTTTATGGTCGAAGAGGCCTTATAGATCTCCTGGATCAATTCCCTCATTTAACAAATGAGGGGACACCAGTTCGCAAAGACCAGGAGTTTCTAATGACTTGTTTAAGGTGACACTTAACTTTGTCAGTAGATGAGTGTTTAACAGATTATCTGAAGATGTTTTGATACCCATGCTGAAAGACAGAGTCAAGAATAACACTATTCCCTCCCTTTCCTGCAGGCCCAGGGCATACTTATTGAATCATAATCTACAAAGAAATGTTTATTGTGCACTCAACATATAGGTTGAATAAACAGCAATAATTGGTAGGCTATCAGGGAAATGATGATGTTCTAGACCAACGTAGCCCCTGCCGGTTTTAGAGTTTACATGCCAGTGGGACAATAGAGACATTAAAGCAATAATTACAGTTATGATGATCTTAACAAAGACTATCTGCTGTGCTGGAAGAATGTGTTAAAAAGGGTTTGACATGGTCAAGATGCCCGGGAAAGGCCTCACTAAGAAAGTGATGTCGGGGGTGTGTGGGTGATTCAGTTGGTTAAGCCTCCGACTCTTGATTTTGGCTCAGGTCATGATTTCAGGGTCGTGAGATCGAGCCCCACGTTGGGCTCCACGCTCAGCGGAGAGTCCGTTTGAGGTTCTCTCTCTCCCTCTGCCCCTCCCCCCACTTGCTCCTTCTCTCTCTCTCATTGTCTCCCAAATAAATAAATCTTTAAGAAAGTGATTTCGAATGCTTTAAGTAGCTAGTACTTAGTAGCCTAAGTGGCTGGGTGAAGGGGAGAGAGGCAGGCATAGCCCACAGCACGTAGGAATGTGCAGAAGGGGGAGGAGACGAAGCGACAGGCTGACGCACCAGAATGGGAGGGCACCTCACGTCAGTCAGTATGGGGTTCGGCCCTACACCTACCGAATTCTGAATCCCAGGAAGACAAGATCATCTTTTGCTTCTTATCTCCAGCATGGTGCTTTGCACACAACAGATGCTTAACACAGATTTATTCAAGTGCAATGAGCGAAATTACCTGGAGGATAATAGTTAACACCCTTCTTGGCAACCCCCTTTCCAAAATTTTAGGGTTTTTTTTTTGCGGTTACCTCTTTTCTTATGTACTAGTCTACCCTTTAACATGATGTAAAACACACCATTGTAAATTTTTTTTTTTTTCCAAAAAACATACCTGTTGGACCAGGCTGGACAAATCTGTTTGAAGAACGTCATTAATATTATCAATTTGCTGATCCAAAGATGGGAGCTGAAAATTCATAAAACAAAATATAAGGCAAGGTGGTTACTCCCAACGCTATTTGTCATAAAAAAGGGAGTCATCTTATAGCCAAGTCCCAAAGTCTCTATATTATAGGGTATGGTTTAAGTTTCTTTTGAACAATAGAATATTGTTTGGGGAAAAAGACATTTAGCTCGAGGGGCCTTTACAGGCATTAAGTTTTAGATGTTTGGAGGGCTCCTGGGGCAGTTAGCAAAAATTAGGGAAAGAAATTTAACACAGATCAAACACATGCGATCTCACACTTCAGGTACTGAATATCGTTCAATAAAGTTGTAAATAACCTTTAAAAAAATATGTTTAAAAGCAATACAACCAACGTTATGTTGGTGAGTGGTCTGGAATACATTTTTCCTTTACAGCATTGTACATGGATTTAAAGTGTTCTATCTCTCGCCAAGACTGGGACAAACATCACAGACCTCCTGACATAATGTACCAAGAAAGACACAATATCACTCTTGTGATATCCCCGGCAAGTATGCATAACTCCAATCTAATCATGAGGGCACACCAGATAAACTTAAATTGAGGTCCTTCTATAAAATAAATGGCCTGCAGTCTTCAAAAATGTCAATGTCAGAATAGAAGAAGATGGGCAGGGGACTATCGCAGATTGAAGGAACTAAACAGACATGACAACTAAAGACCACATATGACCCTGGACTGGCCCTTAGACTGGAGAAAGAAAAACAGCTGTAAAGTCAGTTTTTTAGGAAAATCAGCAAAATTTGAATATAGACCGTGGACTAGATGCTCATATTGGGTCAGCGTTACATGTCCTAATTTTGAGAACTGTATAAAGGTTGTGTATGGTTAGGAAATGCACTGACATATTTAGGGGTAAAAGGACATAGTCTGCAACTTAACCGACAAGTGATTGAGAAAAGCACAAAATGCATAGTATTTTATACATATAAATGACAATATGAGTAGATGGTAGATACACAGATTGATAAACAGATAAAATAGGATGAAGCAAATGGAGCAAAAGGCTGGCAATTGGTGCATCTGGGTAAAGGCTGTAGACAGGAGTGCCTTGTACCATTCTTGCAACTTTTCTGCATGTTTGAAAAGACATCAAAATAAAAAGTTACCCCCAGAAGACTCGATCCCATACAATTCAAATGCAAGGGAAGATCCCAGCCTCTGAAAAACCATGCATGGGTGACCACAGTGATATGCATAACTCATACATACACACTGAGACTGAAGGTGAAGAATCTGCGTGATGCTGACCCATGAGATAAAAAGGTGAGAAGAGTAGAGTCATATTAAGATACTGTTTTATAAAAAGTGGGGCATGTATATACCACTACCTCAATGCATTAAAAATCATGAGGAAACATGATTATTTTATCTCTATTTCAGGACTTCATATATTCAAATTGCTCCAAATTCTCCCCCCGCCCATTTTCCCTTTGGAATATGGAGAATTCCCTTATATTTAAGCATATGTGGTTAATATACGAGGCATGCCATTTGAAACTATATTTTAATTTTTAAAGGTCTACAAAAACACATTCTATTTCCTTTTTTATTTTTAAAGCTGAATTCATTCTGGTAGGTTCCACCAAATTAACCGCAGAGGACACTTAACAAGGGGTTTCCCGTTATTCCTTCTCCCCAGCGGCAGCCGCACCGACGTGGCAATCAGAAACCCGACAGAGACCCAGGCCACCATGCTCCTGACAGGTGTCCCAGTGGCCCTGCCCTGTAGCAGGGTCCCCAGCTCACCTGATCCAAGTTGGTATTGTCATCCAGCTGGCTGAGAGACATCTGTATGCTGTTGCAAGTGGTGGCCACTGGTGGGACAGAGCACATGGGGTCACTGAGTGATTGCTCCACGTTCATTTTCACGTCACTGAGGCTGGTGTTAAGCTGTGTGGTTGACTTCTTCAGCTCCTTTAAGGTGTTGTTCACGTTCAACAAGGCTTCTTTGGTCTCTTTGATTGCTGTGGGGACACACCTAGCTTCAGAACAGACGCACCCACTAGGCAGGCAATGGCGAAACTCCTTCTCACCTACAAAGTACCCTCAGGGACCTTGAGGTGGGCTTATAAAAGACATTGGGAGGCAGGCACTGTGGCCTCCTTGCCCCAGCTACTCCAGCTGGCCCAGCTTTCCCACCTGCGGGCTCTTCAGACAAGAAGGAGCAAGAATCAGCCCATCAATGCAAGGGGGACACCGAGGTGCAGCATTCACTGGCCAGCACAGGAAGAGTCATGGCAGGGAAAGGTGTCACTTTCCTAGCATCGCCCAGCCTTGAAGAGGCCAGCCCTGACAAGCTGGTGCTTTCAACCCCGAGCGGTTTTAACCCACATCAAGACTGATCACACCCAGACATAGCTTAGTAAGGGATATTCAGAGAGCTGGAAGTAAACACAGAGCAGCAGGTGAAGGGCACAGTTTTGGGTTCAAGCGGGTCTAGGTGCAGATCCCAGCCTTGCCACTTGCTGGTTGCCAGAAACTGATTCCTGAAAGTTCTTCAGCGATTTCCTCATCTGAACATGGTGAAACCACCACCACATTCATCACAAAATATGGGCATCAGAATGAGATTCCTTGATGGCAGTGAGTCCATCTGTTCTATCTGGGGAGCCCCCAGCCCAGGACACATTCTTATACTAGGAAATCCTTGCTAATTGTTTGCTATCCTGATTTTTCTGAGGTGTACAGCTATGTATTCATGACCAGGGAGGTCGTGAATTACAACACTTTTCTACAGTGACTTAAAGCGACAGCAGTAAAAGATGTGAAATTTAAATCAGAGGGCACTGCTTTTCTACTAAGCCAGCAAGTCTTCTAGGCTCACAGAACAGATGGCAGAGCATCAAGCCACACTTGGACGTTACAAGCAAAAGTGTGAATGCCCTTAAGAACTGGTTTCCCTAACTTTCCCTGGCAACCACATAAAACTTGAGTGCTCAAACCGCACGCACACACGCACACACACATGCACGCACACACACATGCACGCACACACACATGCACACACACACACACTTTAATGCCTCGTGTTGTGGGATCTCACCTGAGGTCTTATCCTAATTCTGCGATCACCTTGTGATAGCATCTTGGGCAAACTCTTTCACCTCTGGGGATCTCAGTTTCCTCATGTGTAAACTGGGGAGCTGGTTGGGTCATCTCTTGGTTCTTAGGAGAGTCTATGATTCTCGGCTGTGTCCTAGCAGGTATGCTCTTAGGAGATGGCATTGTCCTTGTCACCCAAGATGGCACCGCAACCCAGCTCTGGTGATTTACCCTGAGACTGGGGGAGGCTTCCAGGATTGGACCGTATGACCACTGGCCCCAAATTCTGTCACGTTACCTAGATATAAAATCCTAACATCTGCTTCAATCGTTTCTTTTGAATTTTGGTCCAGTCATGTCTTAACAGTGTTGGAGATATAATAATATTTAAGACTTTGTCAAAGAGTCACTCTGGGAGTCAATGTCTCATCTCTTGTACCTACCTCCCAGGATTATCAGCAAAGCATGGCTCATATTAGAGGCTCAATGAACGTCTACCACAGCAAAAACAAGAAACAAAGAACAGGGTTGCAGCTAAAAACACATGACAGGATGCAAAAGAGTGTGCCAAAGTATGCCTCCCATCATACAACACACACCTCACATTTTAATGTGGTTTACCTCTCACAGTCCTTTCCATTTTAAGAGAAGGTATTTTAAGGCAAGAGACAACAACAACCAAGAATGATGGGTGATAAAATAAATTGATGGCCCAGAATACATGTGTCCATTTAAGCACAGTTTATAGACATTCTGGGTTATGGGTACTATTCTGTCATGTTCCAAGAAAGACTCAGAGGTAATAAATATATATATATTTTCCAAAGGCTTCAAAGTATTTTATGTCTATAAAATATCTACTGGGTTACAACTCTGGGAGTCATTCCAGACTTAGCAAGATCACATATATTATGTATCTGAAGTCAGTGGAAAGATATTTCAGATTCTCAATTTTAATTAATTAACATTTTACCAGCTCATAGCACATTTCCTGTGTAGGTCCTGCTCTGCAGCTCAAATAAGATTTACACAGATGAATTCGCATGGTTCTGCTCTCTCCAAAGCCACTAAACACGTAAAGCTGCAAAGAATTTTTAGCAAAAAATTCGTCAAAGCATTGATTCTCAGCCTTTTGGTTAAGATCCAGCACAGTATCTGTTCTTATCAATTTAATATCTGATACATCCTCTATCGAAGGACAATATATTAAATGGGTTTTTGGAGAAGGGGAACGGAATGAGAGTTTACTCCATCCACTCCGCACATTGACCTGGCATTGTAGGACCTCCAGGAATGGTGCTCCCCTTCAAGGACCAAAAGAAATTGTCAAAGCAGTTTATTAAGCATAGTATAAAATGTTCTGGCAACACCAGAGGCTAAACTTTAACGTATTCAGCCTGTTTAAAAAAATAATAAAACTTTAACACTAACACAGGAAGCACTGAAGAGAAAAACAAAATCTGTTTCCATGGCCTTTAATCCAAAGGAAATTATAATTAAAACATTAAAAATTGGGCAAATCATGGGCCAAAAGTAAAGGTACAGAGCAACCACACTGCACCAGTCATATATTTTTGCACAGAATTTACCATCACATAATTTTGGAGCTGGAGAATTCGGAAGACCAGTTTTCCAAATGCCTGGCATCCTCCCGTGGCCACAGCAGCACTTGAACTCTAGATTCCTAACTCCTCCTCCAAAGTTACTCTGGGCTGTCTTGCCATGGACGGCACAAAAACACCCTACAGCTTCACACTCTCCAATGGTGTTGGCACCCAAATACCATCTAGTGTGGACCAGGAAGCACAGTCTTCGTAGTCAGACCTGCATCTGAATCCCAGCTCCACCACTCCCCAGCTACCTGGTCTTGGACGAGTTGCATCATCTCTGAGCCTTACTGTCCTGAGTTGGTAAAATGGAGGTGACTATACCGATCACACAGAACTCTTGTGAGAACTAACAGGATTTAGGAAAAGCAGGCCCTCAACACTCAAGGCCTCAACACTCTAAATATTACTTTATGTCTAATGATTTCTACAAACACTTGCTGTGGACTGTGTTGGTTGACATCTCAGAAGCCATGTCATCTGTCTCCTGCACTGCAGCAGACCTGTGTTTGGATAACATGGGTCCCACCTCCCACTTAACCCATTTCCCCTGTGTAGCACTGGTCCAAAGATGGCTGTGGAACCCCAATTGGCCCAATTGGAGGGAAATCTGGTTGAGGGGGAGGAGTAATGTGGCCGGTGTTAGCCCTCTTGCAATTATAAGGGAAGTTTGCATTAGAATGATACCGACATTGTAGAGAATAGCTGGGTAGAAAGAATCTCACCACTAGATCAAGCCTTACCTGAAGCCAGTGTCAGTTACATGAGCAAATAATCCACTTAGTTGAAAGCCAGATAGAGACAGATTTTCTATATGTGTTGGGGGAAATGACCCATAATTACTCAAGAAATGTTTCCAAGAGAAGAGAGATGACTGGAGACATCTGATTGTAAAGGTCACAGAGCCAGCCCAAATCATTAACCCATTGGTGAAGTGCAAACACACGAAGCTATGACGAGGGCACGTGGAGGATAATCAGCAAGAGCAATGCCGAAGATGTGGGAAGTGAAGGGTCAGCATTTTACAGGAGTGACGATTCTCCCAGTGAGGGGATGAGGAGCCACCAGGCCCCCACCTCCTTTCATTGTCTGTTCCTGGTGGTTGGTTAAGTAATACCTCCTGCTAACCACAGGATAGGGTGGGGGGGGTGGGGGTGGGTGGGGAAGGGCTCCTTGACAGTGTTGTTGAACCCCCGAATCAGCTAACTTTGGAACCACCATACGTCCAATATCTTGTCACGTGTGATATATTTCCTGTTGTTTAAGCCACGTGAAGGGTCTTTGGCATTGATATCACATCAATGGCGCCTCCAAAAGACCTCCAAGAATCATCAGCAAAATTCCCAAAGCAAATGAAAACAACTATAATCTGATTTGAAGAGATAGATATATCCACAAAGCGCATCAAGGGCAACTAAAGAAAAAATCAAAGGACCTCAGACATTAAAAGTAAAAGATCAGGAAGCTTGTAAAGTCAAAAGGAGTTGCCTAGCAACTGAAGCAGGACTGTGAACGAATGTAATCCATTTTCCGCTCCATCACCAGCAAAGTTACAGTATTCCACGCTTAGAAAATGAAGCTCTGCAGGCCTTTATTTGTTCAAGAAATGACAATCCGCTCTGGGCTGGACACTGTGTTGGGTGTCTCCAGACACAAGCCAGGGGAATTAAGACATGAACAAAATCAACCGGCCGATGATGCACGTGCAGTACCGGGGTCTGAGGGAGAATTATGCCTAGAGACCTACGGTAGAATAAACACTGAGATCCGTGGTTTGGAAGGGAAGGTTTGGGGTTTGCGGGGCTGAGATGGAAAGTGACCAGAAGGATGGGCAGGGGCCAGGTATGGAAGGAAGACAGGCAGGCAGGAGGCATGGGTGTTTACATCACATCCCTTCACTGGGCCTCGGTTTCCTTGCACTGGAAGGACGTGGTTGGTGACGAGGGGAGCAGGCATCAGGGAAGCATCTCAGCATTATCCACAGCAGAGGACATGCCTTCAGTTGCAGGTAGACCCGTTGCAGGGTCAAGGAGAAGAGCAAGGAAAGACTAATCAGTTGGTTAAAATGAATCTTACCAACTCCTGGCCTGTTCTGCATGTCATCCCGTTTCCTGTTTCCATGTCTTTGAACTCTAAGGGGATGGGGGGGTGGCAGGGAGGAATGTCAAAAGGAACGGGCGTAACCTTCCAACTTCAACACAAGTCCTTCCTTTGTGGCCTGTCTTCTCGGGAATCCTGGCTCGTGAAAGTAAAATTCACAGGGGCAGGATGACAAATGTGAGGCACAGATGAAATTGTCCTCTCTATCAAACACTTAGCACCGATATCTCCTCAACATTTGGAAGGGGCTCGGAGTCTTTTTTTTTTCATTGTGATTGAATATGTAGTTTCTTAAAATCAGTACATCTGCTCACTTAGATCACTGACTGTGGTGTCTTAAGATATCTCTACAGATTCCTCTTTCCCAAAAGTTGTTCTTTCCAGAGAAAAGGAAAGAGTAACCAATAGACCCCCAAAGACCTAAACTTCTCGAGGCTACTCATCTTCTATAGCAAGAGTCGACAAGCTTTTTCCGTAAAGGGGCAGATGGTAAACACTTCAGGCTTCGTGGGCCACATCTGCTGTCAGATGCCCCCTAACCGGCGGAGCACGGCAGCCTTCCAATAACCATCTTTACAAAACCAGGTGGCAGGCTCCTATCAAATGCTGCTGTTTTTATTTCAAAGGACTTGTAGACAATTAATACAACCTCTTTGACACAAGCTTTTTTAAAACAAACAAACAAAACCCCAAACAAACCAAACCAAACCATTGCGATGCTGTGTGTCTTTACCTGTCCTGTGGGCATGCCCACATCTGGGGAAAACAAGAAAGGGGAGCGTGATCCTGGGAAGCCTCTCTCACCCATTTCCGGCGCGGTGCTTACCTTCCGCCATGGCGTTGATGTCATCAAGCACGGGCATCACTTTAGGTCTTAGCTGTTCGTGAATTCCGCCTCCTAGCAATGACTTAATATCTAAATGCAAAGAAGCAGAAGGGGCTGTGAGGGTAGGCTCCACGAGTGTCCTCTCCTCTTACCTGCATTTTCCTCCCGCTGCAGGATGTCCTCCCTTGGAAAGTCGTCTGGGGTCTCTCCTGCCCTGAAAGCCCTCTTTTCATCCTCGACCCCATTTAGGTGTTGATTCTTGGGGAGATTTCTTCACGCTGTCCAAAGTCCCCACACCAGCAGTCTCCCGTGAAAAAGCAATCAGCACAGACTGGGTATTTAATCTTACAGGTGTCCCCTGCTGGTTTTGTAGCGAGATGAGCCCATACAGAGACGCGAGAGTGGCGCCCCCCAGCGCCTTCCCCAGGAATCACGTCCAGTATCTCAGGGTGGAGCCTCAGAGCTCTGGGCTTCGTCTCCAGCTACTGTGTGCATCCGTTAGCATCAGGAAAGCCTAAGAGAGGTGACTTTTGGGGTCTGGGAACCCTCCAAAGTGTTTCCATATAAATTAAAGGTAATCGTTTCTTTGCTTTATGCCATTTCAGATTACAAGAGTATTCACAGGAAGGCTCAGCTTTCGGGTAACGGGAAACCTGTCCTAGGAACACAGTGTTTATAAAGTTAAGCCGTGTGTCTCTGATCTCTTCAGCTAGGCCAGGGTTTCCCAACAATGACACCATGGACGTTTTGAGCTGGATAATTCTTTATGGTGGGGGTTGTCTTGTGTGTTGTAGGGTGTTTAGAAGCCTCCCTGGGCTCTACCCACAGAAGTCGGCAGTACTGCTCCCCCCACCCCCCACCTGCTGGGACAACCAAAATGTCTCCAGATGTTGCCTGGAAGGCAAAACAGCCCCTGGGGGAGAACCGCTGAGCAAGGCCATGTGGGACCTCCTCGGGGGCCTACAGGGACCAGCACTGCCTACCCCCCTATTTCTGAAGCCCACTGGTTTCTCTGGGGAGCCCATCTCCATCTGTAACAGTGGACCTGACAGAGACCCATTTCCTCCGTCACCTGGGGAAGGCAGAACGAGCACTTGTGACCACAGGAAAGCATAGGCATTCTTACCATAAAGGCTGGGTTTTACTCCTCGGGTAACAAACAGAAAATTGTCTCTAACTCTAGGGAATTGTTCTGCTTTGCTCCAACTTTGATGCAGAAGTCGTAGAAATGGCATACTTGATCACCTGGCCCATGTTTCGTGGGAGATGGCCAGAGCGTCTTCTAGCCAAAACCAACCAACCAACCAACCAACCAACCAACCAACCAAGTTGAGGCAACTTTAAGTTTTACTCACTATCCAGATCCGAGAATGCCTTTTTCTTCGTGGTTGCATACTGGCTCAGTACATAGTTGATTTGCTAAAAAAAAAAAAAAAAAAGCATGAAATTCTGCTAAAGTCCAAAGCCACAATAAAGAGAGATTTAACAAAAACTATCCTGAATCAGAACATTTTAAAAAGAAAGCAGGTTCCTAGAGATACTTGTATTTTCTGATACCCAGACTTCTTAATAACACTCCAAAACTTCTTGGCTTAGGAAATAGGATTTCTAATTTCTCCTGATTCTGTGCATTGGCTCTGTGGAGAGTCGGGGCGGGGCCAGCATGGCTGGGGACAAACGGGTCCCTCCCCTGACGTGGCCTCTCATCTTCTAAGTGGCCAGCCTGGGTGTTTTCACACCATGGTCTTGGCAGCAAGAGAGCAAGAGTGGACACTGAGGTCTCTGGAAGCCTGAGGTCAGAGCTAGCTCAAGGTTACACTCACTGCGTTCTTTTTGTCAAAGCAAATCACAGGCACGGACCAGATTCAAGGGATTGGAAACAGATCCACCTCTTCAAGCGAGGGACTAAAAAGAATTGGAGGCCATCTGTAATCTACTGCAGTAGGACCAATCATTATATTCAGTGGCTACGACCGAGCTGGCCTCCGGAGCCGCTGCTTACCTTCCTGTCTTCGGGGCCCTAGCGGACCTGCTTCCCCACACCCTCCATGACACTGGGTGTTACCATTGGTTGAATAACCAGTGCCAATCCCCTCAGTGAAAACGTACATGAGTATTTAAATTTTCGTTTTTTCAAATACTAGAGTAAGGTTAAATATCTTACTATGCTTGGGGCCAATTATATTTCCAAGTTAAATTGACCATTCACATTCTGCCCATTTTTTATACATTTGTTAGACCTCTTCATGTATTTTGAACTAGATAAGTTTCCCCCCAAAGTCATGACCATTTACAATCCTTCCAAGATTCCAAAAGCAATCCCAAAGTTCACCGGCCACGACTGCTATATATTTAACGTTGCCACCTTTTTAGGAAAAGGGCTTTACTTTGGAGTCTTTAGAATGGTGGGTAAAAAAATATGAATTTTTATTCACAGATGGGGAAAAGGAAACATTTCCCTCTTATAAAGCTATGAATAAAATTAGCTTCTCGAACCTCAATATTAAAAAAAATGCTTGCAGTTTTTGCTCTTTTAGTTCCAACCCCATTTTTAAACACTGGTACAATATTTAATATGTTAGTATTGTTTAGAATATAACAAACTTCGAAGAGCACATCTCTTTGTGAAAAAGCCCATGGATTCCAGCGGGCTCTGATGAGGGAATTCAACAGGAAGGCATCCTTCTCCACATACTGGTACCCAGGAGCTCATTATCAATTATTTGGGCTGGTATGTACTCAGATATTTTTAAAAACAATATTCTCTCAGGCAAGACATCACATGCTTCTGGGATACAGAAAAACGTGCCCTCCAGCCACCCCATCCCCCTTCTTCCAAAAACAACTTGTGTGTGGGGGGGGGGCACGTGTGTGTGTGTATCCCCCCTCCCAAGGAATTCTACACATCTATGCAGATGTGAGCAAATGGGTGTTTATAAAGCAGAAAACTCTTGAAACTCTTGTCTCATGACCAGAGTAACTTCATGCAAACCATGCGCGGTTAACTATATTGCTAAAGAGAAAGGACAATGGCACCCAAAGGTGTTTCTTTTTAAAAAAAATCATGAGACCCATAAAATAGTTAAGCAATTATATAATAAATACTATAATTTTATGTTATACCTTAAAATAAAGGAAAATAAAGTAATAAAAAAATGACACCAGTTCTGAAATGATGCTTTTGTACACTTTTGAAAATCACTCACTGGGCTTTTATTGCTTCATCTACAAAATTCAAAGGTAGCACCTGTCTACTCTGATTTTCTGGGCTTCTAGAAGTCCAAATGAGATTCCACATATACACAGGGACTCAAGAAGGCCCCAAACACCAAGCGTCTTTGTGGTTTTTACCTCTGGCGTTCCATTCAGGAGGGTTCTCAAGTCTTTGAAGTTGCTGTCTGCCAACTCCCGAGTCTTTTCGATCTGGGTCCTCAGGTGGTGGTTTGCCACAAAGCCATAGATGATGCCCACGCTGCCGGAAATGGGAGAGAAGGAAGGGCATTTACTATGTGTCCCGTGGTCTTCTGGCCAGCAGAGCAGCTCAGCAGATGCAAGGGGAGAAGGGCTCCCGAGCGGGGCCCCCAGGACGGCAGGACCTTCCCCCCTGCCCCTCCCCCACTGCTGCAGCCTTCCCGCCAAGACCCCAGAACCCAACATGTGGACCACAACATGGGACTCAGTCCTCTCACATGAGACACACAGCCATTTAAGATATGTTGTTCTGTTAAATACGAATCTTATAAATGGAAAAGGTTCCCACTAAATTGTGGAGGGAACAGAAGGAGCAATGTTTATAAGGCAGTGTGTGCAAGAGAGTGTCATTCCTGCCCACGTGGGAATGTGGGTGCACACTGTCCTGCCCAGCGCATACACAAACACACCCCACGTGCTTACCGCTGCTCCCGCCAAAGAAGACTATCAGGAAAAATACCAAAATGATAAGAATGGTATGGGCTTCCTAACATTTTTTTGCGCTAATTGTCTTTATTATTTTTTTATTGTCCAGGTGGAAAAGAAACATGAGTTACTTTAGAGTATTAAACTGCCATATGAAAAATTGCAAACAGTAGCATCATACTGTATAATTTTATTGTATATAATGTACAAAATCAAGAAACCAATCGTGCTAAAAGTCAGTGTTTGTATTTGGGGAGGGGTGACTAATAACTTCATAACATCATTGACGTGCTCACATCATGCAAGTTGATGCCTACGTACTTAAGATACGGACACTCTTCTCTATGGGCGCTTAATGTTAACTAGTTACTAACAATCCCCTGACTTAAATTAACTTGACCAGTTGGTTTGTTTTTGTGTCAAAGCCTTCCAATGTTAAATAAAATGTTTCATTGAAAATTGTTAATTACCAAGGCCCTTCTAGATTTGGCCACTAGATGGCAGCAAGGAATTACCTAAACTCCTAACAACGGTATTTAACCCACAGAAATTAATGACAAAATTGTTCGTTTGTAACCATCCAATGGAAGGTGTGGATAGGTTTCTAGAACAAAGTTTTGCAAATAATAGGCAAACTTGTTCCCAGGCAACTCCTCAGTCTTGGGAAATGGGGATAATCATTTGCCCTATTTACAGTACTGATTCATTCCAAGCAGCATTGGTTCATTGCTGGTCTCACTTAAAACATATTTTCCCATTGCAGTATTACATAGGTACATTAGGTTTTCCAAACTAATCCGAAAAAAGTCTGTAACACATGCTGTTGAACAACATTTCTTATGGTTAACAAGTTGCCATGGAACGGAATGTGACCTAGGGTAGGAACATAAGACGTGGGTTCTAATCCCACTGTTGCCCCTAACTCACACTATGGGAGCTTGAGAAAGTCACTTTCCTTCTGTGAGCTTCGGCTGGTATTGCAAAACTGAAAATTAAATTGGATAAGTACTTCTCAACCTGTAAAGGAGAGGGGGTACTAGATGTCCACAGGGTCTCCAAGAACTTTTTAAGTTTTATTTATTTTTAAAGATTTTATTTATTTATTTGAGAGAAACAGAGAGTGTGAGAGAGAGAGAACACAAGCAGGTGGAGGGGTAGAGGGAAAGGCAGACTCCCCGCTGAGTAGGGAGCCCAATGCAGGACTTGATCCCAGGACCTGAGCTAAAGGCAGATGCTTAACCGACTGAGCCACCCAGACGCCCCTCCAAGACCTTTTTTTAAAGTTTGGGTTCATGTTGATGGTAATTTAAAAAAAATGAACATTAACAATAGTCTGTGCCATTTGGAATGACCACCTTACAATCCATCTTTGCCATTCTTAAGTCTGCATTGGTATTTACCAGACAGGCAATATACTGTAAAAATAATAGTTATTAAATGATGCGCTCATGCAGAATAAGGCCAAATGACTTTGGAGTAGTGTGAACAGAAGAAGAGAAAAAGTTGGCTTGTAGCAATGCACCTGGAGGTTTATTTGCATTGCCCAATTTCAAACATTCCATCTCATGATGAGTCAGGGCCACCACCTGAATACACCTGCCCACCATAGGATTTCAAGCTGGAAGCCCCTTGCTCTCTCTCCCCAGCAAGCCCACATTGTCATTCATCATGCTCCAGACCCATTTTGTCATAGAGGAAGTCAAAATGAACTTGGAAAACAAACAACAGGTCCAAGTTCACTTGGCTTTCACTGAATGGGAAAAGAACCTCCTTGCCTTGAACTCTCAGAGGGCTCTCCCTGAAATTCGGGTGGGCTATTTCTCACTTCATACTCTCGGTTGCCCTATTTCTACCTATGTTTGATTTCCCTAGAAAGAGGTGGAAACTCCTTCTTTGTCAACTTTGGGTAAATGATGGGTCTCTTGTCCATGGTGGGTGCTCAATGAAAGTGGGTTTACGGACTGGGCTTTGTTTCATTTGATCCATTTAGAAGATTAGCCATATGTTTGGAGTGTCTAGTCCATAAACTGTCTTTGTTCCTTTACTGAATAAATGCCTTTACTCAAAATATCATCAATCAGTAAAATGAATTGCAATACAACTTTGCAATAAAACACTGAATTTCAATGCAATGTATTTAAAAAGACCTACATTTCTGCCAATCAATTATGGATCCAATTAAAATGAAAGCATTGGTCTTTTTCAAAAAACAAACTGTCCCAAACAGAATTCTGGAATAAAACTCAGCAACTTTCAAAGCTAATTTTCAGACCTATAACACATTGTAAATCATATTTAAATTAAGGATGGCAAATTCAAAAGCCTATACGGGCAGGCAGAAAGCATAAAGGGCAAGTGTATGGTATGAACCTCTGGGAGCTGGGAGGTCACAGGTGGGAGTCGGGGAGATGCTCTGTCTAGCAAGTGCCACCATGATGTGAGACCAGTATTGCCAGATCTTCCAATTATTCACAAAAATGGAAATCTGGATTTT
This sequence comes from Leptonychotes weddellii, assembly GCF_054177405.1. NCBI lineage: Eukaryota > Metazoa > Chordata > Mammalia > Carnivora > Phocidae > Leptonychotes > Leptonychotes weddellii. The sequence goes on along the minus strand of NC_138370.1, from coordinate 167,906,778 downwards.
TATGTAAAATCTTCTCTTTTTAAATATTGCCCACTAATTAAAAAAACCTAAATTCTATGCAAACTCCATTTGTGATCCCTAATTTAAAGCTCCTATTTATTTGTTTATTTATTTATTTAAGATTTATTTTATTTATCTTTTAGAGAGAGAGAGAGAGCATGCGCATGGGTGGGGGAGGGGCAGAGGGAGAAGAAGAGGGAGAGAATCTTAAGCCAACTCCCCCCTGAGATCATGACTTGAGCTGAAATCAAGAGTCAGACGCTTAACTGACTGAGCCACCCAGGTACCCTTTAAAACTCCTATTAAACACAAATAGAGAATAAAGAAGTTATGCTTTTGTTGCCCTTGATTTACAAAGTCCTTATTATTCAATACATTTTTTAAGCAAAAAAAAAAAAAAATCACACGAATTAATATTTTTGGTTTTTTTTTTTAAACAACCATCAGTCACCATTAGAACAGGAGAACACTGTGGGAAATTTGCCTCACACAAAAAGGAAATAAAATTTCAAGGACTATTAGCAATCTGGCACTTGACGTGTGTGTTTTTATGCAGTACAACAAAATCTCTTGAAATTTTTAGCTGAAGACAGGAATTTTAATTTTTATGGCATATTAGTTTTACATCTTCTATATTTTATTATGGACACGCCAATTTTCTCCCATATACACTTAAAAGTAAATAAAGCTTTTGAAAGACTAAGGATAAACCTTTAAGATTTGTAGCAATTTTTTCCCTACCAATTTCCACTGACTTAATGAAATTAGCCAATAAAAGCCAAATAAATGCTTTCAGCCTATAACTGATCTCTTATTTTTTAAAAATAATTTTATTTTTATTTTATTTTATTTAAATTTTATTTAAATAACTATCCCCCTCTCATTCACATTAAGAAAGTCTCATGATTTTCAGGCATGCTAGCTCAGTTTCTATTCTAGAACCCTGTGGCCTCTAAGCCAGGAATTGATCATCACAAACCTAATTAAAAAAAAAAAAGAATTTTGAAAATAGCCATCTTCCTGACAGAGACTGGGATTCAATTTTTACCATGGCAACTGGCAAAAGCTGACTTACTATACTCAGAAACTTAGAAATACACTGGAAAAATGAAGGGGTGGCTGTTTGATCCTGTTTTGTTGTTGTCCATTACTTTTTTGGAATTCTGAAAAACATAGCAATGACAAAGCACAAAGGAAAGAAAGGAGAGGAAACTTGGCTTTTTCTGGAGTCAGACACATCTGTTGGAACCGCCTACAGTGAGAGGTGGAAATTCAATCTTCTGCTGATGGTCAAACAGACTTACATAAACATATGTCAACGTCTGTGAATTCAAACATTCCACAGCTGCCTTTGGAAAAGCTCAGAGAGAGAACATGACTGTATGTATTCCATGTATATGAGGGGGCCTTTCTCCTCCACAAACTAAGCCTTTCTCAATTAAAAAAAAAAAAAGACTTAATTTGTTTTAAATGAAAAAAAATGATGGATGAAAAATAAGAGTACTCAAGATGAATGGCTCAGTCGTTAAGCGTCTGCCTTCGGCTCAGGTCATGATCCCAGGGTCCTGGGATCGAGCCCCGCGTCAGGCTCCCTGCTGCCTGCTCCGCCAGGGACCTGCTTCTTCCTCTCCCATTCCCCCTGCTTGTGTTCCCTCTCTGGCTAGCTGTCCGTGTCAAATAAATAAATAAAATCTTAAAAAAACAAAAACAAAAACAAAAAAAACAACCAACTTCAGGATTAACTGTAATGTAGTATAAAGCCACAAAATGAAGTTGAGCCTGATAAAAGGCAAGTAGACTGCTCTGGGTTTATCAAAGGGTTTTTAAAAAAAATCATATCCAAAGATTATTCATCAGTTGTATCCAATCTCTGTTGAGGTCAGTCGAAACCAGAAGCTATACCTCCTTTTCTTTTTCTTTCTGCCTTCTTTGTTACTTTGTTGACATTATTTTGCCTGTTATCTTTTTTTTGAGAGAGAGAGAGAGAGCGCTCACATGCCGGAGCAGGGGAGAGGGGCAGAGGAAGAGGCAGAGAGAATCTTAAGTAGACTTCACACCCAGCACAGGGCTTGATGCAGGGCAGTGTTCAATCTCATGACCCTGATACCATGACCTGAGACGAGTCTGATGCTCAACTGCTGAACTGACTGAGCCACCCAGGTGTCCCCCCTCCCTCTTATTTTATCTAATATGATTTTGTGGACATACTTTCTTCTCTTTTCTATCTAATCGTAACAGGAATCTTTGCTTTCCCCAGGTCTGTAATCTTTGTGGCTAGCTTTTTTTTTTTTTTTTTAAGATTTTGTTTATTTATTTGAGATAGAGAGAGAGAGACTGAGCATGCGGGAGGGCAGAGGGAGAGGCAGACTCCCCGCTGAGCACGGTGCCTGACGCAGGACTCGATCCCAGGACCCTGAGATCATGACCTGAGGGGAAGGCAGATGCTTAACCGACTGAGCCACCCTGGCACCCCTCTTTTTGGCTAGTTTTGATTATTTGCAAATAAAATAGAACTACTATTCAACTCATAATGTTGAATATACTTGCAAACCATTAGAGGTTTCGAAAGAAAGAAATCATAATAGCTACTCCAAATTTACAAATGTAAGCCAAGAAGTTTAAACTTCTAGTGTGAGTTTAAAGTAAACTAAACAATCTCAAATACCACACTCTTTTTTAGAGCTATTTATGATTCATATAGAAATTCAATATATTATGTAAAATTTGTTTTAAATTGTCACTTAGCCTCAAATAGGTGATCAACTTTGTTTTAATTATATTGAAATTTGAAGATGTGGTTTTTAAATTAATAACTTTTACTTGGGCGGGGAAACATATCTTTTTTTTAATACAATTTTAAGATTTTTATTTATTTATGTATTTGACAGAAAGAGACACAAAGAGAGAAAGAAAGAAAGCATAAGCAGGGGGAGCGGCAGGCAGAGGGAGAGGGAGAAACAGACTCCCCACTGAGCAGGGAGCCCGATATGGGGCTCCATCCCGGGACCCTGGGATCATGACCTGAGCCTAAGGCAGACGCTTAATCGACTGAGCCACCCAGGCTCCCCTGGGGAAACATATCTAAACTGAATGTAACTATAGAGAATCACAGCATGTCTTTTTTTAAAGAATTTTCTTTTCTTTTTTTTTTTTAAAGATTTTATTTATTTATTTGACAGAGAGAGAGATAGCGAGAGAGGGAACACAAGCAGGGGGAGTGGGAGAGGGAGAAGCAGGCTTCCTGCTGAGCAGGAAGCCCGATGCGGGGCTCGATCCCAGGACCCTGGGATCATGACCTGAGCCGAAGGCAGACGCTTAA